>NW_005187479.1:1387637-1388765 GCF_000239375.1 Pundamilia nyererei | reverse complement strand
TATAGCTTAGACCAGGGGTGGGCAATCTCAGTCCACGAGGGCCGGTGTCCCTGCAGGTTTTAGATGCGTCCTCGAACCAACACAGCTGATTTAAATGGCTAAATTAGCTCCTCAACATGTCCTGAAGTTCTCCAGAGGCCTGGTAACGAACTAATCATGTGATTCAGGTGTTGACCCAAGGTGAGATCTAAAACCTGCAGGGACACCGGCCCTCGTGGACTGAGATTGCCCACCCCTGGCTTAGTCTCTATTAACAAAGTAGTGCTTTTCCAGTCTTAGTGACTAGACTCACATACATTCATACAGTACTTTTAATATTGCTGATTTGTTGCTTCCATTCTATATTTTATGTTTAACATTTTCATTTCTTTCTAATTGAAGTTATCTTGCTTTGTTAGTTGCTCTGCTGACAGTAGACTTGCTCATGTTTGTAACTGGTCATATGCTGCCAGCACCACACCTTTCATGCAGACATGGTCAGAGCTAGATTGATCAACCCTGGGTTAACCTATTGAGCTGATAGGCACTTTCGTGTGGTTGTTTAACCTGATTGATGATGTGTAGCCAGATATGTTGAACAGATATGCTGTACAGGGCCCTAGTCACCTCATAGTCACAGTTTAAGTTGATTTCGCCATTAGAGCCAAGCTTTTACACCAGTAATCATTAAACATTAAAACAGTTCAGTAGATGTTTTTGCAGGACAAGTGGGCACACAAATATAAATAAATGGGTTCTTAAAGAGGTATTTAAAATAGCTGAGAAAGGAGTGCCTGACTGATGTAAGTCTCTCACCTCTGCTGTAAGCTGATGTGACCCTTGATTCTTTTACTGCATATTGATTAGATTTGGACCTAATTTTACCCCCAGCCCAGAATTCTATAATCATCAGCTCATATTTTCTTGTAAACTTTGTTTGAAAACAATAAAACCCTTATAATTCAAATGCTGTCAATTATTAACATATCATCTCCATATGAGTAGTATTGTAATACAAGTACAGTGGGGCAAAAAAGTATTTAGTCAGCCACCAATTGTGCAAGTTCCCCCACTTAAAATGATGACAGAGGTCAGTAATTTGCACCAGAGGTACACTTCAACTGTGAGAGACAGAATGTGAAAAAAAAA
>NW_005187479.1:1367725-1386083 GCF_000239375.1 Pundamilia nyererei | reverse complement strand
TTTTAATGATTTTCAACGTTTCGGTGGGCGTGACCTTTGTCAGTTTTGCTCTTATGAAATGCTTCCAGGTTTATGGACTGACTTTAAAAGAGCTGCAATCTTCATACTGCTGACCTCTGTTGTGATGTTGCCTTAGGTTGTTATCTTACAATCCGTTTCTGGCTCTTTATCCTGTAACACATCTGTCATGGGTGTCATTGGAGACTGACAAGGAATGAATACAGAAACAGAGTTTTGCAAGATACTCTGTGCCACATCTGTGACTGATCTGGGAAAATCCCTAACATTTTTTTGTGCAGTTCAAAGATGTAGGGTCTGTAACAAGAGCTAATTTTGTCACCGTTGCTGGCCTCACTCTGAGATCAAGAGTGTAGCCTACAGGTCTGTCTGCATTGTCCCACTGCACTATAAGGGAGCAGGAGAACTGACCATTCTCCCCCAGCAAGAGAAGCTCAGAGAACAGAAGCTGTACAGTGTGAAATCTGTGTCATGGTCAAATGTTTACACCTCTGTCAAATGACTGGCATCCTACAGTGTCAGGCTGTCAGAAGGCATGTACCAAGATATATTACATATAATACCAAGTGAGCACCAGCAATGTATTTCAGAAACCTCCTAGGTAAGACATCACAAAAATAAAGGGTGGACATTATAGAGGTTGTGAAATTCAATTATTGTCAACAGTTTTAGAGAAATATGTCCCGTGTTTACAAGGGGATCAGAGAATCTGTGAAATAGTCAGCAGCACTGACCTGACATTAGTACTTTGTGTTGTTTTTAAATGTTGCTACAGTACAGACAACATTCAGAACAACTCAGTTTTGCACAGGAGGACCAACACTGTAAATTGGAACAAGCAGAAACATAACCACAGCAGCTTGGAGGTCTCTCCATCTCAGGACAGCCAGGCCAGTCTTTATCCCACTCTTTGCTGGAGGCCTTTTTAGCTCAAGAACATTTTTTCAGAGGAAGAAAATCTGAAATGTTGCCTCCAGCTGAATGTACTAGACTGCACTCTTCCCTTTCACTTTTCCTGTGTGGGAGATTGTGTTTCTGTAAACACAGGAAGGCCAAGGCTTCTAAGAGAGGTAATGGAATTTAAGTCATGTCACTCTGCTTTTGTGCCTCAGTTTGTTTAGTTCTTCTGCATCTTTTTCAGAACTGAAAATTTTAAAGTGGAAAGTAAGTGTGTGAAGACTGGACCATTGGATGAGTTTGTATCATGTCTTATTTTAAGGTTTTAAAGGATGGAGTCAGGGTGGAGGGTGGTCTATTCTTTATTTAAATAGCAGTGTTAAAGGGATATCAGGAAACAAATGAGACTTGATTGGGCAGGTTGTCTGTTGGCTTAATCAAGTGTCTTCCTTTCTAAAAAAAATATCTCTTTCATTTATTTCCACAGAAATGCTTTTAAATGTTTCTGTTCATTTCACTTTGGCTTGTATTACGTACTTAATTTTAATGAATACACCATAAATGTAGGAGAAATGTATGTGAAGATTCATTTTTTACAGTGTCACTATTTCTACTTACTGGAAGTAAAGTAAGGAGACTGGGAAGCACTTGGGGTTCATCTTATAAAACTACTCAATGCTATCCACTGTCACAAGTAATATGTGATTTGGCTTCATTGAATCCGGTTGCTCAAAGTAATTTATATTTAATATTCAGTGACTTTTAATGCAACCATAATTCTATCACATCAGTCTTACCAGTCTTCCTCTCCTTCTTTCCTTTCTTGGCTGTCAGAGGCCTTGTTGACCTTATTATGAGTAGTTTGACCTTTTCACAGGCTGACTTCCCCAGTTGTGGACAAGGGCACATTACAGGTAAATGATCAGCCGAACAGAATGGCTGACAAGGGCTCAGATGGACAGGACAGTAGGTGGTAGAGTGCTGTAGTTGGGACATGGGCATGGAAAGCTCTTGGATGTTAGAAACGAGGGCAGGGATGAGGGGAAAAAAAGATGAGATACACAGAAGAGTCAAGACACCCTGGCATGCTGTTCACTGTCCAGATGACCTCTCTCACTTTTTCACAGCAGAAGGATAAGCCTGCCAGCAACTCAGTCCATCATGTTGACTCCAACAGCTGAGCAACATCTGTTCATTAGACTTGACAGATGAAAGAGGAGCCCATGAAGATAAAAGAGAGCACATCCAACATAATATATCTCACATATAATTACGAGGACCTTGTATTACATAGCAGCCCTACTGCATTTCCAGTCTCTTGCACATGTGATCTGCACACCAAGCTGCACAGATAGGTAGTGAGAAAGGGAATTGTAAGTGGTAATCGAGGCGTTTGCTTCATCCGTCACGCTTCTTTCAGCTCTATTGTACTGTGCTGAAGGTCTTTCTCTCCATTACATTGTTTTGTTGCTTTTTTCCTCAGCCTCTGAAATGTCACAGGGAAATGGGCACAAAGCATGGACATGGATGAGAACCGATAAATAATGCAGCATACATTAACATCCCCCTCTCCTTTACCCACATCCACCTCGTTCCACCTGCAGACAAGACGGTATACACTTGCGTGCACGTTCCATACACATGAAGAAACATGTAGAAATCATTTTTATTATTTATAATCAAAATGTTTAATATGCGTCTAAAAGTGATCAGTAGAATTAATGTTCTGCTGATGTAAGAACTTTCTAATTTCTTTACTTTTTTTCTATATTTTATAAGTCAGTGAGCATCTTTCAGGTTTTTCAGGCAAATTCAGCTCTGTTGCACCTGAAGAGGACATATGTCATTGTTGCGATAAGCTTGCAATTGCGGGTAAAGCCGTATCCACACAGAAAGCTTTTCAGCTGTAATTTTCAGTTGTCCATTTGACAAAAAAAGATGCACTTCAATTTTAATTATTCCAGCTGCCTAAACTGGTGCTATAATGGCTCGAATTTTACCCACACTATACGCACTTGTACTTTTGCAATTCTATTTTCCTGCTTTCAGTGTGAGGAGCTACAGCGACTGTGTATTGGGCTCTGAGTGTTGTCAAAATGTGGGTGACCTACAGCTCAGTGTTGTGTCTGAAAAAATCCTGATACAGGTGCCTCGGCTGAATTGTTAAGGGGAGGCTCACTATGCCTTCTGTATAGTTTTTAAATATAGTTTAGTGCATTGTGTAAACAGGTTTTGCACCCATTTTATGCATAATTGTTGATACATTATATTTTGTCTAATACACTAGTGAAAAAGTAGGTAACACAGATGTTATTAACACCTTTTAAGGAAGGATGTGCACGTTTTACTTTATGCATACAAAATACAGATGATTGTCTCTGACCATTACCCATCTGATCATCCGCATCATCTCATTTTGTCATGTGGAATACATCAAGGAACACACTCGTCAGCACAGCTTTTCTTGGCAGCCAATTCTTATAGGTCTTATGGCCATGCTTCAAACATCAGAAACACAATCCCCTGTCTTGCAAAAATTCTATTTTCTCCTTGAGTAGTTTGCTTCTCATCTTTCTACATTACTCTCACCGAGGCTCTCCTTTACAAAACAGACCATTACTTCAGAACAGTGAACATTTTGAACACTCGCCTAAGCGTGTTCTGCACAGTTGGTGTGCATAGTACTTCCCACCATGTTGACATTTTCATTTGTGATTTAAGCTGTGCATGCATTGTTTGGTTATGAAACTTGTTTGCAGAATGTTCAATCAAAGATTAGATGCGTGGTAGTTTTGGATCTAGTCACAGAATTAATTATAATGATAATATATAAAGTAACTACAGTGTAAATCATGTCGCTGGGAATGCATAACAACTTCTTCTATATTCAATGTCCAGAAACAAAAAGTGTAAAACCTGCAGTACAGGTTCAGCTTCTCATGGTTTTAAGTGTTTACGAGTAACAATAGAGGAATTAGAATTTACACTGCTGGCTTTACTTTAAAAATATGCTAATATATGCTAATGTATTCCCTTAGTAAAACCTGAAATGAAGAAGTAAGGAGTTCAATATAGTGTGCCAAGGTTCTACAAAAATATTTTAATGGCTGCAGTTAGGTACATTGATTCCATGTCTATCTCCTTACTCAAATCTCAAATAAATAACTTGATAACCACCAGTGTGAAACAGTTTAGGATGACTGCAATATTTAAGCTGAGTAAAGTCACATAAGAAAGCAAATAAAATATACAACTTGCTTTATAAGACATGCCCCAGATCTACAGTGCGTGAAATTATTATTTGATTCCTTGCTGAATTTGTAAGTTTGCTCACTTATTTAGAAATGAAATGCCTTGGATTTTTATGACAGTGTCATTTTAATGGAGAGAAATAGAATATTACCAACAATTTATAAAAATATATAAATGTTCACTGGCAAACTTAAGATGGGCCTATGCATGTTCCTTCTTAAGTAGAAGGACATTCTGAAGGGCTGCAAGATTTCAGTCATTAAGGCGTAGTGTTGTGTTTTGGGGACTGTGGTCTCAGCTGCTTTCAGGTCATTAACAAGGCGTTTCCATGTAGTTTGGGGCTGATCCACCATCTTTTCATGATCATTGATCTAATAGATCTTCCATGCTGCTCCAGTCCAAGGACGATTAATGGTCATTTTATATTTCTTCCATTTTGCACCAACAGTTGTCACCTTTTTCATCAAGCTTGTTGCTGGTGGTCTTGTTGCCCATTTTAGCCTTATGCAGGTTTACAGTCTTGTCCCTGATGTCATGGTGGTGGAGAGGCTAGATTGGAAGAAATGATTCTGTGGACAGGTGGGTGTTATTTACATAATACACTGAGATCAGGAGTATCGATCGGTTGGTCGGTCGTGTGCCCATGTGGGCCACATGGGCACACATCCAGTATATGGGAAAATGCAATTCAATTCATAAACTTTTTTTGTTTTTTTTTAATAGACACTGTTAATTTCTTTGTAAGTGAGCCAACTTGCAAATTCAACTGGGAATCAAATAATTATTACCCTCACTGTGTCACGGGTAGTACTATAATACAGCATGCTCGCTGTTCATTTAAAGAAGTGCTCATTTACAGTAAATAGATACTGTAGGAGTGAAAGTGAGTAGGGATAATACACCAGATTAAAAAAAAAGCTGTGTTATGTTTAGTTGTTTTAAAACTGGAAACAAGTTGCTGGATATATATGCATACTTCAGAAAGCTTAGAGGCATTTAAACACCTTCATTCATGACTTCTGTTGATCTTCCTTTGTATTTCTTTGCATGGCCAAATTAGATACAAAATTTTTTTCTCTCACTGTTGATGATGCATTTACCATATATGAATCAATTATTTCTAAATGTTCTCTTTAACGTTTTTTCTTTCTACTTTGTCACTCTCAAACATCATCAAGTTGTCTTTAAGTGGTGTGAATCATGTTTCTGTCAAATATACTGTAGTTTAGTTCTGGCCCTAAATAACAAAAACAAAGAAAAAGAGATGGAAAAAGAGGAGAAGGAAGACAAATGCACTGTTTTTTGTTACCCTAGGAGGCACTGTTGTTCCTAGATTGAGGAAAGCTGATTTGCAGCCACAACTGATCGCGCCAGCCCTCTTCAATATGGAGACAGATTAAACATGAAGGAATTCAAGGATAAAATGTTGGGGAGATGTATGAGAGCCACTGGTTCATTCAAACATACATAAATTTTGTACATACCAGTTGTGGCTGGTGACACAAGAAGGATCAGCTCCTGTGGAGGACATGAGGAGTGAAAAGCTCCACAAGAGGTTTTAAGAACAATTTGGATAAACCTCCTCTTTAAATAGTCCAGAAAAAGTTAATGCACAAAAACAGCAGAACAATAATCTGAAATACTGGAAATGCTTACTGTAAGTTTATGGCCCATGATCACACTTAATATGTGGATCATTGCTGTGAACAGATGTGACAGCTCACCTGTCTGATGGTCCTGATTGATCCTGTATTTGTCTAAAATAATTATGAATATTAATAATATAAAACTATGAATGTTCTAAATAATAATAATATAAATAAATATGCTCGAAAGCATAAAAGCATCTATGAAGCAACACAATTTTGTGACAAAATAAAGGACCTAAAGTGCATATATGCACTTTAGGTCCTATTTTTATCGTTTGATGATTACTTTCATTGGTTTACCAATAATGCTCTGTGTGATACGTTTGGAGAAGTCTTTGTGCTAAAATGTTCAATGTTAAACAAAAACTTACAAATTGATTCCAATTGATTCATTTGTTGACAAATGAAATTTAGCACCAGCAGCAATTCAGTGTTCCAGCTACACACATGAAATACGTAAAACTGTTATGAGGAAGGGAGAAGGGAGAAAAAGAAACAAAACCTCTCTGTCTCTGTCTCAGGGTACCCTCCATACACCCCCCCCCTTCCCCGAGCTCATGTGCCAGGCAGTGACAGGCCTTAGCTCTAACTGATCTGTGAGTATGAGTGGCAGCCACTGATCCTGCCTGGAGTGGCGCCACAGCAGAGCTAGCATTGCCCAATTTCTTTCACTGAATAGGTTTAGCTATTTGCAAACGGGTAACCAGCAGATCTGTTTCAAGGTCTCAAACAGGGGGTAGTGATCGGCTTGTTTCCAGGGCATGATCCTAGCTGGGTGTGATGCAAAAAGCTGGAACATTTTACACAAGCTTTTATTCATCACCAGGAATGAGTCTTAAATAATCAATTCTGAAGGCAAGATGTTTTTTAGAACATATATTCTAAATGGATGTTGTATTGCTAATACAGCAATCCAAGTCAGACTAAAAAAACAAAAACATTACCGATCACTGCAGGGACGTGTATAGGCCCTGCATTTTTGTAATACATCTCTCACACAGCAATATAAATTCATTAGTTAGCAAGTTTTCCCATTTATAAATTAATATAGTGAATATAAATTTTATAACACCATCAGCCATCACCATCTTGCCAATAGTCTTTACGTGACTGCACGATCTATCCATCCAGCCTCTTCCGCTCATGCTTATCACGGTCGGGAGAGGAGGGGCTAGAGCTATTACCAGCTACCATAGGGTGAGATGTGGGGTACACCCTGGACAGGTCACCAGTCTGTTGCAGAACTAACACAGAGATACATTAATACACAGTTAATCTAAGGGACAAGGTGAGCAGTTCCATGTAGTAGTTAATACACACACACACACATAAGCTTCATGGTTTGAGACAAGGGGGAGACTCATGCTAAGCCTTAGTGAGTTACAAGCTAATGTACTTCAAGTGATGGTCCCAAGCAAAATCAAACATCCAAATTAATCTGCTGATAGAAGAGTAGCTGAAAAGTACCTAAAATATATTCACTTTAAACTCATGGCATACAATGATATACTAAAAATGTGTAGTTCTGTGTATGTCCATGTATGCATCTGTGTGTGTGTGTGTGTGGGGGGGGGCAGGTTGGGGTGCAAAGCTATTTCTACACTGTCAGAAAAGAGGGCAGTGGTACCTGTCTTACAGTCTTGTTCTTGCTTTCACACTGTAGTGTCTTCCTAATGGTATGAGTGTGAAAGGTGTCTGTCGAGGGTGGCTACTGTCCTTCTGATGACTCTACAGACTCTACAGATGTTGGTTAGGGCTGTTTCAGAGATGGGCTGCTGTCACCACCCTCTGCAGGGCCTTACTGTTCAATATTGTGCTAACAGCACGTTTAGAAATGGTACAACTTAAATAAGTAACCAGTTATAAATTAAGCAAAAATTTTCAAATCTGGAGACTGATAAACCCTTAGGTGGCATCTACATGGTGTAGATGGCATCTCAGTGGCAGATTGAAAAAAATTCTTGCTTTGCATGAATTCACTTTACTGATGTAATTGAAAATCCAATTCTGAAAGTAAACAAATAAAATAAATGATGATTTCAGTCAGCTAAATGAGCAAATTTGCACTCAAAAGACAGTTAAAGAGAATTTATATCATTCCATCTACAAAATCTTTACAGAAATAACATTTTTAAGAGCAAGATTTCTCAGAACATGATACCATATTTGTAAATGTTACAGTTTAAGTACTGCTAAATATATAGTAACTCCCCTAATGCTGAAACATGTGCCATATGTTCATCTAGAAAGACATCTACCCAAAGTTCTTATTAAAAAATGGTCTAGTTTTCAAGTTATACTAACTATAGACATATCCTCAAAGAAGGGAAATGCCCTGATGCTTCACTTGTGTTGGTGTAGATGGTGTATGGGCATCTCTGTCGTGTGCTCCTGCACTGAACAGGAGTGTCAGTAGCATTTTGTCCAAAAATCTCCACTGAGGTGAGGTACGTGACAGGGAAACAGTGCAGCTTTGAGATTTAAGTTGGCTTATATATTTTTTAAGTGAAGGGTAGTTCTGAAACAGTCATGGGTCACTGCTCCAGTTAACACTGCATGGTTTCAAATTGTATTTTATAGTAGATCTTTAAGTAACATGAAATATGACGTGATAATAGAGTAGAGTTAGTGGCCCATCTTTTTTTTGTGTGTCTTTTTTTTTTAATTGACCATCTGATGTTACAATCAAGGTCATCTTCCCTAACCTGCTCACCACCTGAGGAATTTCAAATGCTGGCTGCTCCTAATTACCTCCTTGGACAAAGAAAAGAAAATTGCAGTATTGCAGTGCACTTGGGACTTGCAGTTGATGGTGGAAAGTTTTAACCCTGTAGACGTCTTGAGCTTTTGAAGTAGCTGCATGAGGATTCACCGCATCTTCCATGTTTTCTGTGTCTGACCTGTCAGCAATAGTTCACATGAATAAAAGGTGAACTGTTTGATCTGTGTCTCTGAGCTGCGCTATTCAATCCTGTTTTTTTTTTAGTTGCGATACTGAGAGCTTACTTTGATGCCTTTGTTTGCCTGCTTGAGCTCCATTCAAGGGTTCCCTTGGTCCATTACCTGCTGCCATATTCATGATACACCTTACTGTCATACCCCCCATGATCCTATTGGCACACAGATTACCCACATCTGCTCACACTTCCTCCTGGGCCTGACAACATCAACATTTGCTTTGGTGATTTAGCTAAATGCCAAGTGAGGAACTGTAGCATTTTATGTTAGCTGGCATGTGAAGCAAGACTGTCAATAATATCAGCTCTTAGGAAAAGACGAATGTTTGCAAAATATGGATCTAGTTTTTTATTATTAACAACCATCTGATTGCACTTCATTTTCCATCACATGGAATAAGTAAAATTCATAACAAAATAATGAATTTGAAATAAAAGATTGGACAAGTAAATACATTTTTTTTTTAAAGTTTGCACAGCTACCTTTGTTTGTTACATGAAAAAGACAGACTCTTACCCAGTTTCAGCAAAGTGAATGCTGACTCGTTTGAAACATATTAAGAGTTAGTGGACAGCGTGCAGACAGAAATAATAGCAGCCATAAAACGACCCACCCTCTGCCATCAGGACTGCCATTTGTTGGTTTTGCGGCAAAATGAATGTGATTTCTTTCCACCGATTGATGTTACCAGTTCTGCACACTGCCATGATGTGTTTCTTTGTAAGTTACTTTTGGCACTTTGTGATGCTTGATTCAGTGATTTCAAAGAAGCTTTCAAAATCCCCCCCCCCCCCTTTTTGTGGTTATAAATGGCAATTTTGCCAGAAAATTACACACAAAAAATAAAAGATTTGGAATGTGTAATCTATGGGACTCTGTCTAAATCTGTCTCACCCTTTAGTCTGCTTTTATAAGTCTAACTTAAAAACAATCTGTACTGTACAGATGAATGAGTTTCGAACTTGAACAAACACTGAAAAAAAATCAGTACACTTCAACAAGTTGTACAGTCCTAAAGATATCAGTTGTATTTCTGTCAATATTTTTTCGCAATTTTTATCTTGGTATGCAGTTTCCTCTAGCAGTGACATCGTTATCGGTTTTCCTCATGGTTACATATAGACACTCACTTTGTTATAGGTTAGGGAATTCCACTGTGCAACATCACTGGGATAACACAAAGAATCAACAATTAACCTGACAAGCATATCTTTGAACTACAGGAGGAAACCACAGCACCCGGATAAAATGCAGGCAAAGATAAAACATTCACACTCCATAGACAAAAGATCTGTAGCATGAGGTGACAGTGCTACACACTGAACCAAACAAGAAATATAATTAGTTTTTCTTCTGTTATCCAAGCTGTCATGGGGTGAGAGGCAGGGTATAGGGTCCTGGGCAGCATGGTAGCATGGTGGTTAGCACTGTTGCCTCACATGCAAGAAGGTCTTGGGTTTGAGTCCATCATGTGGACTATGCATGTTCTCCCCATGTCTCTGTGGGTTCCCTGCATGTACTCCAGTTTCCCCTATAGCCCAGAGACATGCAATTAGTGGGGTCAGGCTAATGGTGAATCTAAATATCCCATAGGTGTGAATGTGAATGGTCTGTCTCTTTGTGTTAACTCTGTAACAGGCTGGCGAGGGTGCACCCTGCCTCTCGCTCTATAGCAGCTGAGATAGGTTCCATTGCCCCCTCTTTGACCCTGAATTGGTATGTTGATAAGCTCCAATCAGTGCCTCTGGTTCTTAAGACATAGCTTTTAAAACTGAAAACAAACACATAAATAAAACTCTAATAATTTTAGAATTAGTAGAATATATACAATCACATTTTACCAGGGTTTTTTTTTTTCTTAATTCATAGTCCAGAAGATGCACTTTTGCATGTTGGTCAGTTGTGAGTAGCTTTGAATTACTCTGCCACATGCAACAGTATTGTCTTTCAAAATGAGCCCTTCAATATCGCTGCCTGAAAGAGTGAAAAACATATCCTCCTTGCTTGTTTCTGAATATGTTTGACTAACTGCCTCACTGTATTACTGTTCTGGGAAAAGTCAACAAAATAAATATCCACACTGCCTGAAAATATGTGATTCAGTTCAAAGATTCACAATAACCATCAGCTCATGGTTTGTCTTCCTGGTATTAAAGTGTAAGCCAATATGAATGTTTCCTGGAACTGGAACTACACACAACATATCAAATGTTCTCTGCAAGTAATCTCTTTTGGAAAAATAGTAAAACATCTTTAACTAAATGAAGGATAAGATACCTGAAGAAAGTAAGACTGCAGAGATACTACACTCGTTTAATCAGTTTGAGCTATCCAAAGATAACCACTCTTCAGAACATCTAGTTTTTCAGAGTCGGTAACTGATCATTTACCAACCGATTCATTTGCAGCCTTTTATTCCTTCTCATTTTGTTTTACCTTGGAGGCATCCACATTTTAATCATCATCACCATGATTGTAATTACCATTCACATAACTATAATCCTAAAGACATTAAACAAGCTGCTGGTAATTTCTCATGACAAAAAGCATGGGTGCATTCAGTAGCCTGATTGTCTCGCTTGCTGAAGTCCCAAATGAGGTTGGTACTAAGAACTGACAGGCCCTTTTAACCTTACTATTGCAATTAAATGCAAATATGTACTGTAATTTGGTGAGCCGTCAGTCTGACATACTGTAAAAAAACAAAAAAAAAAACATAGAGAACTACAGTATTACACATTTGTGCCAAATAAGCGAACATGTCAGTGTGTTTGATGAATTTAAGAAATGAATATGGAAAGCAGGTCTATGCATCATGAGATTTCCTGAATATTGATGGTCACTGTCTTCTTGTCAAAATCAAGCTTGAACCAAGTGCATTGTACAATTGGACGCCAAGAATTCCACTAATGGGTTTCTGAGAAATAGCAGTGCATAGCTGAATGTGCCTTTTTCTTTGTGAGCATAGTCACCACTTCATCTTATCTCTTCTCCCTGAATAAAACATTTAAGCTTAAAATACTTAAATTGCTCTTTCATATCCCTTGCCATAACCCTGATCGTCTAATATGTTTGTTTATTATTATTATTATTATTATTATTTGAATATTAAATGATTAAGTTAAGGTAAAAAACCACAAAAGCAGTCATTATCACTAACGAGAACCTTAATCACTACAACACTTGAGAAATGCCCCTTTTTCTAATAGGGACAGATGAACAACATAAAAAATGTATATGGTATGAGAGAAAGTGGAGGTATGTTTGCAGTATTATTTTCTAACTTACCAAAATTGTCTTACTCATTTGCACTCTGACAAAGCACTCCAGATGACATTACATTAACCTGCATCATTTTTTAGAGCGCTGGACTAACTTTACCCCTATTTTTATCACTTGCCTTAATTCGATCTTTGCCATAGTTGTAACATAAACCAAAATCTACCTTTGCCCTAACAATTAAAAAAAAAACAAAGCCTTTTATCCTCCAAGACTCTCTATAAAAGATGGACAGAGATAATAATGTCTCATTTGATTGTTGACTGGTATTTTGAAGTTTAGCTTTAAGCTCAGATATGTCTTTAATTTTTGAAGCAAAGAGTGATCATATTTAGATCAGACGTTAGACAGATAAGTCCATCCATTCATCCACCCATCCATCTGTCATCCATTCATCCATCCTCTTCCCCCATCCAATTCAGGGGGGCTGTAGCCTATCCTAGCTACCATAGGGCAAGAGATGGTGTACACCGATGAGAGGTTGTCAGCCTGTCACAGGATTCATGCAAAAAGAGAACCACTCGCATTCACACCTATGTGCACTTAGGAAGCAGAAATACCCGGAGAAAACCCAAGAAGACACAGCTAGAACATGCTAACTAAACACAGTGAAGTAGAGTGATTTCTAAGTCCCTCATGTTGCTGTCATTGGTTTTATGCACACACAGCATGAGTGACGCAAATGAATAGCACATCTATGCAGACAGTTTTATTTTATTTCTTGTAGTTTAAAATGTTCAGAAAATTTTGGCAGTGTTTCGTAATAATTATATAATGTGATTTGTGCGAACGTTTAAAAGGTTATTTTGAGGATGCCAGTTTGCATATATAGCGACTTCTTGATTTTGGATTAATATCCTGTAGGTTTTCAGTGCTATGTCATTGTATAACCCAACAAATCCTTTACAGATTTCCATACCCTACAGATCAACATTATTCATATGTTTGTTCAAAAAATCTGATACTATACATCATACAAAATAGTCTGGTCCAGTACACTTTATGTCAGTACACTTTATAGTTTGTACTGTGGCA
The DNA here is from genome assembly GCF_000239375.1 of Pundamilia nyererei. Lineage (NCBI taxonomy): Eukaryota > Metazoa > Chordata > Actinopteri > Cichliformes > Cichlidae > Pundamilia > Pundamilia nyererei. The sequence goes on along the minus strand of NW_005187479.1, from coordinate 1,372,995 downwards.
GTGCAGGCTATAAAGTCTGTAATGCAATGTAGCTTCTCAAAACGAAGAAAAAACATGACAGAGATAAACAAAAGAATGTTATCTCTGAGCAATGTTTCTGTGAATTATGCAATCGCACACACTGTCAAGGAACAGCAGAAGTGCTGTGAGGTCTGCTTCTACTACCTTTGGGATGCTGAGGAGGCATCACTCCAAACTAAATGTGGCAGCTTAGATAGATGTTGATTTATGGTGCCCCTCTTGCCCTCTGCACCCCTATCTGTCTTTACCATCAGGCTGCATTTGCAAGGTTTGTACTCAATATGAAGTGCCAACCACTCATACACCCATCTTTTTCACCGAGCCAAGACCATGGACTGCTGCAGGTCCAGATGTAAGTGTGGTAGACTAATTAATTTAGTTTGTGAAACTCTATTTTAAAACAAATGAATTGACAACTATCCAGCTGTGCTAAAGCCATTTTAAGAATTAACGTAACTGTTATTGGGCAGAAACAGTACTTAGAGAGAATGGAGATTTTACAGTTAAAACATTCATATCAAGCTATCAAAACCATTTGTGGAAACATTTTCTGATCTTTCAGTCTGCTTTAAACCTGCAGTTTCTAGCAACTAGGAGAATTTTCCTATTAATAATTTTATGCAGGTTTAGCTTTACAAGGATGTTGCATCAGTGATCATTTCCAAGAATGTGACAGGAATAAAAGCTAGGGGTTTTCTAAATTAAACCTACAATTAAATATATTACAAATTTGTCAACATACACACAGCTTAGGATAATATGTTCTGGGTTAATATTTTTTCACATACACAAGGAGATTCACAAATCAGCATGCACTGCCCTTGACACTCTGCATTGCGTGATTAGTTTTAGTGCAGCATGTTCAGGGTAATGCAAATCACATTTCTTTGAATAAGACATAAAGTTGTGTTTTCTAAGTCTTTCTTTGTATATGTAGGTACATACATGCACTTCTTACCACACCCTGAGTCTTCTTCATACAACTTGAAATTTAATTCTGGCTAACAGCATGGTTTCTTGTTTCACAAAATAAATACATTTCTTCAGCTTTCTGAACATAGACAAATACATGATGGTGGGCTGTTGAGGGAAATGTACGGTAGACTACCGAGCAATACACCTGAGCACAAAGCTGTAGATGAGAATTTCCTTCTTTTGAATTTACTAGAGAAAAAGATACCTGCTTTATTTAGTTTTCAATATCTATTTATGTGTCCTATTGCAACAAAGGAAACAAAATTATCATGAAGAGTTTACTTTCGCACAACCTCTGTTGAAGCTTTTTATTTCAGTTTGAGATCCAAACTCTCCAACTGGTGCTCTATTACTTTTCACTCAGTCAGTACACAGGCTTGTTTGCTTTCTGTAAGGCAGTGGTTTCAAACTTTTTGCAATAAGGCACATGCCAAATAACCCATACCTACATTCATTTCTCTTCAATATAGAATTATGCTATCTGTTACGTTATGGATTTTTGTTTTGCTTCTATGGTGAGATGAAACCATTTTTGACAGCCCATTCTAAACATCTGTGCTATGAAAAATTATTCCAGATTTCTTCTTTCACAGCTAGATGTTTCAGATCATCAAAAAATATTAGACAAAGAACCACCCCAAAAAATACAAAATACAGCTTTTAAATTACTTTATTTATTAATGGGAAAAAGCCATCCAAATGTACCTAGCTTTGTTTGAGAAAGTAATTGTAATCTTAATAATCCTAAAGACGTTTGGGAAAAATATTTTGTGGACTGATGAGACAAAGTTGAACTTTTAGGAATGTTTGCATCCCGTTACATCCGCTGTTACATTTCATAAAATGATCACACGAACAAGTCAAACATGATGATGGCAGTGTGATATTCTGGGGCTGCTTTACTGCTTTAGGACCTACATGACTTGGCAAACTCTGTTCTCTAACAGAAAGTCCTGAAGTAGAATCTCCAGTCATTAGTTCATGCCCCAAAGCTCAAGTGCACTTGGGTTGTGCAGCAGGACAATGAGCTTAAACACGCCTGAAAACCAAACTCTGACTGGATCAGAAAAAACAAATGAAGGTTTTGTAGTGGCCTAGTCATAGTTCTGGGTTAAATCAGATTGAGATGAGTTGACATGATCGTCATGATCCCTGGAAATCATCATCACTTGAGTTGAAACATGCAAATGTGACAAATATAGAAAATATTGTTGTCTTGTCCTATGATTAATAACCACCTTGCATCAGAGAAAGACTTGTTTTTTGGGGGTTTTCGTGTTTTGTTTTTCTGTTTTTGTTTTTAGGGAAAATAATTATATATGAAGTGCTAATATGGTGAAATAAATGGTAATTAGTGATTCTTTGTGGAGTTATTTGTTGCAATACTGATGAATGGTTGTCACAAAATCCTAAAACCCACCCGGACTTGCCTCACACCGGCCTCCGCAGATAATTTCTGAACCATTGTGTAATGGATGAAATACCTATTATTTCAACATATTTTCACCAAATGCTAAGCGTATATTCCTGTTAAACTGCTATTAAAGTTATTGGTTTTCTGTTAAAAATAGCCCCACTCTTTAACCAGTGCCGTTCTCAAGGATAGTGTAGATCTATTCTTTTAGGAATAATTTACAGGGTTGTATATTAGTAATTTTGAGTATTGCAGTGTCACCAATTGAAAATGTCACTTTCACTACCAACATGTCTGAGCCCGCCTCTTACAACGCAAACCACTTGGTGGACACTAAAGTCAGATAAAAGGAATACCCCTGTGATGTTTTACTGTGAATACTTTCAAGTTGTACTTTAGCATTTGGCCACTCTGGCAGTACTATTTTCCAGGTTTTTGATACTTAGCTACTGCAAAAACGCACTCACTTATCTGGTCCATGCATAACACAGACACTTCAGCAATTTAACTACTCAAGGTATGAGATATGGCATTTTGCCAGTTGTGATGTAGAAGAAAAGCTTTAACTATATTGACTGTTACCCTGGATATTTTTATGTATTTGTTTATTAATTGTATAATACTATAATAGTTGAGAGGAGAGTTTATAGCTTTGCTTGTTTTTCTATATATTTATTTTGTACTTTGCTTTTTTTGTTTGTTTGTTTGTTTGTTTGTTTTTTAAAGTCCCTGCTGTGAACTGGTGCTATATTAATAAGGAAAGAAGTGAAATAAACCACAATCCACAAGAGAGAAAAGATGACCAAAATTAAAAAGGAAATGAGAATAAGTAAACCATAAATGCAGACACAGCACTAAAGGAGAATTGCAACAGGAAGAGAAGGACTAAAGACTGAAAACGTTAATGAAAACACAAAAACTTACAACAGGCAAACTAAGAATAACACAGAAAATACTAAACATACAAATACACAGAGCTTGAAAAACTGAAAATAAGACCTAGGACCATGACAACATACCTAAAAGTAAAATGAACATAATTTTTGTTGGTAGCTTTTAAATGTTTTTGCACATTCGATTCAATTTTGAAATGAAACACTCAGGCTTAAGAGGCAGAAACAATTTCTTCACACGCAGGAGATCTTATGTTCCTCAGAGAAATTAGCATTAGCTGATTGTGAATTAATTTTGATTTAGCAGGACCAAACTGAAATCATAATTGGATTTCTATTTCATTTCCTTCCCTTTCTCTGAGTTATTTAAACATTATTTTCCTATTTTGTTTCATCTTTTTTTATTAGTTGACAGCTCTTTGGCACTGTCAGCCAGAGCTCCAGAATCACCAGATTACTAAAAAGCTTGGTCATCTTTTCTCCCAGTGGGTTCAGAAGCCATGATGAGAGTCATTTTACTACACATATTGTTACCTCTGGGTAGAAATTGTAGTGAAAAACACTTTGCTAACAAGAAGCAATGTACATAGTTAAACTAAGGGTATTTTTGTCCAAATGTAAATTCCAACCTATTTACTTAAAGTGCTAATGAAAATAAAATAAAATCTGGCTTGGTACAATATGTTGTGTTAATTATACACCATGCTGTGACTGTGTTCTGCATTTCCCTGAACCTCTTCAGTCTTCACTGTGGCATGGTGGCCTGTGTGTGCCCTCCCAGCAGGTGGGCATGTGTCCTGTCTGTGTTATATCTGTAGTTATTCATGGCAGCAGGTGCTGTCTCTGACATTTGTGGGGCGGGTCTCCAGCCTTTGTCTTCCAAGCCCTGGGGGAGAGCAGCAACCCTGACTTCCTAGCACCTGATTCCCTCTATGGCATACGCATTGCCCCATTACTCTCCCACACTCCCACACCACTGCAGGACAATGACTGTAATCTGGAGGCTGTATTATTAGCATGCCGAGAGGCATAGGGACTTCTTGTGTATTTTCATAGGAAATAAAGTTTCTGGAACAAAATGTAACATCAGACTGCTCGATTAATGTAATTTCCGCTTTGATGTTTATGCTCAACATTCCAAGGAGACAAACTGTGGTGGAGGCAGAAGGGACTCAGGAGACAAAATGCTATTTGGTCTATCCCACTGCTAGCAATGCATTTCATTAATGCACTACATCTAGGCTGAAGAGTAGGGTAGGTGTTGCATTTATCCATAAGAAAGCTTATGTTATTTATATTTTTAAGTTGGCATCTATTCACACTAGTTATAGTTGTCCTATACCATACCGGTGGATGACGGCCCCACAGGCCTTCACTCACACTGTACTAACTATCCATGCACCTATATGCTCTGTTTTGTCTAAGGATTGCAACACTTTACTTTAATATATAGTTCTAGTCATTACACAAGCATTTGAAAAGCCCTCTTGCATAGAGATGTTTTTAAATGTATAATTGTATGCATTTAGTGTGTTAATTGGAGCAATTTGTGGATTTTTGCATCATAGATTTGTTAACCCACTGAGTTTTAAGGCACTGTAGGAGGTAATGCAACGCAAAACCTAACCTCCAAGCCTGCTGTAGAAAATGTTCTTTGTTCCTTGACTGCAGAAACTTGTGAGAACAATTTAATAAAAACACATTTTAAAAATTGCATACTCTGGCTGCTTAGGTTTTGATTTATGGTTGGGATTAAGCTTGAGGTCCTCACCCACAACTTAGACCTCAGAGGATTAATTAACAGTGTGATTTTAACTGAGGCCTTTGTCTTTGATAAATCTTATTAGATGAATAAGAGTCCAACTGAAATGTGCCTGGGGTCATCACTTCAAGTTGGAAAGGGCAGGGTATGCATAGCTACAGTGGCTTGCAAAAGTATTTGGCCCCCTTGAACTTTTCCACATTTT
>NW_005187479.1:1351585-1366543 GCF_000239375.1 Pundamilia nyererei | reverse complement strand
ATATAGCTCCTGACCCCAAGTTCAGACTCAGAATATGACATGCTCTGCATTCCTGGAATTGATTTGACGTGGATACACTCAAAGGGTTATGTCAAATGGACTACTGAATCATGTCAGACTGGTACTGGAGATGGTGACATTTTTTTACTATAAAAACTCACTTGAATGAGTATCTGCAATGAACTCATTAGTTTTTTCCCATCCTAGTTTACTTTCTATTTTCATATTCACTTTTCCTTCCCCATCAACAAAACATGCCAGCCTCAGCTGCAGTAACATATTTGCATGAAATAATATTCAAAATAAATTATTACTCCCTATGGACAGAGAAACTTACATTAGCTCCTCAGTAAAATATTCCTTGGTTTTTTTTGTTGTTGTTTGTCGCTTAGAGTTGTGTATTGTTGACTGCTGCTGGCAGGTTCTGACGAAAATGCAAAGTTTGACTCAGGCTTGGTCTCTGTAATACACTTCAGAAATGCTAGGGGGGCTAAATTATGATTTATCACTTTAAATCTCAAACTGCTATTATAGTGGGAAAAGTCAAGATGGGCATGGCAGTCAGGTAACCGAGTATAAAAGGGAAGTCTTATTGTATGTTATTTGATTGATGGGTTGTATAACGGGGCAGGAGTACACCTTTAAAAACAAAAGTATTCCACAAAAAAATATAACAAAGTTGCTGTGTCTTAATCAATGTAACATATACCATAACAGAATTCTGAAGGCAGCACATTCACCTAAAATCTGAACATGAAAAAGAATTGGTCAGTGAAGACGTCACTCTCCCTTGCAGTTTAACTCAGCTTCTTTTCAAACTAACTTATAGCCCTTATCTGCTCTATGCTACATTCCATCCCTCTTATTCCTTCCCATATGCCTCTTCTCTCCTCTGCCGATCCAGCATCTGAGCTCCTCCTCTGTCTGTTCACCCCAGTCCCTCCATACCTTGTCCCTCCATCCATGCTAGCTCCTCTGACACCCAACATTACTCTAGCAGCAATGGGCACTGCTCCTGGACTGCTTCCCAGCATACAACGTCTCCAAGGGGAGAGTCTATGTGTCACAGCAGATTAATGCCTTGCCCACTGACTGATCAAGTCCCGCTGGTCTGGAACCTGAGTGTACTCTGGCATGGCCCAGATAGGGAGGTGATGCTATCCCGACTCATTGCCACTGAGGTGGTCCGGCCTGGGAAACTGTGATCCATACATTTAATCATCCCGACAGTGTCACGATGAAGTGGTCAGATGCTGTTGTGCAAAAGCCTTTGGCAGGTCTGCAAACACTGGAGAGTTGTGAGTAGGAGGTAATCAAGCTAAGTGGCTGTTTATGAAGAAAGAAAATGGTGAGGTCACTACTTGTGTAATTTAACTGCAAATGCAACATAAATGGTGTTCTTGTGTATGTGTAGAAACATAGAAATATATGGTGACATTAAGCTGTGCCCTATTTTTATGTGCAAGGCTGTCTAACAATATGAGGAATATGCTTGTCTATTTAAAGCTGTTCATTTTTTACAAAGAAGAAAAGGGGGGTGGGGGTGGTTCACTGGGACGGAGATATATGTTTCACCAATCATTAACTCATTAACTATATGGCACTATCCACCTGTCTCTTCCATTCAGTGTGTGGATATTACAGTTTTTTCCCCTCTTTTTTTTAAATACAAAAAATGAACACCATGTTAAAATCAGTTCTGAAATTACCACCTCAGCAGTGCTTGTCTCCTCATGCCTCTTATTAACTGTAAAGGGAAGTGACATGGAAAACATGAAAATTCTCATCTCTAAAAAGCTACTGCAATAATAAAATAATAGGGGGTCATCTATAATCGTCCCTCACCTCAAGATGATGATGTCTTTTCAAACTCAATTACACATTAGCAGGACAATTTCTTCCTTTATCTATCACACTTCATCAACTAGGTCTCAGCTGCATAATATATCCTCCTCATTAGCAGTCACTCCATCACTCACTAATAATGGCCTATCAACACTGTCTCAATGACCAAAGTTACAGCACGACAGAATGAAACATTAACTTATAACGTTAACCCAGGGTCGTGTTTTAACATTGTGGAATTAGATCTGATTTAGCTGAATATGCCCATGAATCAAATATGAAGGGGAATTTTAAACAGTCAAATTTGATTAGTAGAATAAAATTAAAAGAACAAAGTCATGAGTACAGAGTGATTAAAAGTCACACAAACCCAGCACTCTAGTATATCTAAAAAACTCAACCATTTGTTTCTCAGCAGAGGAAAAAACACTCAAACAAATCATTTAAGAACGGTTTAACATAGAGAGAGAGAGTGTGGTGAGGAGGAAAAAGGAAATAAGCAGGACCTGAGGCAGGCACCTTGGTTTATGTGGCCCACCATTACCATAAATGGATGCTGACTGCCTGCAGTCAGGACCAATACACTATCTATAAGGGTTCATTTCTCTCAAATTTACTTTGTAGCTGGTGTGACGGATGGTCGCTAGTCTTAGCAGCCTAAATCAGTTCACTTTCACATAGCTCTTCAGGCATGTCCGCACAGCCAGAGGTGCATGCAATGAGTGTCACATCTCCACCCTCTCTTGTCCACTCCTATTACCTACACAGATGCCATGGCAAATGGCTGGCTCGAGGTTACGGACAAGGGGTCTGTTGTTTTATATTCACATCAGGATAGGGGAGTATTGGGAGCATTCATTCAATAGAACTGTGTAAGAAACATTTCCTTAGGCTGCTGTAATGACGACTATAAAATGAGATGGGAACTTATATCTGTCTCTCTTGCACTGTGAAACACACACATATACACTCACACACACATAATAAATGTCTGCCAAGAAAGCACTTAAGCAAGACTGGCATGGTGAATTTTGATACTACTTGATTAGTACTTTGCATAAGTATTGCATTTTGCTCTTAAGGGCCACAACCAATGTCAAACAGACACTTGAGAATCAACAGCCATTACCGTGTCTCCTCATGTAAACCTAGTTTTCATCACACACCAATTTATCCTCATGGGACCGTCTTGTTTTAGAGCAACTTAATCTATGCCTTGGATTAATTTTATGATGTACAGTAAAATGTGACACCATCTTGTTGTGCATTTTCTTCAACTGAGTCATTATCTCTCTGACGAAGCACATATATTTTCTTGCAGAGTGGTCTGATGCTCGATAATGCAAATGAGTTTTTTAATCTAAGCCTCCCTTAAACTGGTAATTAAATGCATGATTTATAGTCGTATGAGAGGCAATAACACTTTGTATGCAAAATATAACCCGATTGCTTGGATGTGATGTGTTTCTTCAATATTTTATATCAAACTGATAATAGCTCAAGCTGGAGTGTGCTGTGGAATTAGCGTTAGTTCTCCCTTACAGGGTTACAGTGTTTGTTGCTTACATAGCTGACCAGAAAAGCAATTTTTTTTACCTGAAATGCACACAGGTACCCACTCCTACCTGTAATAGGCATTATCTACTATTCAACAAGACCTTGTTCTCCATTATGAGGTCAAGGCCCCACACCTGCTTCTCCAGGTGTGCAAGAAGACCCTGATGATGGACTCATAATGACTTGCCAGACGGAGAGGGCACTACATGCTGCTGCATACTTTACAACCACGTAAAGGCTGATTATTATCATCCATCTTGCTATATGTCAGGATTTAGAGAACTCTAGTCTAGCCTTTCTTTTTAGGAAAAACTGCTTGATATTTTTGATATAACTAAACATGAGTGATGTATTTTAATTCCATATAGCCAGAGCTCCAAGGAGGCATTGTTAAGGTCCCTGTGTAAGTTGTAGTTAGTTTCTATATTTTGCTGCTTTTTCTACACATTTTGGTCGTTTAAAGTTTTGTCATCTAATTCTGGTCTGGCGTTCTGCTTGTATTGAATTCCTGCCTGTCCTTCCAGTCGTGGCCCCCTGTATCTTCTGCCCTAGTCTTCCCTCTTTAGGACCCTTGTAGAAATCAGTCATGCCTCCAGGTTTGTTTACTTTTCTGTCTCTGCGTCAATCTGTATTCTATCTCTGTGGCCTGTCTCCCCAGTCTGTCAGGTCTTAGTGTTTGTTTACCTTTTCCCTGTGTTAAGTTGTCTGGGCACCATTGTCTGTGTCTTGTTCCTGCTTTTATTTTGGCAGTCCTTCATCTCATTCATGTTCTGCTTTGCTTCCTGTCTCTCATCACTTAGATTGCTTTCAGCCATCTCCCCCTGGTGTGTCTCTGCTCTGATTCCCTTTTGTGTATTTGTTGTCGGAGTCTTCCTCTGGTTTTTGCCACCTTGTTTATCTCTCCTCGTGTATGTTTCCTGTTCCATCAGCTACATATCCAGTAAGTAACCAGTTAAGACTGCGTTCGGTTTTTGTCTCCGTGCCTGGAATTTGGTTCCACACAAATTGATATATAAGAGATATTGGATCCTGATAATACGAATTAATTATTTTATATTATTATATCATTATTCTTTTTTATACTATTATATTATATTTATATTATTATATTATTCAGTGAAGCAGGGAAATATATATATTTAATATATAAGGATACTGTTTAGGATACAAGCAGAGTAATTGATAAAAACTTACCAGAGTATGGAAAAAGATATAGCTGGAAGCCAGGTTTGTGCAACTGATAGACTCCTACAGGTTAGGACTTAACACCAACTGCTACAGGTGGTCCAATTTTATATAATGTATTTTCAGTCCTTGTGGCCTAATTTCTCAGGAATAGACCATGATGCTGAAAATGTCTTTGTAATAAAAAACAGTAATCCCATTCCTGCTTACAGCTACCTGTCCACTGATGTTTTCCATCAGTGTTTGTCAACTGTAGCAACAGTTGTGAACATAGTTTCCCCATTTCAACATCTGCTCAGTCTGCCCTTCAGTTCAGTCACTCTGATTCTGTTGAACATTCCCTGACCTCGATGTCCTCTATGTTCAGCTTGTCAGTGAACAAAGTTTGCTCCAGGCTCGAGGCACCACTGCTTTTCAAAAAGTCTGCAGCTGTTCTTATCCCAAGCAGAAAATCAATTCATGAATTAATTGTCAAGCATGTCTTGCCGATCAATCTTTTACTATAACCACAGCAAGGGGACACTATTCATATCAGCCAGAAGCAAAATGGGAATGGTTTTAACTTGTCACTCAACTGTGGGCTGACTCTAATGTCCTAGTTCCAGTACTGATATGATGCAAGATGTAGATTCTCTTACATGTTTGGTTTGAAATATAAATCCTGCTAATTAAACATCTCTTTCCTTTGCAGATCAAATGTTAAACTGCTTTCTCGGCTTCAAGTGTACAATAGCTCATACTATTGTACTTTTACAAGGTCAGTGAACAAAATAAAACAGATGAATAAAAGAGACACTGTGAAGGAGGTTTTTTCCCTTGCAATTTTCACAATTAAGGTTACACACACACTACAATGGCTGGATGTAGCTTTGAAACCCGGTTTAAAGGGACAGTGTATCCGAAAATTAATTTACATGTTGTTCCTCTGGCCTGTAGTGTTATTAATCCATGTAGACTCTTTGTTGCTGGTGGAGTTGCCCAGTTTTTGTAAGGGAACTGAGGGACACTTGTGTCATAGTGCTTGGCCCATAAAAATAATACATTTGAAAAGCAATGTCTCTTTCCAGACATCATAACACTGTCTCTTAAAAATATATGTAAAACACTATAGTGAGCATTTTTGCTTATTAACTATCTTCTCAATTACTCCTGCCTGTCTCAGCACCGTACAAAAGGAATATCCATCTATCTTAATTAAAGAGGCTTGTGCATGTAACATTGTGGCAGGGTGTAAATATAAACGACATTCCCCGAGGCTCATTTGAAATGAGTGAGTTTGTAATGTAATTTAAGGTTCTAAAGCTTTAATTTTACACTCTTTCCATAATACCTGGAAGGTGGTTGAGGGGTCAGGGCATTTTTTGTTTGTTTGTTTATTTTTTCTAAATCGTTGGACTTACTGAGGCTGATGCTATTCTCGACATGGCAGTGTAGACCACATATATAATACTTAACATCATTTTCCCAGCACTTTATTCTGCATATTTATGATTATAAAAAATTATGCTTGCCCCAAGAGTTGCTAAATGTAATAGTCTTGTTTTGCTATGTTGTCTACAGTGACTTCCTTACTGTGTACAATTAACTATGTTTTAATGCAATGCATGTGACCTTTGACATTTTAAAATTTGAAATGCCTCAAAGGAAAAGAAAAAGTCTTTGAAGCCATGCAATCTGATATGCATATAACACACAGTTAAACATTTTATGCACTATTACCTTTTTCTTTAATGTACGTCGTAAAGCTCTGATTTCTTTAATGGCAGGTCTGCACAATTGTGAAGCATTTACATTCTTATCAGCCAGCACACCCCCCCCCCCCCCCCCATCAGCTGGAAATGACTGAAGAAGTTGCCAAACATTTCAATCGGGTGGCTTAAAGAGAGCCATTAACTTTGTCTGCCCTACTTCATAGTGATATAAAAGAGAACAAGACCATGGCATTTTAGATGCTTCTGGAGCAGTTGTTTTCCCTAATCTGTTTTCTCTGTCATGTTATGAAACAAGTTTTTCTCATCAAAATGCAGGTCATACGTTCAGCAAGCATTTAGCCCTGCTTGTGGCTACCACAGGGAAGCAGCATGAATTTTAGAGTCAAAAATAAATAAATAAATAACATCTCACAAACTCCTTTTTTTCCATCTTTTATTCACACATGGCCAAAGTACAGCTTACCCTTCCTCTGCTTTGACCTTCAACGCCCCTCTTTCTGACTTACCGTTCTCTCATCTGAGTGACCCTCATGACTCCTTCGCACTGCTCCTCTCTCCATTTGCACCCTGACCCTGTTCTCTTCTTCAGCAATGCTCATCTCTGGTGACAGCATCCTTTTGACATTAATGACACTACAGAATAGAAAGGCTAATTAAGACCAAATGTTCACTGCCAACTCCTCATCACCATCTGCTAGGCAGCAGTCAGGTGACTACAAAAAGTTGACAGCGGAAAAATCTGAACTGTTCGGTGAGAAAGTACGTATTTGGTGAATATCTAAAGGTTTTAGATGAGTAGATATACAGTTAAATCTAGTAGAGCATCAGTTCACATTGCACATTGAGAAAAAAACATTAGCTTTGATAATAATAAAAAGTGTTTCTATTCAAAAGGCATAACTTATTTATTATTTTTTCAACCAACAAAGTTTGTTACTCAATTTGCGATTAAAAAGAAATTACACTTGGATGCAGGTAAACATTTGATAATTCTCTGCTGTGCACCAAATATGTCCAAAAAAGGCAACTGAGTGAAAAACCATGGCAAGCTGAGGAGAATCTAAGGTTTCTGTAAAATATATAAACAAAGTGATGACAAACCACTAAATATGGTGACTGGAGGGGATTTCAAGCTCTCTTTATCTTTTCTTTCATTTTCTCTCTGTCTTTATCTCCACTGGAATTCTCCACTTTGATCTTTGAACCTGTAAAATTCACACGGAAAGGCACTCTTGACAGTAAAAGAAGAAGCAAGTGTTGTGAGAAGACAAAGTGAGGGGGTGAGTGAAGGATTAGATATGCAGAACATGGACGTCAAGGGCAGAGGAGGCAGATACAGCTGGAGGCAGCCTATCTGAATATGTAGCTTTGGAACTACTAGTAAACAACCATGTTCTAACTGATGAAAGGATAGAGTAAACACTTGTAAACGCATCAGAAACAATTCTCTTCCTCTCATCCACAGCACAACATGATTTAAGAATCTAATAAAAAATGTTCAGAGTTAAAAGGTTAAAACTTTGTTAAACCAACCCAAAAAATTCATATCAAGTCTCAAGCAAGGTATCATTCTTAGTGAATTACACTAATGACATTTCCCTGAGTTTCATATAGATATTATCGCAACCCTTTAGAGTTTAGTTTAGTGAGATTGTTGCAAAGTAAAATTCCCACTATATGCTTTTATCTTTGCAGTGCAGCTATGAGGGGAATTTAAATTTAAGTAGCAGCCTTTGCAATTGTGAAGTTTTCATGTGTCTTAGTCTATTGTCTTTATGATCATCTTTGTTTCCTACGTAGGAAGTAACAAAAAGATACTTTTTTTTTTACTATTTTTGATGTTTTTTTTAATCAAGAAGAGTTTACATTATATATAAGTTACTACTAATAGCTGTGTTACGTGCAATGTTTTTACATGAATCGATACAAGTCCTGTTATGTCTCCTTTTATTTTGAGAAATTGTACAACTCTGTCAAAGTGGAAATCTGGCTAACGTATGGTGAATGAAGTGTTGGTGTAGCAATTAAACTGTTGAGTTTTTAAGGGGCTTTGATATGCACCACAGTTCAAGGTGCTTTCACTAAATGTTCTGCATCAGTAGAAGTGTCCCTCAGTATTGTTTTAGAGAAGATATTTAAAATGCACAAGCTTGTTAATGTCCAAAAAATGATTAGCTTGCCCTTGATCTTGTTCCTCAACTTGATGCATTCCTTGGAAACTGCAGACTAATAGCTGTTGATAGCGGCTCATTTGTACCTGGAAACTAAGCTGGAATGATCAACAATGCCTGCATGCATGTAATTCAGGTCAGTGTGAAGGAGAAGTTGCTCTCTGTGCATGTTTTGAATTCTGTGGTGACATTTCAGAACACACAGTAAAAGGCTGTAGCTGTTGTCATTAAGGTTGTCTGGGCAAACCAAAGAAGGTGACCTTAAATCAACCTTCAAAGCAAGAACATCCACATTTGAATCTGTTGTAAAAGTTTCTTCTCCTAGAATTTTAAAAAAAACTTCTCCTGTATGTTGGCATTCAAAAATTTAACACTTTCATAGTGTAATGGATCATTAAGTATGTTGTTTAGATATTTTTATATTAGCTTGCTGAATTTCTTTCATTTTCCCACTAAACAAACATTATAAACCCAAAACCCATTAAAGAAACGCACACTTCTTTTGAAAGCTTGCATCCAAACAAGTTTATAGACGTGTTTAAAATGAGACACTCATTCTTGTATGATTCTGCAATTCTGTTAATGAGTCAAAGATTTTCATTGCACATATACAACAGGAACTGACACGCCATCCGGATGCTCTCCCACCATTTTCAAGTTGAACCACAAATGATTGCCACAAATAATTAAAGAGTTATCTAAAATGTAGTCTTACTCAGGAGAACTAGCTTTTAGTTACAGCATAATAAAGTCCCTTCTATATTAGAAAAGTTACTGCATCAAGTAGTATTATAGTGGAATATGCATGTGAGCATCTTCACCTAAATGATAATTCAGTACATGCTGAAATGTGACAAAGACATTTTATTTCAGTCACATTTTAACATTGTTTATCTTTATGTTCACAGAACAGCATACATCATTCAAGAAAAATTTAAATGACACATTTTGCCAGTTCACTTGGTTGCTTTTGGCAGGAACTGATGCATACAGTATAACCATAAAATCCATTGAGCACGCTGTGCCAGAATATGCCGGCATGATCACCATTGAGAAGCATCATTGCTTGCCTATTCTGCCATGTCTTCACATTGTTTCTTATCCTTTCTTTCTTATTGCCAGCGGATTAAGTGGTGCCTTATACCCCATGCCAAGGCCTTTCTACAAACAAACCATTGACAAACAGAAAAAGCAATCAGGCAAATGCAGTTAGAATACAAAGAGAATGCATGTCTATAGACAGTGAAAAAGCATTTTAAGAATCACAGAGCTTGTGAGCATGATCCAGGACATGAATATTCATTCAGTGTTCCTACAGTGTGTGTTTAATTTGTTTTTCATATTATATTTTGCAGAGACAATGGAGGAACGCCATCCCTCACATTGTTATCAATACGTTTTTTAAATATATGTTGTAGTCATTAATTATCCAAGATTTGATCAAATAAATGGGCCAAAGTAATGGACCATCAGCTTAATGAATGGACAAGTTTTTTGGACACAACTGTTGAACTTGTTTCAAAACAGTCCTCTGAGGTCCTAAGAGCTACATTATTGTCTCTATTCGTTACCAGATATTCAGTTTTAAACCATTGACAGTATTGTGAATGTTGCTGTAAACTGACACATGCACTTGCACATGAAAACACACAATCACATTTCATGTCCATACACAGTCCATCTCCACAGGGGTTTATGTATTGAGTTTTTTGTTGCACTATCACTAGACAGTCAGACCTCACACCACCTAGACATAGAAGAGCTCAGCTTGGACTGTCCAATCTAAGTGGCTCTCCAAGGTGTCTTGTTGAATTTCATTCATTTCGTAGCTTGATAAATTCTTTTTTTTTTTTAAATGTTTTAAGCAACAGTTGTTTAACTGTCATGTCACCTGCAGCCAAGTATATGATGCAGTGAACCAGGAGGGAATGAAAGCAGATCTGAAAAAGAGCTTGGCCAACAGATCACAAAATATAACAAATATAACACTTAGATGGAAATGTATATCTAATAGCCAGAGGGCAGCAGCAAGACCTTGGCAACACACTTGCTTTGAAGTTGTAGACAGTTACTGTCAGCTCAACAAAAATCCAGTATCTGTTGAACTGACAGTATGTGTCCTTGCTAAAGGCAAGAATACACCTTTGTGCAGATTGCTCAAAAACTCAGTGGCTGTTTGAGGGTTTTACTCTCATATTTGGTTAAAATTAAACTACTTTCTAGTGTCTTGAGGTTTGCCATTAAGCACTGAAGCAGACTGGATATAATCTACACACATTTCCATATTGCAAGTGTAGAACAGTTAAGCTTGTTTTCTAATTTGGTCAATAGGCCCCATTTGGTGACTGACCAAGCTTCTGCGCAGGTACAAGCCAGCAATAATACAAATATCAATATAATGCCAGTTTTATTTATATGTCAGGCCTTTTGTGTTTACACTTCTACGATAAGGTTTTTGGTCCCAGATGTTCTGCTTCTGGATATTGAACAAAAGTGCAATAGCAGTCCAGACAGCTTTGACCAACTTACTTTACAAATGCAGCGACAGAAGAATTTTAAATTTTGGCTTGTGTCAGGAATGCAATACACATGCACATGCATGGTCAAGCTCACACAGCTCTTCTGAAACTCCCTGCCTTTTACCACTTTGATTGTGATTTATTTTCTCCTACTAGAAACTTGGATACATTTAGCACTACATCTGTGTCAGCTAAGGTTAATACTAATTATTACCAAACACATCATCAACCTTTTGCAGTAATTAGATTGTTCTTTTTTAGTAAAATAAATGCTTGTACACACAGAGTGATTAATAGGTTTTCCAAAATTTGAGCAGTTGCTGTTAAGCACTGGTCAAACAGCATAGCTAGATTAACTAATTTGTAATGTTTTAAAACATAGATTTAATAAAACACGTAAATGACCTTCTCTACTTTTAATGCATTGCAAAGGCAACTTATAATTCATAGGATTTTAGATTTATCCCTTGAATCGGGATAATATGTTTTGAGCTTGATCAAAGCTCTTAAGACATTTCTTAAACGAAATAAATCCACACACCATTCCCCGTGCATAATCAAAAGCACAATTTCTGTTCTAAGCAGAATTATTATGGGGGACTGTCAGTTTATTCAATCACATAAGCAGTTTAAAAAGATGCCTGCTATTTTCTGTTTTGCAGCATGATTGTGAAAGTTTCTCAGATATGACAGATGGCAATTCTGTAATCACTTCCATAACTAAACTATGTGGAAGACAGTTTTAGTAGAAACACTATTTAATGTCAACTGTGTTCTGCTGAAATTTCAGAAATGTAGATCATGTTGACAACTAATACTGCACCCAGCTTGGGTTCAGACCTTGTTAAATTCATTTCACATTAAAAAAGAAGGAAGGCCATACATACAGCTTAACAACAAGAACATCTTTTCTGAGAAGGAAAATAATAATCCCAATGAGGTTAAGCATATATAAACAGACAACTGGTATAAAAGTAAATAAAAACATTAAAAAAAAGTTTTACATGAAATTTAAAATATTTAAATTTTTTTCTTTTATTCATTCATTCACTGTATTTGTTAATAATTAAATGCTACAATTAGTGTCAGTTACAAACCTTTAAAAAAAGATCCCAAATGTTGTCTTTTTCATATGGTTTATGGCAACATCCTATGTTTCATGTCTTATTCAAATGTTTGACTCACTTAACTGCTTTGGTTTGTCTGTAGCAGTAAAAGACAGATTAGACATTTAGACGAAAAACCTCAAAAACAACCTCAAAAATTCAATTCATTTCCATTCTTTGAGTCTCTGCTGTCAAGTTGTAGGTTAATGAAATCTTAAATGTGGTCAAGGAAGTAAAGGTACCGCTTCTTCAAAATGCAGAAAAAGACGGAATAATTGTGTGGCGGGGTGTGGTTTGCGATGCTGCTGCAGGTGCGATTGACACCACCTGCACGGCATTGCAATCACGCCTTGCAGGCGTCCACACGTACATAGGTATTTTTGAAAACAGGGATTTTCTGTTTTCGGTTAAAAAAAAACAAAACCCGTCCACACGTAAACGCAAAAACGAAGGAAAACGCTGCTAGGAACATTCCAAAGCAACAGGTGTCGATATATTCCTAACCGTGTAGAAATGTTGGCCAATTAGAAGTCTAGAAGCCTGGGTGGGAAAAGTAAACAAAGATGGCGCATAGAAGCAGAACTGAGTCCTATGTGGAGGGGCAGAAACTGTGTTGTATATGTAAGCATGTAAACACTGCAGAGAGTAAAGTTAACAGTATTTTGTCTAAGTCCACCATTGTAGAAATCTATTTCACTACCCGATCCGTACCAGAAACCCGATCGGTACCACGCTTGTGCGAAAGGCTTCTACTTCCGGTCAAAGGATAGTTACAGGTCAGAGTATCTGTTAAGATGTTAAGAATAATAAGTACCTCTTAAAATTTTTGCAATAATGAAACATTTCAATATAATGAAGACAAAAACGAAAAATAAAAAGATAGTTACGGATCAGGACTCCATAATCCTTACTGCGCATGTGCAAAGTCGGACCGTACAAATCGGGTCTGTCACTACCTGATCCGTACCGGAAACCCGATCGGTACCCCGCATGCGCGAAAGGTGTCTACTTCCGGTTGAAGCATTTTACGATAGTTACGGGTCAGAGTATCTGTTAAGGTGTTAAGAATAATAAGTATCTCTTAAAACGTTTCCGATAATGAAACATTTAATATAATGTAGACAAAAACAAAAAAATAAAAAGATAGTGACAGACCAGGGCTCCACGATCCTTACTGCGCATGTGCAGGGGTTTTCTTCTTCTTCTGTTCGTTTAATGGCAGTTTACACCCCAGTGTTCGAGGATACTGCCACCTGCTGACTGAGCGAATGAACCCTATTGTAAACTGAATTAGCGTCATTACAAACGTGTGTTAAATTTGATTTAGTGATAGTCGAGTGTGTTTATGCTTGTCTGTGTGGAGAGGATTGATTGGAATAGTGATGATGTCCGCTATCACTGTCATTTGCCAGTAAACACTTCATCTGGCTGCTGAATCTTCACGTGACATATTACAAAGTCTGTATTATTAACTCTGTAATTAGGCATTATTCTTCTTATTTTACGGCGCTGTTGTTCGGGGAACGCTCTCTGTTAAGGAGAAAAGCGTGAATTTGTTTGTATATGGATTATCCATAATTTAAATGTCCCGGTAGTCGAAAAGGAGGCAGAGTTGTTGAGAAATGCTAGGAGCTAACTGGGCGCTAACCGTATCATTCAAATATATTGAATGTTGCAATGCTGGCAAAGAGAGGAAGTGATGTAAGATTTGCGCATGCGGGGTACCGATCGGGTTTCCGGTACGGATCTACCCGATCCGTACCACACATGTGCAGATGTTTTCTTCTTCTTCTGTTTCGTTTACTGGCAGTTTATTCTCCAGTGTACGAGGATACTGCCACCTGACGACCGAGCGAATGAACCCTATTATAAACTGAATTAGTGTCATTTCAATTGCTTGTTAAATTTGATTTAGCGATAGTCGGGTGTGTTTATGCTTGTCTGTGAGGAGAGGATTGTTGGAATAGTGATGATGATGTCCGCTATCACTGTCAATTGTCAGTAAACACTTAATCTGGCTGATGAATCTTTACGTGACACATTACTAAGTCAGTATTATTAAGTCTGTAATTAGGCGCCATTCTTATTATTTTAAGGAGCTTTTGTTCAATCGGGGGACGCTCTCTGTTGAGGAGAAAAGCATGAATTTGTTTGTATACGGATTGTCCATTGTTTAAATGTCCCGAGCAGTCGAAAAGGAGGCAGAGCTGTTGAGAAATAATATTAGCTAACTGGGCGCTAACCGTGTCATTCAAATATATTGAATGTCGCAATGTTGGCAAAGAGAGGAAGTGATGTAAGATTTGCGCATGCGTGGTACCGATCGGGTTTCTGGTACGGATCAGGTAGTGACACACTGAAATAATAACGTGGCGCACAGTGTGACGTCAAAAAAGGCGCACACCTTTGACGCTGCGTTTTCTCAGTTTTACAAAAACTGAGTTTTTGAAATCTCCACCCTGGCAGGAGTTTTTAAAAATCTCTGTTTTCAGTGACTGAAAACGCCGTTTACATGTGGACGAAAGGTGCAAACGCATAGAAAAATCTGTCTTTTCAAAAATACCCGGGTACGTGTGGACGTAGACTAAAGTTTGGAGTTTTGGTGGCATAGAGGCATTCCATCCACATCCCAAAAATCAACTATGTGAGCAGCAAAAGCGTAATAAATTCCAAGAATTAAACTAATTCAGACTTGCATTAATTAATTTAAGTCAACACAAGTATGCACATATTATTATTTTTTTTACAATAGTCCATGACTCACTTTCTGTTTTTTACTTTTTAAAAAGATTTTGAGTAAGCGTGTCTCTTGATATCATGAAAATCCAGTGTGTTCATATTGGGCACTTCTGAAATAAAAAAG
>NW_005187479.1:1349159-1350893 GCF_000239375.1 Pundamilia nyererei | reverse complement strand
GAACAAAAATAAAGTTAAAAAAAGAAGAGAGCAAGGACATGGACGCAAATGGAATTAATGACACACAAACTAAAGAGTAAGTAATAAAGCAGTAATCATTCACAGACACTATTTGAGCTGCTATTGCAGTTCTCACTAAAGTTATTCTAAAGTTCTTGCTAAAGATCCATCGTACTGCAAACAAAATGAATATTTAAAATGAGGTATGTTGATCTTAAAGTTTTCAGTGTGACAGTAGTGGTTCTCTTTTACATGTCCAGATTATCATCATAACTTTAACCTTGTATGTACTTTGTTGCAAACACAGACGTGAACAAGTGGAAACACAATGGTCAACTAGTCATTACGGTTATAATTCTTTGAAGTCCAGTTATACTTGTTTGAAGTCCATCACATGAGGTGCATGCACAGTTGGGGCATTCCCATATGGAAAAGAAATAGTAAAAACTTATATGATTTACTCATGAAAGTGGCCACTTTCTCATTACTTTCATATATTGTTTTAATAAGTATCCAAAACATATAAGTTTCATTATATAATTTTTCAAGGGATCTTATATCTGTTTTCACTCTTGTATGCTTTTCATACAAGTTTCACAAGACAGATACAAACTTTATAAGATTTATATATATCGTGGGTTGTAGTGGACAAGTCTGCAGTCTCAAAAACTTGTCAAACACAGAAATTTCTACGTGGACTCTCGTGCTCACCGTCTGATGATAAAAGTCTCTCTCTCTCTCTCTCTCTCTCTCTCTCTCTCGCGCTCTCTCTCTCTACACACACACATATACACATACATATGCTAGCCATTAGTGTGAATGTGAGTATGAATGGTTGCCTGTCTCTCTGTGTTAGCCCTAAACAGACTAGGGACCTGTTTCGTTGACTCACTGACCCATGACGGATTCTTCTCAAGAATAAATAGATGTGAACGCTTGACACTGAGGTAAGCACTGGGCTGACAGCCTACACTAAAGAGCTAAAAATATAATACAACATAATACTTAATTGACACTGTGATAATATAGAAAACACACACACCACATTACACATTGAGTGTTTGTTTTTATTTTCAATCAGTTTCTAATGGAGCTTTCCAGCTACCCTCCTCCGGCTTCACACCACACACAGTTCTCTTTTCTGGTCCCAGCGACATACTCAAATGGGATGACATGATCAGATGATGGCGGTCAGGTGTGTGAGTCAGTCTTCTCTGATACCACACCCTGAATCCACTGCTCCATCTCTTATCTGCAGCTGAGCCACAAAACCCCATCGCCCAGCTTAGGCTGGGGAGACATCCGGTCTACACCCGCCCCAAAAACATACATACACGCACACACACAAAACCCTGATGAAATCAACCATGACCATCTGTGCCCCTGGCCTTTGGACCACCTTGAACTTAAAAGGCTGGAGAGCCAGATGCCACCAGGTGATACGGGCGTTGGTATCCCTCTGCAGAGGGGCATGATACGACCACAGAGTGAAAAGGTGGCCCAGAAGGTAATAACAGAGAGAGTCGACTGCCCACCAGATGGCCAGGCACTGTTTTTCTACTGTGCTGTACCTTGCATCCCACTCCAAAAAGTTTCCTGCTAATGTAAACAATTGCGCGGTCGTCATCCCTTACCTGCTAGGACAAAATGGCCCCCAGCCCTCTGTCTGAGGCGTTAGTTTGCAGAGAGCCTTCTTCCCCTGCATAAACTTGTACGAATGCCGCCTGAGACGGC
>NW_005187479.1:1341896-1347835 GCF_000239375.1 Pundamilia nyererei | reverse complement strand
GTGTGTTATACTTGTATAACTATGCATGTGACAAATAAAGAACCTTGAACCTTGAACCTTCTACTGAGCACTTCCTCTCAAGTGTGAGAATACTGGGCAATCGGGTTCAGGGTGTTATACTTTGCATTTTAGTAAGCACATCAAATACTGTAATTCTCAGTAAGGTTACACGATGGCAACCCTTTTGGGGTACCCAGGTGAGTGCAGAGGATTAGGAAAACACAAAGAGGGTTGGAGAAATGGCGCCGCTGAGGGGGTGCTAAAACAATTAGGCCACAGGTGAAAATCAGGTGAAAAATGTGTACAGGTTTCCTCACTGTTGTTTCAAACAGATGAAAAATATATAATATATAAACAAAATATATGATTGTTAAAAATTATTTCTTTAAATGTACAGTATCAAACACTAACACTGGATAGTTTTTTTGTTTCGGGCTGTTTGTTTTCAGGCTGTTCTCTTTTTGGGGCGATCGTGGCTCAAGAGTTGGCAGTTCGTCTTGTTGCCGGTTCGAGCCCCGGCTCGGACAGTCTCGGTCGTTGTGTCCTTGGGCAAGACACTTCACCTACTGGTGATGGCCAGAGGGGCCGATGGCAAGATATGGGGCAGCTGTGGCTACAACTGTAGCTTGCCTCCACCAGTGTGTGTGCGTGTGAGTGAATAGTGGAATTGCGCTATATAAATGCAATCCATTATTGTTATTATTATGTGTTTCTTTGTAGTTGCAAATAAAATTGGCTTACCTAGAATTACCTACATTATCTCACTTTTTATGAAATTTTTGAGATACAGTTAATTTTCAAATTCCAGTGTCTTTTTCCATTTTCTATTGTATTTATTGGAAATTTATTGTAGCCAATGTAGAAAGAGGAACTTGTGGCTCAAGGTGTTGAGTCTCTCAAGAATGATAAATGATGATTCACGTATGTAAGTGATAAAAACTCAGAACTGAGTTCAGTATGCTGGGCCAAAACTCAGTGTGAGACTTTTCTTTAGGTTTGCACCACCTGCATGGATATTTCCAGCAGCTGCTCTCATGCCCTAAATCTTGAAACTCTTCAGTTAGTTGGTGCAAAGGGATCTTGGACACGGTCATAACCATTACTATTCACTTCAGAAGTAGGAGATGAAGTGGTGGCTTAGTGCGGCAAGGTTTGTATGAAGAGATCTATCCTGAGCAAAGTTTCAGACAAGTAACTAGTCAATAGTTCAAGTCATAGAAATTGTGATGTTAATGGGGAAAAGTTTAGAGCTGATGTGTTGCTTTTGTTCTTGTTTTTCCTAACAGTTTGCTTTAAGAAAAAACATTTTAACAGAAGACCGCTTGCCTCAGTAGTTTTCTGATTATTATACGTTTTTCCATGTTTTGTGTAGTATGCAGTAGTATTTTGAAAACCCCTTGGTAAAAAGATATAGAATAATACCATACAAATCTAAGAGCGGAAAATATTTATTCAGTGATATATTACAATATGTAAATAAAAAGTTGCAATTCATTTTCCAACAGCAAGGCAGACCTGAATAACTTCAGTAAATTTAAGTTAGAAACTGTGGCAGCAACAAACCAAGCCATGTCTGGGTATGTTTATCATCTTCTATTGTCTTCTGGGGAAAGTTACTTTCTAACTGTTTTTACTGCAGATTGTCTGAGTTATACTTCCAAAAACAAGATGTGCGGAAAATCCCAATTCCCTTTCGCCATCTTCTTTCTCTGTGTACTGAAAGCCCTGATTACTTGTGCATTTCACCCTATATTATATTTTTACGTTGAAAATGTGTAAAATGTGATCCACGTTCAGTGTCAGATTACTCTGGAAGAATGTGTTGATGCTTTTCTGCTTAATAGCACAAGTGTCTTCCATTCTGTGCCAATAAAGTGTGAACATACCTGCTTCAACTCATGCATGGCCAGCGTTTATAATGACTGCCTTGTCTGATGTGATTGTGTATACTCCAGATGTTGGAAATATGCAGCTCAGGGGAGCATTTAATTTTAAAATGCAGCTCTAGTTTCATCATCCAACTAATAGTTTGGTCCAGAAGCTCTTGCAAACAACAGCTGCCACTTCACATACCACAATGAGGTGACAGGTGCCACCTAACATTGCAGTTTTATGTTAATAGTCAAGCTTCTAATCAGTTCATCAAAACAGGTAGTCCTCATACGCTGGGTTGGTTGAAGATAAGGGCCAAAGAGCTAGCTGATCAATGTCAACTGTTATTGGTTGGTGTGCAGTTTCAAGGAAGACTGCATTCAGTGCACTGTTGTGCTTTTTATAGCTTTAGTCCGGATAATTAGTATTGCCATTGTTTAGCAGACTTGTCTCACTACATTACCCCGTTGTTCGCATGTATTATCAGTTTGAAATCAGAGTGTAGATTACTTCTCTAAATCTAAAGGGAGTGTTCATAAGCAGACTTGGATTTGTATATTCAGTCTATTTTTGCATACTCCCAAAGAGGCGCAACAAACCATCTGCTGTTTAGATAGACTATGACCTCTATGTCTCTCCATGCCCAAGCACACCACCAGACCATATCCATCAATACAGTCTGCCCGGTTGTTAATCTCTGAGCAAAAGACAAGGAGGTTATCATCACATGCCATTTGAAGGGATGGGCCCACTGGCAAATTCCCAACGTAGGCGTTGTCTCACTTGGTGAACCCTTTCACTGTCACTTGCAGGACACAGCATGCGATTAATACATTGCCATGCTTTAGCAGTGTGACAGTCCTGATGTCTGCACAGTAAGGACCTTTATTATATTTAATATGTTTAAACAATTTAAAAACAGCTTTTGTTTTGTCTTTGTGACAGGAGAACACTGGTGACCCGAGCTGTATTCAGTGGGCATTCTCGGACCGTGCGTGGTTGGTGGCCCTTTCAAGAGGCAAATGAAAAAATAATAAAGAAAGAAACTTACAAGGATTTTTTTCTCTTAAACTTTAGATCCAGAAAGCGTGTTGTACACTTGGGTACAAAGACACTTTCAGGCGTGCATGAGTTTATTACAGGGAGTGCAGAATTATTAGGCAAATGAGTATTTTGTCCACATCATCCTCTTCATGCATGTTGTCTTACTCTAAGCTGTATAGGCTCGAAAGCCTACTACCAATTAAGCATATTAGGTGATGTGCATCTCTGTAATGAGAAGGGGTGTGTTCTAATGACATCAACACCCTATATCAGGTGTGCATAATTATTAGGCAACGTCCTTTCCTTTGGCAAAATGGGTCAAAAGAAGGACTTGACAGGCTCAAAAATGAGTCAAAAATAGTGAGATATCTTGCAGAGGGATGCAGCAGTCTCAAAATTGCAAAGCTTCTGAAGCGTGATCATCGAACAATCAAGCGTTTCATTCAAAATAGTCAACAGGGTCGCAAGAAGCGTGTGGAAAAACCAAGGCGCAAAATAACTGCCCATGAACTGAGAAAAGTCAAGCGTGCAGCTGCCAAGATGCCACTTGCCACCAGTTTGGCCATATTTCAGAGCTGCAACATCACTGGAGTGCCCAAGAGCACAAGGTGTGCAATACTCAGAGACATGGCCAAGGTAAGAAAGGCTGAAAGACGACCACCACTGAACAAGACACACAAGCTGAAACGTCAAGACTGGGCCAAGAAATATCTCAAGACTGGTTTTTCTAAGGTTTTATGGACTGATGAAATGAGAGTGAGTCTTGATAGGCCAGATGGATGGGCCCGTGGCTGGATTGGTAAAGGGCAGAGAGCTCCAGTCCGACTCAGACGCCAGCAAGGTGGAGGTGGAGTACTGGTTTGGGCTGGTATCATCAAAGATGAGTTTGTGGGGCCTTTTCGGGTTGAGGATGGAGTCAAGCTCAACTCCCAGTCCTACTGCCAGTTTCTGGAAGACACCTTCTTCAAGCAGTGGTACAGGAAGAAGTCTGCATCCTTCAAGAAAAACATGATTTTCGTGCAGGACAATGCTCCATCACACGCGTCCAAGTACTCCACAGCGTGGCTGGCAAGAAAGGGTATAAAAGAAGAAAAACTAATGGCATGGCCTCCTTGTTCACCTGATCTGAACCACATTGAGAACCTGTGGTCCATCATCAAATGTGATATTTACAAGGAGGGAAAACAGTACACCTCTCTGAACAGTGTCTGGGAGGCTGTGGTTGCTGCTGCACGCAATGTTGATGGTGAACAGATCAAAACACTGACAGAATCCATGGATGGCAGGCTTTTGAGTGTCCTTGCAAAGAAAGGTGGCTATATTGGTCGCTGATTTGTTTTTGTTTTGTTTTTGAATGTCAGAAATGTATATTTGTGAGTGTGGAGATGTTATATTGGTTTTACTGGTAAAAATAAATAATTGAAATGGGTATATATTTGTTTTTTGTTAAGTTGCCTAATAATTATGCACAGTAACAGTCACCTGCTTGTTTCTTAACATCTGTGCTGCTTTGCCTCTACATCCTTACATCACATTTGCATACCTGCAAATACAGGAACACAAGCACTCCAGTCTGGCTGCAGTCTGTGGCATGTCCGTGCATAAAACAACACAGGACCCCTGCAGCCTTCTCTAAGGGCTCCCAAGCTGACCCCCCAGTGCCTGTGTGAGCTCCACTCATGAGGATTATAATTAGCCTACTAAAATATTACAATTGAATTGCCTGTGAGCATTTTGTAAGTCAGCGTGAGGATAAATGAATATAGTACCACCAACAATACTGTCGGTCCCACACATTTTTATTGAAACACACATATACATATTTGTATTGGAACAAAATGATATCATGGGTAGAAAAAAGTAGAGGGCTGTTTTATAAAAAAAATTGTATTATTTAATTATATTAAAACATTGCATTTGCACTACCTGCAAGTTGTTGAGATAAAAAAATGACATGAAATCCAGCCTGAAGGTTACCTGTGCTCACAATAGCAGTGAATTTATGACCTGAAACTATGCTTGGATATAAATGAAGGAGTGAGTTTACTGTCATCAGTAGAGGAGCTGTTGCCCTTCACAACTGAAGAAGTGAGTATCCAGGGAGGTAAATTATGCCCTTTCACTCGATCTGTTGTCTTCTTAACAGTGAATAAGGTTCACAATTATATATAGAAATGAACCTTTCACAGGGAATTGTTTTTTTTTTTTTTTAATTGAGTCACATTACTTTTCATTTACACATTCAGGTATGCCATGTTTAACTGCTAATAAAAACAGACTGATCATAAAGCAAGTTGACAATCCACACCAAAGTATTTGTACTCAGGAGTCTGTAACTTGATGATTTTTAGTGACGCATACCTGGATATGTTGACGTTACATACTTATCACTTGAGCTTGGTCTTCCTTCTAGCTCCCCACATATGGATACTTGGTGAGGCTCATTACTTTACGTTTAAGACATGTGAGTGAAGTTTTTATTTTACGTCATTATGTGCCTTCAATTGCCAAACTAAATGGAGGGAACAGTAAAACATCCAGTATTAGACAATCATATGGACCTAGAGCAGATAGCAAAGATGATGAAAAAGGTCAAAACATAAATTTAAATATTATTTATAGCTCTACACACAGGGTTAAAGTGGACCGGAACAAGCCAGAATAGGGTTATTGGTGCAGATGTCCATCGGTTGTGGTGGCGGTACGTCTGCATCTAGCTAACTCTACAGAAGAGGAGCGAGCTTTAAGGGTGTAAGACGTTTTTATGTGGCAGGTAAGTTCAAATGCAACTGTTGAGATATTCAGTTTGTGTACTCAAGTTGTGAAATGTGCCGGACTGCATTATTGTTATTGTTGTTTAACTGAGACTCAATATTTTAGTTGTCACCACAAGGGGGCACAGTTTCACAGTAAAGGGAGGTGTGCTCATCGGATGATCTGATATCGTGGTGTTGGTGTTGTTCCCAGATCATCATGAAAATGTTGTTCCAGGTTCAACATTGCAAGTGACCAATCACATTGTT
>NW_005187479.1:1315222-1330498 GCF_000239375.1 Pundamilia nyererei | reverse complement strand
AGCCAGTTAGCTAGTTAGTACCTTGGGTTCAATATCGGCACATACACATAGGACAAAATAACCAGTTTCTCTCATTACATTTCAAACAGGACGGTGGTAACAACAGCAGGCTACGGACAATGTTAAGTTTTAGATTTTAAATAGGCTATATGCATTTAAATGGGAGCAACAGGACGTTCAAATGTCGCTGATGTTACTACAGAGCAGGACGGATTGAAGGGTAGCAGTCGGAAACACTTTTTCAGTATAGCAGGTTACCTGGTGTAATGTTTTTCATCTAAAAAGAAACATGGCCTGACTCCTATCTATCTATATAAAGAGTAACTGAAGGTTAAATGCAGCTAACATGTCCTGTTTTAAGCCCAGCACTTACACCTCTGCTCCACTGTGTCTCAGCCACCATCGCTCTGGCAGCAACGGCGCTAGAGCCAGAGCAGGGGAGAGGCGAGCTGGAACGAACCACTTTGGGAGGGGGGAGGGGTTATCTATACTTTTGTTGTTAAAATGTTCCATCTTAATTAAGTACTGTATGCTTTTTATATTTTAGTAGTGTATCCCACAAACAGCAAATATTGTGAAAAAAAGTAAGAAATCTTTGGGGGTGCTTTGATTCATTCAGCAACCCCAAAAATGGGCTAAAATCACCCCTGTTTAAGACTATTATTTTCTGTTTTTAACTCCTCAGCTCTTAAACAGATTATCATCGTGAAGGTTTAGTAGTTTAGTTTAACACAAAATTGAACACTGGTCAGCATGGGACTATCGAAGCGATCCAAAAATAGAGTGATGAGGTTGGAGGCTAGCGTTTGCAGAGCTGTGCTTAAAACAAGAGCTTAATGATGGTGCAGCATGAGGGTGGCGGCTGTACACAGCTGTCTTCCTCCCACCTGCGTCAATGAACAGTGACTTTAATTGAATGATTAACTTTTGTTTTGTTTAGCTTGGCTGTCCAAAGGAAAATGCTCCCTTTAATTCTCCTACTGCTGCTCCAAAGCACACGTGGTTAACGTGCTTTGGGATTTGACTCTGGTTTCTGAAGCTGCTTGTTTTAGTAATGATGATGGACAATCAGCTACTTTGTGTCACGGAAAACTAGAATATCTTATTTAATGTGTTTTTAAAGGCACAGACATTATAAGGAAGAATCATACACACAAAAGTCCCAAATGTGTAACATGACACATCAGTTAAATTATATGTGTCAGTTACTGGTTCTGTGGCTGTTACGTGTGGGAAACTGGGGAAGTAGGCTGGACTATGCTGTGATTACATCAGGAAATCACCTTAGTTGTTTTTAAACATGCACACAGGCATGTTTATAGCATCTCTCATTTATAATGGAAATGAGAAAAGGTTTTACATTTTTAAAACATGATTTTAAATTTCTTAAGCTCTATCAATCTGTAGTATGTCAATCAGTTTCAACCAGTATATATTCAAAGTTAAAATTGCACTCATTTTTCTTAGGCTTTTCATCAGCTGGAAATTTATTTGTTTCAGTTTTCAGTTTTATTTGTCATATGCAAGTCATATGCAAGAAATGTGTTTGACGAGCAGCAGTCACTCAGCAGCATGATACAGTAGGTGAAAATATAATAAAAGAAAAGAAAATAATAAAGAAAATAGAAAAATAGTAAGGCGCAAAATATTAGAGAGACATGGTAAAAGAGAAAAGATGACTAAATATATGAATATATGTACACTAGTGATTAAATAAGAAAATCTTGAAAAGAAATATGACGGGAGGGCAGATGGGATATTGCACAGGAATGAGCAGCAGAAAATTACAGTATTGCACTTTTAAATATAAATATCAATGACAATAAAGTGGAGTGACCAGTTCAGATTCAACAGAGTACTTGTGAAGCTGCAGGGTAGCTTCTGTGTGCTGTGTTGTGTGTGTTTAAGTGTTGTGGTTGAGGTGTCGTATGGCTTGGTGGTAAAAACTGTTTTTGAGTCTTGTAGTCCGAGCAGACAGGCTCCTGTAACGTCTGCCAGATGGTAACAAGGAGAACAGTTGATGTGCTGGGTGGCTGTGGTCCTTGATGATGCTGTGTGCTTTACGGAGGCATCGCTGGAGATAAATGTCCTGAATGGCAGGAAGCCTCGTGCCAGTGATGTGCTCTGCTGCCTTCACCACCCTCTGTAGTGATTTCGGCTGCTGGCAGAGCAGCTTCCGTACCAAACTGTGATGCAGCTCGTCAGCAAGCTCTCATTTGCACACCTGTAAAAATTTGAAGTGATGTTGGCATTCATGCTAAACTTCCTCAGCCTCCTCAGGAAGTAAAGCCGCTGGCGAGCTTTCCTGATAGCAGTGTCTGTGTGAAGGGTCCAGGAGAAGTCCTCAGTGATGTTGACTCCAAGGAACTTGAAGCTGCTGACCCTTTCGACCTTGACACCGTTGATGTGGAGGTTTGGAGGTTTTAAATTCTTATTTTCCTATTATTTTATTGTACTTTGGCTTTACTCTGGCCCATTTCACACTGGGCTGTTCATGGCACATCCCTGTTTTAGACTGTTATTAGCTGAGCTATTTATTAATTCAGTTTACATTGTGAGATTTACTCCCCTTCCCTGGAAAAATGAGAAAAGACCAGAGTATTTAACACCAGAACTGCCTAGATTTCAAAAACCCTGGAACTGCCACTGAGGATATTTTTACCCTCTTTCACAACAAGAAATTTCTCGAAACAAATCAGAAATCTAAAGATGATGCCATTTAATAGAATCAGATCTCAGGCAAATTTTCATGAGTAGAAAGTATATTCAATAAGTTCTGCACCAATAAGGCGGTACCATAACCCCATGTGTTACAGCACTGATGTAAGATATAACTACGACTACAAGGAGCTTTGACAAAACAGCAGTGTCTAATGCTCTAGGAATGAGTTATACAATAAATGTATTATCAGGTTCATAAACACATCAAAATAATGTGATTACTTTTAAACGTATCTATTCTTTCTGTTTCATAAGTCACAGTAAGAATCTTCTAAAAATGAATGGCTAGATTTGGCTGATTTCATGCTCTTGCGGCTTTGTTGAGCTTATTGTAACACATTTGTAAAGGTCTTTTCTAGCAGTGCAAATAATGCAGTTTCAACTAACATTTATTTTTAACTGAAATGGATGATACCAGTTTATGATCGGTAACCTGCAAGATTTATGCAAGACCAAGCAAAAAACCCAACAAAAACAAAACGTGGACCAGGATAAAAACAACGCTCGGTAACAGCCCAGTCCACTGAAAATCTGAATCTTGCCATCTCAAGATCACTTCTACTTTATTCACCACACTCATTCACTGTGACTTTAAAAAAAGTCATCAAATTGAAGAAGCACAATCACGTCTTTAAGAAAGACATCTTATTTGTATTCCAGACTCTCACTGTGTCTCCTCACGTGTGACTGAGGCAAGTGAACGAACAAGAGTGAGCGAGGAGGGAAGAGGGCAGAAAGAGGGAGGGAGTGCATGAATCTAATGCATTGCAGCAAAGAACTGTGACAGACCAGGCATTTATTTGAGCAGAGACTGCTGCTGTAGAAGGAAGGACGCAGGAGCAGCAGCGGCGGCAGCAGCACTCAGAACTGCTCTATCACTCAGTGCCTCTATCACAGCTGGAGACAAGGTGGACACAAAGAGGCGGAGACACAGGGATTACACACTGGGAGCACAACACCTCTCTAATTACCACCACCAGTATGATTTCTGGATTACTATATTGGCTTCTCGAGCTTTGCCTTGCAGCATATGAGTTCTCTTTTCCTTCTGACACTCTTCAGTTCATTTACTTCTTGCCTTTGGTTTGATTTCAAGGAATATTCATACCAACAGAAAGCATGGCTTAAATGAGAATTAGTGCCTGCCTATTTACTGGTCAGACATTAGTACCAGCAGAAGACTGAAGATATATAAATCTCCTGACCAATCCTCTGCGATCTGTCTTGAGTTTATCATATCACTGTGTCTCGTCCAATGGAAAAAAGTCAAGGGATATCAGTCATTAAATATATAACAGGTTCTGCTCCAAATAGGCCTTAGCCTTTCTTTTTTCACTTATTTTTTCTATACCTATATTTTATTTTTCATTTTTTGTCAAAGTTTGGTCACACAAAAGACAACAAACAGCTCCACTATTGGCTTCACAGTTCCAGTGTTGCTCAATCTTGTGCATTGCGGGGTGCCCAGGACTTTGATCTAAAACACACTGGTAAGTAATACAAGTTTCTAATGTTCATGTAAACCTTTTCTGGCTGTTGACAGACATCTGTTGAGTCTTACTCTTTGTTTCTGACATGACACTGCATAACTGTGTAATATGTTCAGTGAAATGTAATCATTTTGATATTTACTGGGTAAGGTTTGTAATATTTAATATAATTTAGATGTTCTCTGTAATTCTGGAATATTTTAATTATTATTATAATTGTATTAAAAAAGAAAATCTAGGTTTTTTGTCATGTTTGTAGCCTGCCTGCAGAGTTTCATGCATTATGCTAACAACACTGACTGGCTAACCGTTGGGTGGTCAGACTTCTTCTAAATCATCTTCTTGTAATTCTGTTGCTAGGCTACAGTTCCCTGCTGTGAGAGTAATCATCCAGGCTGTCAACAGTGACATGATTTAGTATGTTTGGATATCAGCATAACTTATTACTTTGGATCTTAAAGCTTATGCTAAATTGTTCTGTCCAGATGCACAGTGGAAACATCCATTTAGCTGTTTATGCTATACATATAGATGACAAATTAAAGGAAAAACATAAACCATTGAGACAATCTAGTAGCTGTCTTAAGTTAAGCTATCGGTCGAGTAGTACTCTAGGGAAACATGATGAAACATTCCTATGACACATTAGGCGGTTATCTAAACACCAACTTATGGAATATTGTTTTAGAAGACTAGTTGTCCATCTCGCCGGTAGAATTTTAGAGACTTGTAAATTCAATGTCAAGGTGGACTGAAGTTCTTCTAGTGGGATGAAGTGATCATATTTCCTTGTATTTCTTAGTTGTTTGTTGCTTTCTGAATTGTAATGCTGAACTGTCAAGGTTGTTTATGCTATAACAATACTGTAAGCACATATCACAGTTCATGAAAAAACAGATCTAAGCGTAACTAAGGCTATTCACCACTTAAAACATAATCACTAAATGCAGCAAAATCTGCATCGTTGTCTGTTGTAAAAGATAAATTGTCACTTTCCTGTGTGAATCCACAGGCTTCTCTGTAAGAGATTTGCAGCTCTGTTTACATCATAAATTACTGCTTTGCCTTGACACTGTCTCGGGATGAAACAAAAAAAAACAAAAAACAAGCCTCCCTTTGCATCTTATCAGGTTCATAAAGAAGCCATGTGGTTCATTTTCAAGGAACTTGATGTCAATTACGGATCCTTGCCGCTTGTTCAGTCTTCTCTAACCTCTTACTATATCAACTATAATAACACATTCTTGTAATTGTGAAGTACTAAGCAGTCTGAGAATCAAGTTCACCATACACCGGCGGCCTGTGTCCTACAGGATTTGAGTATTGGTGGTGGGCGGTTTCTATTTACTGCAATCACGCTACTCTGTTACCCATAGGCATGTTGAGATAAGAAGGAGCTTTGCACACACATTTAGATTACGGAATCACTTGTTTGTATGCAATCAGGGCCTCTGAGATGCCGGACAAGTGGCGTACCCTTGAGAGAGCATGTGATGATGAGCCAATGTGCACAACCCTTGATGCCACTTGTGATTCTCGAAGCAGTAAGGTGATGATGAAAGGCTGGTAATTGCCGCTGATTAAGATATTAGAAAAGCATTCACCCATGATTAATGAAATTATATGCGTCATCAAAATCAGAGCAAACATAGTTCAATTGATACAGTCCTTTCATCAAAACGGGATCACTTAAAAAAGTGAACAGAATTTGATTTATTTACTCACAATTCAATATAAAAGGATATAGGTTAGGTCTTGTTAAACAATACTTTCGGCCTGAGCTGAATACATGAATCATTGTGGCAGCATAGCTCAATATTGCAATTGTCAAGCATGGGTTGTTATTCTTACTTTTTACTCTTTACCCATCAGCCAGTATTCATCTGACTGCATATACTCTACATATTATGGCTGGGAAAAAAAAGAAAACAAGATTGCATAATATTGGTTCTATTTTCTTCTTACAAATCCAAACTGCTCTAAACCAGCAGCCCTGTAGGGAACGGAGCATGCCAGCTCCGAACAACAGACTATCAGCCATTCTTTTGAAGCTTAATCCAGCACAAATCCCATACCAAAAACATTAGTCTCAGTAGCAAGCATATGTGCCATATATTATTGAACAAGGAAAACAATAGGAACAGCATCAAAAACAAGTGAGAAACAGAAGCACACTGGTGGACCTCAAGAGTGATCTGCAGCTGGCTTTTACCTACATAAATCTATTAATGTGTGCTGATGTGTTGCAACACTGATGACTACAAACCACATATTTTGCATGTATTTGCTGAAGTTGCTGGTTTTGTTATTCTCTGTTTAGCTTTATCTCGTCACGATTACCTGATATAATATGTGGTGTTTTTTGGAATAAAGTAGATTTATGAAATATTAACAGAATGGTTACAAACTGCTTTATTTCCATTGGCACTATTTCATCACACTCTCTAATATAACATGCTGCAATAAATTCAGTTTGTGTGTCATGTAAACCCCTATTTAAAAATACTTTAATGCCAATTATGCCTTTTGTTTTGTTTAATCTTTAGCATCATTATATTCGGCTTTTTTTCAAGTCAAGAGGCATTTTTATGTCCAAAGGCCTATCAAGTTTTAAGTCAGTTCATAATTAGAATTTTAGACTCTCACCTGTGCATTTTTTCACTGTCATATTCTCACCAAAGCATTATTATTTGCCAGTAAACACTGAATTAAGAACACACGCAACATCACATCAGTATGTGATGAATAATTAGTCAATAATTAGTCCCAAAAAAAGACACTTTTTTGAACTGATGATCAAATGTTATCACAAAGCAAATTAATGCAAATACCCATATGACTTTTTGTTGTATCATTAAAGTGAACATTTTTTGTTAGAGACAAACTGAGAATAAACTGTGCGTGAAAGACGTTTAATGGGGTCACTGGAGATCCTTCATAAGCTATGAATTCATCCAGTGACTTTCCTTTTAAACCAGACTTGTGTGTATATCAGTGGTTATCTATGCACTTCACTGACGTCTCTTACAGCAGAGTGGCAGTATGAGTGAAAGAGGAACACAACCTCACTGATCTATGCCTTGTTCATATTGTAGATCTTGGCAGTTAGAGATCAGATGCAGAGAAGTTTAGGCAGTTTAAACTGGAAGGTTTGACCAGCTGTCACTGACTTTCTAAAATACTTGTTGCAACCTTATGTGTCACCTCATAGACAGATCAACATTACTATGTATTTTAACTGTGTATGTGTTAAATCAGTGACCTCCAATAATTGAGATGAGAATAAAAATGTTTTACCTTATAAAACCTTAAAAATTATTTTGCAGGTTGATGATTTATAAACTTTTTATAAAGACATTACATTATGACACAAAGCACATAAAATGAAGAGGAAATATTAACGATTCTGTACTATAACTCATTCAAACAAATATTGACACTTTTAACTCCCTTTTAAAAACAACATGTCCTTGATTTGTACCTTCCTTGGATGCATCTGTTCAGATAATATAATCAACTCAACTTGATCTTCAAATAAATCTTCTTCAATACATTTTTCAGCTTTTAAAATATTATGCCTCAAATTTATGCATGAAATTAATAGTGAGAAAATACATAATCTTTTGGTAAACTGACCAAATTAGTAACAAAAGATTGGTAGGACAGGTCTCGCCTATGCTAATGGATAAAAATGTCCCTTCCCCCAAAATCCTTTGTACCTGCTGACATCTTCAGTAGACATTTGAAAGCGTGGGCATGTCTGAACAGGTTGCTTCTGCCCTCATTAGTATTTTATCATAATTACAGTGAGACTACAGACTGACAGCTCTATTTAATCTGGTACAATGCTGCAGGTAGATAGTCACTAAATTAATAGAAATATCACCCTACCATTCTAGGAGATATAATAATGATAATACCTGTATTTGTATCAAAACACAAAGTTAGAAATGCTTCAGAGTGTGAACAAAATCATACAGTAAAGATAAGCATACATGTTCCAACAAACAGACACGTAATCAACTATACAGTCTGATATTTATTCCAACATACACACAGGCTTAAGAATGTTGTTACCAAGTCTGGTTGCTGCAACTTCTTTTTTTTTTTTTTTTTTGCCTGTCCCATTTGGTTCTTTAGCCATCAGAATTGTTGTCTGAAGACCAACAAGGATACCCAATGGATTTACTTTGCCAAATGGATCATCGTGGCATTGCCGTATTGGTCCATTTGGTCGATCTTTGTTTTTATTATTTATTATATTTTATTTTCAGATGTTACAGACGGGACAGACATGAGTGAGGGATAGGAAAGGGAGAAAGAAAGAGGAAGGAAAGGAAAAACAGAAGGGGAGAGGGACAGTGAGAAAGGGGAGGAGAAAATAAATAAATAAAAATCTCCTGGATCACCTGTTGAGAGAATAGAAAACAAGCAAAAAAAAAAACAAAAAAAAAAACAAAGCAACATACTAAACACAACACCATCGCATTAATCTAGCTAAGTGTAAACAGCAGTAAATACTAAATATTCAATGTTGTTGTGCAGCACGCAGGATAGATGTGCTTCGAAGTAGCAGCCAAGAAAGGTGTAATTTGGGTCTATGAGCAGTGAACACCCGTGTGCATACCTGTGTGGATCAGCGCGCTTGTATTCCAAAGGTTTCTCCATGTAACGATCTGCTAGGGAGTGTGGGGGGGCCACAGCCCCGTCCTCCAGGGTGTGAAGCAGGTATGGAGGAGATCAAAACTCCAGACATCCAGAGGCCCCCAGAACACAAGAGACCATGGAAGACCAACAGAGGGGCAGCCGCGCCACTGTCCCAGTAAGAGCTGAGGAGAGTCCCAGATGAGGGTTCACTCAGCAGCCGCGGAGCAGAAGCCAGGGGGAGTTGCAGTGACGCGCCCATGAGCTCCGCCGGCCCCCAGCTGTGCCTGAGTGACCGAGCCCCAGGCCGAGAGGCCGGGGGCACCCCACCTCCGAAGGGGCCCGAGCGAGCCCCAGGCTCCAGGCCCCGACAAGCGGCCGCCAAGGAGTGAGCCGGTGTGTACCTGGATGCCCACCTCCAGACACAAAGAACCACCAACGCACCGACACCTGAGGGAGTCCGCCACTGGCAGGGGAAGTGGTGGTGGGTGGAGATAGGCCTCCAAACCTTGGAGGGCCTGAGATGTCCTCAGAGAGGTGGCGTCTGATACCCAACCTGACATATAGACACAGACATACAGGCACACACAGACATAAACATCCATTTCCCCCCTCATGCTCTCATATGCACTCACTCCACACTCAACCAACGTGGAGACAGACATAAAGAGACGCTGTACACACGATCACACTCCCCAAGCGTACTCTACAAACCGGGTCTAGGTACCCTTGCCCCTGGAGGGGGGAACTGCACCCAGACCCAGGTGGTGTGGTTGCTGCAACTTCAAAGATGTGATGGCCTCTGTTTTTAAAGTAAAAGCATGGAACAATTAAGACCCCTTGATCTGACGATATGAGAAGTCGGCTGCAGTGATACGGTCTCAGCGCCTCTGATATGGATACGTTTTAAGGAAATCAGGTTAGAGATTTGAGATTCAAAATTCAGATGTTGTTCAAAGACGAAACCAAGCATTTGCTGTATTCACTAAGACCAGAGGGGTTGTTGGGCTTAACAGAAAAGTACAAATGTGCATAGTGATTTTCAGGTAGAACTTCACAAAGGTGGCTTACATAAATACAAATTGAGTATTGTTCACTGTCTTATATACATATAATGCACAGGAATGCGTGACAAGGGAATATAGACATCTAATTTTGGTAGCCCAAGTTAAGTAAAATACTGCCACAGCAAGGCACAATTTGGAAAAGAAATGAAACAAGATGAATACATTGGTAGAGTGGGGAATATATTATTGAGTTTGGGTAGGCTTTCAGAGTGTCCAATTACATTAAATCTTCTCAAAGCCATTAAAAGCAACTGACAGATTCTTAATGGACAAGGCACCGAGTCCATAATATTCATCTAGGACAGAAATAGTTTATATTTCGGTAGGTGCAATGAACAGAATTACAGACCTACATATTCATGTGTAGCTCCTTTCCATCACTGAATTAAACTGGGAGTATATTTTTCCAATTAATTCAGCATAAAACTGCATAAGTCTTTGCTTATTTGTGGACTTCTGAGATTTAATAATAAACATCACTATTATCATTAATATTATATTACTGTTTCATTATGCTGTTGTTATGTTATGCTATTGTTGTTGTTGTCTAATTGGTCATTTTTAATTGTTTTTCAAGACCTGGCTCATACTTGCAGCTTGAAAAATTACCAAACCAAACTCATCCTCCTATTATACAAATGCTGATTATATTCTAGCACTGCTTGATCAGATAATTAATGAACCAGAACCTAATTGGATAAAGTGGTGTCACACCGCAGCAGTATTTATAAAATCTCTGGCAGCCTGTCATCTACAGCTCTTGGCACAGCTGCCTTTCTGCCTTCTGTCACTTGCAGCATTAGAAGTGGCCATATATGTTTGGTTTTAATTATATAGGTTATAGTGAATGTTAAATTGTAAAGAAGGTATCCCTCAGCATTGCAGCAAAGCATTACACCTGCGTTAGCGTTGATCTTATAAAGAAAAGGCAAAAAAAGGGCTAATTTTTAAGATTCAGGAGTTCCAAAAAGGACAGTTTTATTTTGATCAAAATACTGCTGACATAATAATACTGTTACGTAGCTACTCTCAAATGTGTTATATTGGTACTGTTGCAGAAAGTCACAGATATTGCCAGTTTGTCTTATTTTAGGGTCAGACTGCCAGCCAATAGCCATGTGTACTGTAAGATATTGTAATGAGGCTTAGAAAGTCATTCATTTCTCAGTAGAGGACTGCTAACAGCTTGAAACATATGGAGGGAAAATCGCAAACCAGTGTTGCTGGCAATTCAGCAGTGATTATTAAGGAACACCTGTTTAGCTGGCTGGCAAGGCGACTCAGGGTCCTGCTGAATAGCAGCAGGCTAATGAAGGTCTTCTCAGCTTAATTGTTTGGGCTATAAATAGTGACCGATAGAGGAATAGGGTGCTTCACCATTCTCATCCATTTTTTCCCCATACATACAGAGAATGCGCTATTAGAGGTTTGTTGTTGTGGGTTGTGAGTAGAGGAGGCACTCACTGTCAACATTACCAATTACAAAAAAGCCATTAACAGTAAACTGTGAAATTAAACATTGGTGCAAGGACGCATGCATAAACTAAAGGGTTAGTTTTCCAAGTGTGGGCGAGACTAATAATTTCCAATAAACATCTTAGATGTAAGCTATGTTAAAACACAACTACACCATTAATATGAATTTGATTATGAAGGTTAATAGCTGCTTTTTAGCTTGTGGCCAAAGCCTAATAAAGGTCTTTATCATCAGCAATTCAAATCATGGTGAAAATGTCTTGAGTTGGCCCACAGAGTCACCAACATTCATACTGCTTTTGCTCTTACAGAACCTAATTTTAGAGGAAATGAAATGCAGAACACACTAATTGCAACATTAGCCTGAACTATGTCTTTAAATTACTTTTTGATGGACGAACTCAATGAGAATAAAGCAGGATCATCTGATTTTCTGTTAAATACTGTTTGAAGCATTGCCAGTGCAGTGTGTGCCCTGCTGTTCAGCGGTCACCTTTGTTGATGTTGTTCAAATAAGTTTGGTTGGCAGTGTTTTCCAGGTCAACTGTTTTTGAGAGAGGGAGTGATAACTTTCACAAGCCTTAAATTTTCACAGCTAGGACTGAAAAAAACATTCTTTTGAGCAGTCAATGAGAGAACAATTAGGTTAAAACCTGTTTTGCACTCTAAATTTTTGCAGCAAAATAAAATGACACAAAACACGTTTTCCTTGGTAATAATTAGTGTACAGATAAAAAAAAAAACCCTTCCATTGCATATCCTTGTATATATATAATTAAGTAGTGTCACAGTTTCAAAAGCTTTAACACTTACCATTTACTGCAGGTCTGACCCTCATATGGGGTTCAGAAGATGATTTCTGACTAAGGTTCTGGGCTATAAAAATACTGTTGATGACATATGACGGGCTCACTGTTTCTTGCTCTTTACTCTTGCTCTTTATCATAAGACTGCCAAAACAAGATTGCCAAATTAACTTTTCCATCACAGTACTGCATCTCTATTTTAAAGAAGTTTTTCAAATTGATGGGAGTAAACCTTTATTTGACAGTGCACATTTTGGATATTAGACATAATTTTTCTTTGTCCCATGGAGGAAACTAATACATGTTGCAGTGTCTACTGATAACCGTTGATGTTTTCAAACTCACCATATTCTCTAAAGCTATTTGAGAAATGACAGCAGTATTGGATTATGCAAAGTTAAAACTCTGTTAAAGTTAAAAATCTAACAAAGACTGTATTAACTAAAATATGAAACACATGAGTATACAAATAAATGTGGCTTAGTTAAAAATAACATGTGGTAAGAACAGAAATGTATATGTTTCTGATTTTTTTTTACAGTGATGAATTTTTCCTGTTGTCCAACCTTTTTGTGTTCACAGGGAAGATTTGATCAAGTAAAACTAAACTTCTTGGTCGTGCTTCAGTAAAAAACAGTTATGGTTGTCGTGTGAATATAGTAGCCTGTTGTGTTGTAAACTGTTTGGATGTGCTTGAGGAAAAAGAGACTATTTTATTGTATTTTGCAAACATATGCTTTGTCAGCTGATTGCGTGGTAATGTCCACCCTGCCTGGGGACGAAAATCTTCTCTTGTTGGTCTGGTGACTCAAACAGGCTCTAATCCACACTTTATCATCTATAAAATGTAGTAACCCCAACATTATAGCTAACAGGACCAGTAAAAAAGTAACAGCTTAAACTGATTTTTAGTTTTAGCCTACTTATATTCCACTGAGCTGTTGGTTCTAGTTAGCTAACATAAAATAATTTCAGGCTGCCATGTTCTGTATTGACACAAGATGGCGCTAAACATGTTCTATAAACTTTAAGTGCTTATTTCTTAATCCAGTTTCACAGACAGTGTTAATCTATGTCCGTTGTTGAGAACATGGCTCTATGGTAAATTTGCCTTTATAGATGTAGTGTTACATGTCCACTCTAAAAAAAATGAACATAAAAGAATCACCATCTTTTATCATCAACTTAAGAGCAGCAGGAAATTACGGAGCCCCGCAACGGACATGGGAGAAAAAATTTTAAGACGGACTTTTGCAAGATCTCGCAAAAGTTTTGCGAGATCTCGCAAAACAAACTTGGGATCTTGCAAAAGTTTTGTGAGATCTCGCAAAAGTTTCATACATCTCCGAAAACGTCGGAGCGCTTTTGCAAATATGTGATGTCTTGTAAAGCGAGCAGATATCTGACGTTTACACAACTACATTCACGTCTCAAAATATCTTAAAAGTGTATTTTGTGACCCAGAAAGAGTAATATTACAACTAAGTAGCTGCAGTCATTGTTGGAATTCAACTTTTGCAAGATCTCGCAAAAGTCTGTCTTAATTTTTTTTTTCTCCCATGTCCGTTGCGGGGCTCCGTAGGAAATA
Source organism: Pundamilia nyererei (assembly GCF_000239375.1). NCBI lineage: Eukaryota > Metazoa > Chordata > Actinopteri > Cichliformes > Cichlidae > Pundamilia > Pundamilia nyererei. The sequence continues at coordinate 1,316,706 of NW_005187479.1, read as the reverse complement.
TTAGAAACACCCTTTAAAAATATGCTGCAGCAAACATCAACAACACTGAACAACAACCGCACTCCAATTTACGTCAAAAGGCAGAAGGACTTGACCTATTTGATAGGACTAATGCAAAGTTTTATTCCAGATAACATTCACAAACATCTTTTTCTCTCCTCCATCTTTCCAGTAAATCATGATTTAACTTCAGCTTGACATTTAGAAATCGTAAGTGTAAATCACCTTAGGTGTTGTGGATATCATCCACTGCTTGTTGTCCCTGCACCATTGTCTTTGATACTCCAGACAGTACAAGAGTGATTTTGACATCATGCTGTATGTACCTCTACTTGCAGAAAAGCCTTCAAGGCCAAGTGATGAAGGGTTGCACAAAGTCTGGCTGGCAAGCTTTCTCCCTGTCTGTAATACTAAGTCTATTTCTTTCAGCTGAAATAGAACCATATGACATGATGACCTGCACCTATTTTTCACAGAATCCTCTGACATTCCAAATAGAGTAATGTGTGGATGAAACACTCTGTCCCATTCTTGCTTCCTTTTCTGTCTTTTCTTGCAGACTTAACTTGCCATGTTAGTGCTTTTTTACAACAGGCTTGGTGTGTAATGGCCTTCAGACTGACACAAGTGTTCTAATGTGTATCAAGGTACAGAACAATGACAGAGGTTCAGTCATGTTTTATTAACAATTTTTCTAATTATTTAATAAATTATTTACTAATTCAGTGACATTCCACCAATGCAAGCAAAGCAAAAGGTGCTATTTAGTAAAATCTAAAAATAGATGTCAATTTAAAAGATGAAAGTGAAAGCATTTTGTAAGAAAGCTTATCTCATATAATTGATGTGATCTTGTAGAATATTGTCTCTGGAATCACGATTAATGCTGCTTCACTACAATCCCAATGAAATCTATATGGGCCCAGTGTTTTGAGGTTGTGCCTGTGTCCTGTTAACAATGTCTTGAGCTTGTCAAGCTAAAAGCCCAGCAGCCTTTTTCTGGTTGTTTGTGCATGCATATTGTAGATAAACATCTAGGTTTTGACAAGAATGTGATGGGTTTCCCATTATACATAGCATTAGTAGAGATAGCATTAGCAAGAAAACAAGCTTTGGTGTTTCTTTATTGTAACAGATACGTTTCCTCTTACTAACCACTGTAGTGTGAAAAAGCTCCTTTTTTAACTCCTTCGGCACATTCTTTTTTTTGATCATTTTTTTTGAGACTGTGTAAATATTGGACAATTTTAGTGTTTAGTGTCTTTTATTGTTGTACTTTTAATATGTTTTTCTGAAACAATCCTTTGTAAATGAGACATTGAGTTTCAGTGGGAAAACCTGTATAAATAGAGGTTAAATTAAGGAATAAAAACATTAGCAAAGAAACCCCTGATGATGGAGAGCAGACATCAACCCCTGCCCTGTCTGGTTAAATAAGACAGGCAAGTTGAATAGGTGCAGACTCCATCAGCACTTTTAGAGTG
>NW_005187479.1:1293016-1314308 GCF_000239375.1 Pundamilia nyererei | reverse complement strand
ACTCTGAAAACTTGCAATACATTCTGCGTGTTCTTGCTCATTCAGTCTGCCTTGTGTCTGTCTGTTTATTATTTTGTGCATGACATATGTACTGTGGAATTCATCATTTAATGCCACCGAGATCTCATAAAGCACACATGGCTCTGAGTCTAATGAATTTTGAAATACAACAAAAAAGGACCACACTGGCAAAAGAATAACATACATTTTGTATTCAACATTGGCAAGCTAAAATCCGTGCTCATTAAGCTTGTCACTACCCCATAAATAGTTTTTTAAAAAAGCCACACTGCCTATAAAGTAGTTCAGAGAACACGACAGAGGTATGCCCAACACTGTTGCAAACTATTCCAAATTTCATGCATATCAAATTTAATTAGCAGCTTATTTTATTCACTCTAACAAAAGGATCACTCTTCATTTCACACTAGAGATTGCAAGATGATTCTTTTTTCACTTTGGGACACAGTAATGTTAAGACAGTTATATGTGTTTCTAAGCCTTCCCACATATCTTTATATTTTACTTCCAAGGATACAGAATTTCTTGTAAGTTTTTGGTGGTCTTTGGGAATAGTTCTCTAGCATTTTCTTTGAATAGTAGCTTTTTCAATCACCTTTCGCCTAGTCACTCTACCTGATCTTTTTTGGAACCACGCAACACTGACCTATGAATTATGTAAGAATAAAAATGGCACCTCACTCAAGGGATGAACCAGTGTTGTGTCTATAGATGACAGAAAACTTCGTAAAAAATAATTTAAAATTGTATCAGTAAATACTGCAGCTTTTACCTGAAAAGTTGACACATGTCATTGTGGTGTGCAGTTTGAGAAAAATGAACAAAACTAACAGCAGATAAACAGTAACCTAAAGCCATGTCTTTAAGAAATAGGAAGAAGAATCCAGTAAAGGGTTGACACAGGACCTGAGAGATGCATCTAGCCCTTCAGCTAATCCAGTTACTGTTCACTGAAGCCTCATAAGAAATGGTCTCAGTGGAAGGCTGGCTGTCAAGAAGCCATTCTTAAGAAAGACAAACTGGAAAAATAGGCTAAGGTATGCCAAATTGCACAAGAACTGGACTGAAAATCAATGGGAACAAGTACTATATAATATACTATAATAATAAGAAAATACTATAAAATAATGAATTAAAATTTGAAATTGTCATCAGTGTACATGGAGGAAGTTGTGGGGCTGCATTTAAGCAAGTGATGTTGGGGGGATCTTCATAATTCCATCTAAAACTGATGGAATTATGAACACAGAAAAGTTACAGAAAAGATCCACCATGCAATGCTATCTGGTAATGTCTTCATTTTTTCAGCATTACAATTATCCCAAATGCACACAATGCAGTAATACCATACTTAGGTAGAAAATTCAATTAAATTGTATTCATATAGTGTCGAATCATAACAGCAGTCGCCTCAGTGTGCTTTATATTGTAAGGTAAAGACCCTATAAGTATTACAAAGTAATACCCAACAAATGATCCTCCTTTGACAAGCACTTGGTGACAGTGGGAAGGAAAAACTCCCTTTTAGCTTGTAGAAATCTCTGGCAGTGGAGGAATTTGTTTATCTTTAGCCTGCAATTTCAGGGTTCCTTCAGTGTTGCACACTGGCCCCCGTAAGATAATTCACTATGGTGTCTCTAGCTTCACATCTCAAAAAAGAGTTGCTAATAACCAGAGCTTGCTTCTCGGTGGGTGTGTCGTAGAGTAGCAAAAAACAATTTGACACGTAAATGGGTTGGAGGTGTACCGCGGGCTTCTATTTAGGGCTACACCAACTTTTCACCATCAAGCTCCCTACCTGCTTTCCGGGCCGCTCAGGACAATCTGCTGGGGAGAGTTAATGGTGGCTAAACTACCTTCGCCCACGCTGACTACAGGGGCCTGGCCAGCAAAGGATTTTCCATGATGTGGGGATAGATTTCTAGTTCAGTAAGCCTAGCCTCCTACAAAACAGGCTATATTTCTTACAAGTATACTAAAAGAGGCTTAGGAGTAGCTAAACATCTGACATGAATCAGGAAACTGCAGGAGGGACAAGTGAAAAAACCATGACTCGGCTACAAGCTAAGCTAAGCTCACATATATGTAAAGACAAATGAATGAATACTGTGAATAAGCAGGTGATTTCAACAGAGTGCGCTCTGGCTAAAGGACTATGGAATTCTTTATCTGAAGGTTTTTAATTAAACTGACTACACAGATAATCTACACAAAACACCACAGTGCTAAAACGTATTGTGGAGCAGGACGGGATACAATACTGCAGAAAGAGCCAACACCAAAACACTAAATAGAACCCTGTCAGTCATGGCAAGACAGTGTGGAGTTGTCTTGCCAGAGAAGAGAACAAAATGTAACCAACAACGAGAGAAGAGGTTTTAAATGTCCTTTAGGAAGCCTGAAGAACTATTCCCAAAGACTTAGACAAATTTCAGAAAAGGTTGTCTAAGTGAGTTCAGGCGGTGTTGAACAATAGAAGGAGACATACCAAATATCGAGATTCAGTTTGTTAGAATTCCACACACTGTACACCTTTTATACTATATTTCCAACTATTTTCCAAGGAAAGTAATTTAAAAATGAGGAATGGCTGCAACATATTTTTCATTATACAGCACACGGCTTCATAGGAATGAAAATCGCTTTTTCATGCATACAGTTATTGCGCTTAAAGCTGTATCACGATGCTGTTTCTGCTCTTGTAGAAAGCTAAAGAAATTCAGAAGGTGAAACAAAACTAAAGGCTCATGAAGATTTTGCATCACTCTGAGAGCACTTAGTAAAACAGTTTTGTCCCTGTCACTTGTAAAACAGTGCACATGAATTGTCATTTAATGCAGCTTCTTTTCTTTAATTCTTAAACACATTGTCTTTTGTATTTTGAATTGCTGTGCATTTAGATAGGTAATGGCAAATTAGTTAAATTAGTTAAACAAACCAGTATATTTTTAATCTTCAATGCCTATTCTATTTTGTTTTGGAAAATTGTTATTTACTCTCACAGCTAACAAAATCAGAACACATTGGAATAGTTTGGAAAATAGGTTTTCATTAGAAGTGAACAGGAGATTGAAATTTAAATGTAATTCTACTTTAACTAAGACTGTCCTAATTAGTAACTATTCTTTTTTAGCCATCCTTCCTGATTTGTCATATAATCTTCTGTGAGGACCAAAGTGATGAGGCTGCAATGTAATGAGAGAAGTGGAAGGCATTTTAACAGCTCATGCTTGTGGACAACATGGCAGCCAGTCAAAATGTAAGCAACAGGCAATACCACAATGTTCACACATAAGACTGTGGTATTTCAAAAACATGCCGAAGAACATCAAATAACCAAGATTCACTGTTGAGACTCAGTGTGTAAATGTGGTCAAGCCCGTCCCTTTACCATATAATATGATGAGAGTTGTTGTTGTGAATGAGTTCTTAATTACGAACACACGTTCCTGCCTGATTTGTGTGCTCTCCATAAGGACTGAGAGTTTTTGTTCGCCTGCCTGCCAGTAACAAGACATACAAAAGCACCATGAAGAATTAAGAATATTCAGATGACAATGATGAATGGCTTGTTTAAAAGCATGAATAGCTCTTGACTCACACAATACTGGTGTGTCCACATAAAAGGCTGGATAACGTGGCATTCATCTTCTTTGTAAGAGATAGAGTTAATTGCAGCTAATTATTTTCAGAATATTGATAAAAATGAGTATTTTCAAATTTCTGTGATGATGTCCATGCAGTGTGTTTCTCCTTGGTTGGAGAGAAAACATTAAGCCGCCCTCCATTCTCATATTGCAGCTTGTTTTGGCACATATACAATTGAGCAAATATTTAATTTTGTTAGGAATATTAGGGAAGCAAGAAAGCAACCATACATGAATAGAACCTGCAGTCACCATCATTGCTTTTGCTTTCCCTGCCAACATTATTGATGGCAGACAGAATGTCTCCAAGGCTTCATGCTCCCATGTGTGACAGAATGAGAGAGACAGTGTTGTCTATGAGAAAATATTTCTGTTTATCAGTCAGCCCAGCTAGCCACAATAAAAGGCATTCTGTTACATACTGTACATAAATGGCATGCTGCAATGCCTCCCTCATCCTGATTGCTTACCCCTGCACTGTCCCCTCTTGTCCCTTTTGACAGAGGGGCTTGACAGATAGATCACAAAGATGCACAATCATTGCATGGCGGGGACCGGGATGGAGTGCACCCATTATTCTAAAGCAAAGCTGTCTGGCGGGGCAAGGCCTGCACGCCACATGGTGCCATGATAGATGGGGGCCATTAATCAAGGCAGGACGGGGCCCTGAGATTGATGTGTAGAAATTCAAATGCCCAAGCAGCATTTGGAAGATTAAGGCTGTGTGGGTAAGGTTAGGAGTCTACCTTTCTGTTATGGAGAAACAGGTTTAGCTGTGCCCAGGGGTGGCATAGGGGATAATTTGCCCCCAAACTGTGCTACTTCCAGTATTCTTTGCCTCAGGGCTCCTCTGTCTTTTATATTGATTAACAATGTCTAGATTTGTCATTTTCCCACTGATGACCCGTCCTGGATCTTTTCAGCGGGAAACAAGATTCGCTGTAGTACCAAGCATTGAAATTAATATCAAAGATTACAGTTTATTTTAGTTATTTTTTTTAGATTAAGTAATAGTAATGGCAGACAAATTTAAAGAAGATCAGAACAGGCACAATTTAATCAGTCATGGGACAGTAATGCTAGTATTAAGGGTTTTCATTGATAACTGAACAACGTACAGTACCTGCAGATACTTCTTGTAAGAGGTGTTGTGGTACCTTTGTCCATCTGTCCGTTTGTTACTGACTTCGTATTATCATTTCCTGTTTATGTTTGAATAAGTGCTTTTAATACCAAACTACTAGGCACCAAAAAGACAGGTAATCCCAGGCAAAAACACAGAATTGTCCTTGTCAATGTTAATACAGAAGGGATTCTTTAATGTGTTAATGTTTTGATATTTGTGCTAATCCCGTACAATCAAAGGAGTAAGGGGGCACAGATTAGCCCCCTTAGCGTGCTGCCTGCTGTAACCTATAATTTCCTTCAGGATTAATAAAGCATTTCTGAAATCTGATTTCTGAGATACAGCATGTGTGCGGTACTTGAGATAAAATCTTCAGTTAACTAAAGATTTTATCTCAAGTACCGCTTGGTTTGGTTGCAAACTAACCAAACTTTACAGAATAATTATAATCTGTTTTTCATATAATAATATTTATATTATTAATAATTTTCTGACGATAAATAAGTTGTATATTGTCTTATGGTGTCAGTCATTGAGTAATTTAAACCCATAATAGCCGTACTTGACAAGGTTCAGTGCTTTTGCTAACAAACTGCAATAGTTTTGATGGAGATGTGCAAATCAACAAAATCCGGTTTCTATATGTAATAGAATTTTAAAAAAAAAATTGTAAAAGATACCCCCGTTGACAAAATGTTAAGTAACAGTACTGCGTAAAGCCATGGAGAACTGTGTGTTGGAGTATGCTGTAGAACTGGTTCGACAGCTTTCTGTGCTTTTTCTTCAGGCAAATGATTCATGCTGAAAAACACCTACAGCATTTTGTGTTGCTGCAAATGGAGTACTCCAAAGTTTATTTTTTTATATCATTTCCATCTGCTGCACTATTTTTAGTCCCTGATTATATAAGACTTGAGGTGGTGCTGTGTGATTATGTTCTCGAGACATGGACATTTTTGTCAGAATTCACCATTTATTTATTTATTTAGTATTTTTTAAAACTATTATTATCATTATTTTTTCTCACTCATACGGCCAAAGGAAGTTTGTGCCAGCAATACTGAAGACATGTAGATGAAATATATCTGACATTTTTTGGCAAAAAAACTGACTGCTATGTTTAAAAATTTAATTCAGTCATTCCAGTCCGATGTCAAGTTTGAAGGTTTTCCTTGGAATTTTTCCTTGGACAATTGTCAGTTAACAGACGAAAGAAAATGTTGTTAAAATGCATGCCACTTATACTGTCACAGCAACCTGTGCTCATTATTGGATTTAGTATCATGTTTAGAGTCTGACATCTCATTTCCTATGATACTGTATATCAGCAGAGATGTCCATGGCAGTGCTGCTGCCATGATAATAATGATACTGCTGGCAAAAAGGTTATTAACGTGTAAGTAATGTCGCACATTTTTTTGTCAAAAATTCCATAAATTAACAAAAAAAAAGAGCAAAAAATAAATAGCAGATGTGGATCATTGGTGCGATGGATCATTGTTACAAATATCTGTCACTCCTTTATTGCCCTGATGGTTCCTATATTAAATTTCATAAAGCACTTAATTCCACATAGCTGTTCCTGAGAGTATGCTTTTGTCAAATAATATTTGCAAACAGAATATTGTCTAAGGGTACCACCTGTTATGTTAATATGTTTAGTGTCTGACTAGTGCACCCAGAGTGTAGCACATATCAGGAGGAATAAAACAAACAAGAAAGGCAATCTTTAATCAGTTAGTTATCGATAATGCTAAAATTTGCACCTCTAGGATCAAAAGGGGAAAAAAGAAAAGAAAATTACCCTCAAGGGACTTGTTGAGATTCTCATCTGAATATTCACACAAGGCTAGCGGTAATATAGTAGAGGTAGTAAAGAATACTATAACTAGGAGAGACAGCTTGTGAATATGACTCAAAGCTTAACCAGGGCTTTATCCAAGCGAAGAGGATTCATCTGGCTTTGACAAAATAAAATGCATCAAGAAATCACTATGAAAAAAGAAAAAATACATGCTTTATAATTTTTATATTGTTCCCATGACAAGAAAGACCTTCAGCAACTCTAAATCCATCTAGAGAAGTATCATCCCTGGCTATAGTTCCCCCCAGGGAAAACTTAAGCCATTAGAGAGGAAGGGAGAGAGAAAGATACAGAAGGCTTGATACGTATAGGAAGAGGTTATAAAGTGAAAGCAGCTAGCACTTCTGATGAATTTTTCCAAGGGGAAGTGCAAGTAGAGGTACAAACATTCATCTCTCAGAAAAAACACACCTGAGGGGGGAATCAAGGGGATACTGCTGTATTCAACGCAAAACTTTGGATTTGTTTTCCTGCCTATATCACTGATTTGCCATGTGCAATCTTACAAATAAGAGTTTTCAAACAAAGAATGTGCTCAGCAAGTTTCCCGGTAATATCACTAGGTGTACATTTATTTTTTAGGTACATGATAGTAGTGCTGAAACAAATATTCAGTAATTTTCAAAATGAAAACAAAATGTAGTTTCTAGTTTCATAAAAATATTTATTGTGTTTGATATGTTGTACATTTGTAGACAAACTAAAAGATAAAGGCATTCAATACAAAGATACTTTTTAAAAAATTTGGGTGTGGTTAAAAATATTGCTCTATATACCACTTATCCATGTGCAGTTTAAGATATAACCATATCTGCACTACTTACTGGACATGTAAGTGAAGAGTTTTGCTAGCATCATTTTTCTGCTCCACTACTTCAAGGATAGATGCAAAAAATCTTAATACGTGTAGTCCTTTTAGATTAGAGCTCTTATTATACAATAATTTAGAATATTGAGCTTTTCACTTATTCAGATATTGACATTGTTGTATTTTCTATTTCATTTAAGTTTATGTTTAGCATATTTTTTGCCTTCGTGCTTTCCATTTTTCCGAGATATTGTGTTTATTTTATTAAACTACATTGTTTATAATGATCTACTTTAATATAATTTTCCAACTTTTCCTATGCTTGTTCTTATTATTATTCTTAGGCCCAGTTTTTATGTTATTATAAATCTTTGATTTCATCGTGGTTTATCACTGCTAGTGTTTTGGTTTCTGTTTTGTAGCTCCTTATGTTCTCTAGTATTTCTTGATTTCTAGTCTTCTAGGTTTTGTTTATGTGTCCCACGTTTCAGGTCTCTATGGCTGTGTCCCAATTCAGGGTCTGCATGCTTGAAGTACGCGCACTACGCATACTACGTACGGTGCGTACTATAAGTACGAGAAGTGCGGAAGTGAGAGGCTTGTGAAATGGGACGGTATACGCTTCGTTGCGCTGTTCAGGTTGCCTAGCAACCATGATACTAACCGCGAGACACGTTACATACAGCATTGTTTGACAGAAATGAAGGAGGAAAATGTTTTGTTGGTCATTCAGTTTTGTCATGACATCACTTTGATTAGTTGAGTATCTGAGGCTGAGACCACAGGACTGTAAAACATGATAGTTGGGCTTCATTTCTGTGCTGAACAGTCACACACATATACATATATCACTGGCTTTCAGCTTGTTGTGTTTGTGGATATATGACTGACTTTAATTATTAAACATTCGCACATAAATAAGTGACGTCATATTCAGTACTTTTGACAGTTCACTCTTCGGCCGCTCCATCTTATTAGGGAAATTCCATATATATAAATGTAAATTTCAAAACTCAGCCCCATCATTTAATTTGGTTTTGATTGAAATTGAATATTACTTAAACTCTCTTAAATTAACTTCCAATAAAAAAGGTTTATCATTGATTGGAGTTCATTCAGAAATGTTTAAGGTATGAGTTGTGACAACTTTCAAGTACAAAGTTGTTATGAAGTCTGTCACATCCCCCCCCCCTTTTTTTTCTTTTTCTATCCTTTATTCATTTATCCTTCTTATTTCATTGTACTGTATATTGTTACTCTTATTTGCCTTGTATGTCTACTGTACAAACTGAACTGGAATGACTGACTGTTCGCTTTATAAGTTCAATAAAGTTTTGAAAAAAAAAAGCCCTTTTCTGTCACTCCCTTCTGCCTTATTTTGCGGCAAAATTATCCACACCCACCGCCGCGCTATGAATTGTGGGATATATGGGACCACGAAGCGTGCACCAGACCACGCTTGATATTTGGGGAAATCGACGGGGCATTTGGAGTATGCATTTGAAGTACACTTCGAATTGGGACAGCCGTCGTCGCGTGGCAGGGACGTAACTGCACTTGATATGCGTACTTCAAGCGTGCAGACCCTGAATTGGGACACAGCTACAGTTCTCGGTCTTCCTTGTCATCATTGCCTCTGTGTTTGTGTTTCCTGTTTTACTTTGAAAGTCTGTGTCCTATGTCAGTGTATTCTGCTTTGCCTCCTTTGTCTCAAAACAAAGCAAAGACACTAGGAGCTACTGCTGCATGTACTATTTTGGTGAGCATACATATATTTAATGTGTATTCTGTCTAGTAATTTAATGACTTAAAGCATTTCTCCATGTATCAATGTACCAGCAAAATGCAGGCAAGCCCAAATCCACTCGCTCTTTATGTAAACATGGTTGTAAATGAATTTCATAAGGCAAGCATTTCAAAAAATCAGCATTGCAAATATTTTATGGAGAAGGAGGCACATTCAGCACATTTGTTAGACCTCAAGAAAGCACACAATGGTTATGAATGAGAGACAATGAATGCAAGCATTGCTCTGTTTGGAAGACAACTCCACAGGGTAACCATAAATTCATGATAAAAGACATTACACCCATTTGACTTGTTGATTTTACGTATTAAAAACATGATTGAACATTCTTTCCAAAAGGTGTTCAAATATATGTTTTCCAAAATATTAGGTGGATTAACCCTTTGTGTGTGTAGTTCATTGCATTTGATAAACAGTAATATTACATAATTAGCCTCACTTACCCACAAGTGTCTAGCCTCATTGTTATCTTTCTTTATGATTGTACTGATATCAAGATTACACACTTCTCTGAAGTTGTAGATGCTGCACTTTACTATAGTCATTCACTTGACCTATCTCTACCATTACCAGAAGCATAAGGTCCTCTGCTACAGAAGGCAGTCTTAGTTCTGCTTGAAAGTGGGCCACCATTCATCAGGCCTTACTGTGACCTTGTTGTGCTCTCTCAGCAATATCTAGTTAGTCCAAATTGCTTCTCTTTGTTTCACAATTTTCAGCCCACATCTGTAGAAAGTAAACAATGCAGTATTGTAATGAGAAATGGCAAGCAGGGAGAAGGGGAAGGAATGACACCTTAGAGACTGTAACCCCCTTGCTCCCTCTCTCTTTCTATCTATTTCTCTGTGCAAGTGAAAACAAGTGGACTGCCAAAGGGAGAGAGGTACCAAAAATTGCTTCTGTTGAATGCACTTCTGCGCCTTTATTGCTTCCTGTAATTGCTTCTCTGAGAGGTAACTGCTCTCCTCTTGTCCTTTTTTCACTGCTGAAGGATTGTACCCTTCGAAACATGGAGCAAACCCCACCTGAGTCATGAATCCCATTTAAAGTCAATGTTGAAGGTACACGTATCAATTTGATTGAGCCTGAATGGATACATACAGCATAGTCCAACCAAACTACATTATGTGATTTAAATATTTCTATACAGAAAGTGTTCTTTACCAAACCCACCATGCCTGATCTACCAGAGTATTTTCAGTGTATACTGGTATGGTATGCATGTGGTGTGTTGATAAAAGTAACAAAACTCTGATAGTTACAAGTTTAAGATCTTGTGGGAGTAACAGTCCAATGATATATGCGCTTGCTGCATTATCAAAATGACAATATGGAGAGTATGTGCAGCGCCATATGTTTAAAGGCTAATTTCAGATGAAACAGAGACCCAAAGAATGGCTTCGTGCTTTTCTCCAGATGTTGAAGTGTTACGACCCAGCTCGGAATGACCGTAACAAGAGCGGGGTGTCCCGCGACTTCCCATGCCCAAACAGACACAGCCACAGCGTCGGACTTTTAAGAATAATTTATTCACAGCAATGGCGCTCAATACAACGGTAGTGGGAGTGTATGATTTCAGGGTGAGCCAAGGCCAACACAACAAACAAAACCCAACCTAGGCTTCAGTTCCCCTTTTACCTCTTCCAGAAAATAAAGAAAGAAATGACACAGTCTGACCTCCCTGGTCTAACAGCACAGGAGAAAACGAGCAGTTACATCAGGCCATGCCTTCCATCCACCAATCACAGCCGAGCCCCTGCACAGGTGAATTAGCATACACACATTAAGAAACAAACAAATCAACAACACACGCACGTAACATGAAGAATAAGATTTTTTTTACATGCTAATATTTATGGATTGGATTACTCTGAATAGAGTGGGTTTACTTTTTCAACAGAGACAAGTAGAGTACTTGTAGTAAAAACAAAAAGAAAGGTAAGCTTGTGTCACATTGTGTGGTATGATTTGTTCGCCTGTGTGTTTATTTTAAAGGTCAGAAATGCAACCAAATAATGGGGAACACATGATGATGTGATATTTGCTTGTAAAAATACCAAGCTACTCATACTCATATGGATAAAAACATTTTTTAGAAAGCAAAGTAAAGTAAAAGTAGTATTATATAAGGTGTTTCTAGTATTTCACTCTCTATTATAATAAAACATGTATTTATTTGAAACATGTCCAAAAATCCCACAGAATAACTGCATGTAATACTGAAATACTGTACATTCTCACAATAAAGTACTTTTTAGTCCTCAGGTATTTGCACAAGAACACAGTCAATCAAGATGTGATCTGAAATGTAGTCTTTCAGATGTAATACCAGGGATTAGACAACAAATACTAAATTGACTGCAAAGTCTTACCTTTTAATAGACATTTGATATTTGACTGATAAGCTGTTTTACGTACAAGTGAGGCCTGTTCCCTCATTATTCACGACAAATTAAGCAGATGAAATATTTGGAGTTGATTCCAAGTGTTTTACTTGCATTGGTAGCTTTTTACTGGAACACTCAATGTGAGGTGATATCAGTTTCAAAGAGATGTCAATGCAAGTGATAGAGCTCATCATTATGCAGAAAAACCTAAATGAATCAGTTAACGACATAGTAAAAACTTACAGAGTGGAATACAGTACAGTGGAATATATCAGAACTCTTTCCTTAGTTAGGCTTTAGCCACACACATGCGTGCCAATCTGTGGTTAATGGAGGTGATCGACCGTCAATAGTGTGAAATACGGTTAGGGTTATATGTTAACACCACATACAAAGAGGTTTATGGTGTTGTTATCAGGTTGCCATGAGTGCATGAAAGACATTGACTATCCTGTGAACATTTGCAAACTATTCGCCAAGCAGGAGCGAAACTGTGAAAGTGTGTAATGCTTTCAGAGTAAAACATTGTGCCTTTTGAAATGTGTTGGTTGTAGTGGTAAAGCACACTGTTTAATGTCATGGCAAACATTCTCCATTTGTGCTTTGTGAAACACTTTTGCAAGTTTCACTATAGTTTGGAGAGTAAAAGCATGGAGGACACTGACTTCTCTGCAAACACTAGTCAAACTGTGGGTGATTACAGCAATCTGCTTGTAACCAAAGCAGGGATATTTGTCCTCTGCATATGCAACATATTTCACCTGGTGACAGCCAGTAACCTTCAACAACCACTTGTTAACTGATTATGGCATATCTATCAGTTAGATCAGCGATGGGAGTGACTGACTAGTTTCTAAGCCTTTGTCACTGAGGTTTTAAGAGAAATTCCTTCACAATATCTAGACAAGTCAAGAGTGCTGTCAAGGAGGGAAGCATATCGCTGTCAAGGTAAAATAAAAATGCATATAAATATAGATTTAGAGCAAAGTTCTACTCAAGAATTGGTATGCCAGATTATATTTTGTCTGAAACAATGTGCCCAGTTCGAGAAAGCATCTTTGCATTGAGCAAACCAAGTTACTCTTGGGTTGCATTGAGCAAACCAAGAGTAACTTGTACCAGAATGATATCAAAAGTTATGGAAAACATAGGAAAAGTTCCTTTAGATCATGTGCTATCAAACATGGTGGAGGCAGTGTTAGGGTTATGAATAACTGCCATTGGAACTGGGTCAATAGTGTTTATTGATTCTGGTGATGTGGACAGCCATTACTCTCTGTTCAGATGTAGCAAAATGCTGCAAAAGACCCAAAGCACACAACAAAACCAACCAAAGAGTTTTTCAAGACAATCTCAATCCAACCAAGAATGCTTTTAACTTAGAGAAGAGGTAAGGTAGAGGGACCCACAAACAATCATAGCATTTGGTGATGTCTGTGGGTTCCTGACTTGGGTTCTACACTAGTATTAAAGATATTTATTTCAAATTATTATTATTGTTTTTTTAATTTTGTCTAATTCACTTTGGGCCTCTAAGAAGAATTCTATGTGTAGAAATGCTGGTAGTCCTAAATGGTTAACACAATGCTTTTATGAAATCCCCCAAAGATGAAGCACGTAAATTACATATTGACTGATTGATTTAAAACACACTGTCGTGTTTAGTGTGTTGCAGTTTGTGGTAAAATAACCACAAACTGCAATTGTCCAAAAACAAGCGTACCTTAGCGATGCATATTAAAACATATACATATACATATAATAATAATAATAATAATAATAATGATAATAGTAATATAATACATGCTATAACAGCTCTGTATACTCCATCTCTCATCCTATGAAAGCTATGATGGGCTCCAGCCTCACCTTAAATTTGGTACGTGGTTAAAAATGGATGGGTGGGTAATACAAAAACACTAATCATCTGCTTGGGGGTGCTTTTTTTGTTTAAAAAAATACTCATTGTACTATATTGCAACTTAAATGTATCTGTTCCTGTTGTTCTTCACAGTTATTCCCCAAAAGTTATTCACATGTCAATCAAGCCATACACAAGTCAGATAAAAATAGTCCAAATACACTGAAATCCCAAAGTAGCTTGAAAGGAACTGTTATTTCTTGCTTTATAAGTTGGTATTTCCTTCTATTCATGTAACCTACATTTTACACTGAAATACTAAAACTCTTTTGAATATAACCATTTTATTTCAATTCACACTGAAGCACAATTCATGTGCTCGACTTATGCAAATATTAAAGTGAAATTGGACAAGTGATGTGCAAGAGTAACCTTTTTAGCACTACATCAGGTGTGGTTTATCATTGCAGTAGTTGTTTTGTCCATGGGCAAACACTACTTTTGTGTGCATGTCTGTATATGCATGCATATCAAACTTATTTATTTTTACTTGGGTTTGTGTTTTGTTGAGATTGCAAAGTCTGGAGTGGAAACTGCTGTGCCCAAATAGTTTTCAGCAGGTGGTGTTTGCACAGTGAATACACCATGTCTCTGAGTCCCAATCCCATTTAAATGCCTGGAAGCAAAAATCTACCCCAGTTCCCTGCTCACATGCCTATCATTGTTGCATTCATTCCTGCAGTAGCCTGTCACTTGCATTTTGTGTTTTAAAGCTGTTAATTTATTCATCCTTTTTGCCAGGCACACTGCATTTAATTTGTGATGAAGGAACTGGAGCAGGAGACAAAATGTTCCTATATTACGGTTACGTAAATCAGAAGTTTTTTTGGTTTTTTTTGTTCAATGTATATACAAAGATAAGATGCCTCCTGGCATTATTCATATTC
Source organism: Pundamilia nyererei (assembly GCF_000239375.1). NCBI lineage: Eukaryota > Metazoa > Chordata > Actinopteri > Cichliformes > Cichlidae > Pundamilia > Pundamilia nyererei. Next base: position 1,299,840 of record NW_005187479.1, on the reverse strand, counting down.
TCTGTTTCTTTATATATATATATATATATGTATATATATATACGTACACATGTGTATATATATACATATACACATGTATATATATATATATATACACATGTGTATATATACGTATATATACATATGTACATGCATCTGCCATGACGGTTATAAAAATGTAGTTATTGTATGAAGCAAAATAATTTCCACTATTTGTTTCTCTTAAATTTTGACATCTGATTGATATATGTGTATTTGTATGCCATGTCATATGTCAAATACTGAAACTACTGAATACCACTGGCTTTTTTTAGTATTATCAAATGTGTTTCTGTCCATTAGCTACAGCAATAGATACTATTAATCATAATATGTATTGATTTATCTTGTACAGAAATTATATCACACAACACAGGTTGAATAAAATTGGCTTTTCTGTTTCTGATATTGGCACTCAGTGTACTCAAAACAAAAACAGACACATATTCCCATGCACTATGACACTGTTCCCCTGTTTTTGGCTTGCAATCACTCAAGCTTTCCTCCATCTTGGTCTGCAGAATCCCATTATCTCCTCATTTGTGCTTACCCTGTGACAAAACCTCAATTAGTTTTCCAACCAAACATGCTAAACCCACACTCACCACTTTAGCCATTGCCAAGAAAATAATACTTATCAACTGGAAAAATAAACACTTACCGTCGGTTGAATCTCCTTAAGCATGACCTCCAGTCTTGACAGAAAAGGATGACACACAATATTGAAATGGGGTCTCCGAACTCATTAGATAGAACTGTAGAATCCTGATTTCGCCTGTCATCAAATTTGACGATGTATATTCCTTATTGTCCTTTCTAAGCATGTGATTATTATCGATTTGGTTGCAATCTACATTATTGTCACTGATATTATAGATAGAAATTGATATTCTATTTTGCATTACAACTTCAAGATCTCGGTCAGGATTTTTTTTTTTTTGAGGCAGTTACTTATCACTGATCACACAAGGGTCCCAGCACAAGTCAATAGGATTCTTTTTTTTAAATTTGGGGGACCCTTATGTTCTGATGGGGGCTGTATGGTTGAACACCACTGTCTTGCCCATGGGGGTGCTTGGTCCGGTCTGCTCGAGTCTGGACTTTCTGGTTCTTTCTGGTGCCCTGGCTCCCCCTGGGGTTGGGTGATTTCCTGGTGGTCCTCTTGGGGTGGTCCTCAGTGCTAGGCCTGCGTATTGTGGGAGGGCTAACACTTTGATGGTTGAGCCCACTTTGTTTAGCTTGCATTGGTATGCTGATCCATCCATATTTATCATACTACACCAATGTGTTTGGCTCTTCTCTAGTTTTTCTTTTTGGATGGAAAAGGTGGAGAATCAACAGTAACGTGAGAGACTCGTAACCAACACATTTTATTTTAACATCTGAACCATGGCATGTTTTGGATTAAATATATGTATATCATACAAGATCAACAGAAAGTCACAAATCCATTCTTATGATTTGCTTTTCTTGTCTTTGACATTGTTTTTTTGTTTTAAAGCAACATTAAAATTCAGCAACATTGACATGCTTTCAACATTCAGTGTAGGAAAGGCCAATTTTCCCACACACATATTAACAGTGTCTGTCACATCACTGCACATTTCAGGCCCATTTTCCACTTGATGCAGTATGCGCACAGTTGGTATGGGGGCACCAGGTTAGACCTCTCAGCTTTGTGTACTGAGGTGCACTAAAAAACTTTGACAAATGGCTTTTGATGGAAGCAGTGAGTGGCAGACTATATTTCCCCTCTGCTATTTGGAGTAGCCAAGAAAGCATAGCATTAAGTGAGCTGTACATTGGTGCATGCTCATTGCTGTCTTGCAAAGACTGATGGTTGAAAGTTTGAATATGAACAACACAGAGGGGGGCAGGAATAATATTAAAGATCAGAGAATTTTTATTTTAGATTTTTAGCCATGTGTAATTAGTGGCTTTTTAAATTGTTTAATCTTGCTTTCATATGGTGGAATACACTAGATATTCTTCCATATGCTAGAAAGCCGCAGTGCACTCTACACTGAGTGGTGTCTTTTGGTGGTCAGCAAGGGTAAACCAACATGTATAAAAATGTGCAGGGCAGTGAAAAAAGCTTTTCCCTCAAGGCTGCAGTCAATTCCCCTGATACAGTTCTGCTCTGCACCATTGCTCCTAAACACCCATATGTTGCTTACACTTAGATAAAAATGGGAGCTTTCCTAAGATTAGAGACACAGATCTCACAGAAATGTCTTTTTCTAGAGAGCTAAATGTTTTTTTTTATTACATAAACTGAAGCTGAACATTTTAACAAACTGAATAATGTTTGGAGATGTGCTTTATATGTGTACCAAAGAGTTGCCGTTCTGTTGATACTACAAGTGGATATTGTACTTTTTAGTATATAAGCTCAGTCTCATTCTTTTGACCAAATATATAGATTCTTTAAAAACGCTGTAGTTGTTGGAATTGATATGAGACATGGTATTAAAAAGCACAGCTCCATGAATGTGTTCCCTTGCAGCAGCACTTCTATCTCATTTTCAACATCAAAAAGAGAGAAATGACGCGATAAGAAAGAGAACAAGGCTTCCCTTTCGAGAAGAGGTAGTCAGACACTTATGTTTGAGAATATATCGGGCTGTGGTGGAAAAAAATCAAATTGAAAATGTATTTTGTCCGTATAACAATGTGGGTTTTTTTTTGTTTGTTTGTTTTTCACTTATTATATCACTAATGACACCATAAACCTGACCCTAGTCCTCAGAACTTTGCATTCAAGACCACAAAATGCCAAATAAAAACTTGCAAATGATTATACACCACACACAAAAACACAAACACACACACACACACAGGATTCGCCTAAAGCAGCATCCTATTTATACACTTCATGATATATGTAAATTTAAAGGCCAAATATAGTTGTGTATATATAAATAAAGCCCTCACAACCTTTGATAGAAACTGCAATCAGCCTAGGGACAAATCCACAAGGTGTATGATTTTTAAGGCACCTCTTCTGATGTGGAACATGCATACAATACATACATATTTTGCAATTCTTACAAAGTAAAAGGATGAACAGTGGAGCAAATTATATTTGTGGACTACAGTTGATATGTTTTATTTGTCTTTACAAATAAAATAAATTCTTACTGTATGATTTTACTGACAAATTCAAAGCTACCCATAGCATCCCCATGATAGACACTATAATAGCGTAGCAGCGTTCATGACAACTTTAATATTTTAGACAAGTGCATGTTTTTCTTCCTTGTCCATGATTTACAATAAATAACTAAAATAACTTAATTAACTAACAAGTCAGCAAATGATACACCTATCATACAAGGATGCGCCCTCGATTATAACACTTCTGGCAAATGTCTTTTCTACTCCACACGCATTTTAAGAATTGAGACATCTTTCAGCATTGGACTTTTGAGCTTTTCTTACTCTTTTTTTCTTTGTCTATTTTCATTATCACCTCCTATAACTTTTATATTTTACTTATTTACTTAACTTTAAATTACAATTTAAGTAATTCAGCTGATGTTCTCCCTTGTAAAGGAGATGTCTGTGAGGTAAAGTTTTGATGCTTGATAAATAACATTTACTGATTTAATGTTCTCAGTGTCAGATATTTCACAAATACTCTCCAATAATCATAATTTTTTGTAGCAAGGTTTTTGTCTCTGCGTCTGTTAAGGTTAGATGTTGCCATTCAAGCTTTTCTGTCCACCCATGCAAGAAAAACAATCTCCAAGGTTTCTGTTTGAGTCATGGTGCCTTCTGAGTTTTAGGTCAAATAGAAAAGGAAGCAACATGAGGACACTGATGTGTTACTTTGGATATATACCAGCAAGGAAACACCTACAAAGGGAAAAGATGATATTTCCAAGTGGAACCAGTAACGCTCTCATTTAAATATTTACTATAGTACTAACATGCTGGTTTTCAATGTGTTCCTTTAAGTGGTAGAAGTGCTTTGTTGCCTGCTTGTTGTAAATTATGTATATTAACATAATTCACACAAAAAAACCATTTACATTTACTATCTAAATTTGTGTGCACTGCATTGGATTAAATTTGACTGCACAATTCAAGCAGACTCACATATTTTATGGTGTTATGCTCTTAAGGTTAAATGGAATTCGATGGCATGCAGTATTTGAATAATTCAGCTTATAACACATGTTGGACTTTAAACAAATCTAGTGGATGAAGATGCTACTTTTAAAAAATCTACAATATATAACACAACATGATCTGAACTACATTACAGAAGTATTTTTTGAATTGTGCATCAATTCAGCCAAATTTACTTAAAGAAATTATGAATTTTTAAACTGTTTCTACAATTTTTAAAATGTTAAAATCCAGCTGTTTTATGGAGTTGTTCTGTGCATACATGTTCTATATGTGGATTAGATTCAGCATGATCCTTTTCTTTGAAGGAGCATTTTGATTGTTGTTGCAGCAACAAACTCCAATAAATGATGAACGTAAATATGTCACTTAACTACAACTGCACCATAAGATCAGTGCATTGTTTAAGATTGTAATCAGAGCATTTCAAGTATCGTGCAAGATCATTATGAACCTTTTGTACCGTCACTGATTATTTTTAGAGAGATGTTATTTAAGATGGGAGGAAATAATGTCCTGCCACTGACCTCAAACAATTTTGAATGAAGTGAACCACAAAGATAACCAATCATCAACATCCCTGCACCCTGCAAGAAGCTCAAAGGTACTTTCCCTCCATTACTCTGTAAACTGTTAAATGTTTTCTTTTCTTCCTCATTTCTTGCTCCTGTTAAGTGAACTTTTAATTCATACAGGAATAAGGAAATTGCTTTTCAAAAAGGCCAAATGTTTACTTCAGCTATGTTAGATGCATCCATACTATTCTAGGTAGGAAAGATATTTATTACCTATAGCTTTTAATACAATAATTTGATAACCAGGAATGGTGAAAACAGGCAAAATCACCTGCCCCAGTCAAAACTAGTATTCAATAAATAGTATTTCAAAATTAAATATACGTTTGGGTGGCATATCATATCCCCGCAACTTTGCGGGGATATGATACATTAAAAACAAAAATGTATAAAAAGAAATCATTCTAGAATCTGCTATAGCCTGTTTGCTCATTTTAATTCAGCATCTTCAGGTAAACCACTGGGTAAATACAGGGATCACAGATATCATGTGCCAGTATTGATACTTATAGCTTATGAAAGCAGCTCATGATTTGCAAAGTTTGCACCATCAATATTCTTAATCTGGATACATTTTAATATCAATTAAATGTTTGTGAATTTTGTTTTCTACTGTTAGTGTTTTTCGTTGTTTTATTTAATGCAACCAATACACAGAGTTGTTCCCAAGCCAGCCACGAGATGAGATGCCTCTAGTATGCCCGGGGTCTGTCTGGCAATTTGTCTCCAGGTAGGACATGTCCAAAACACTTCACCTAAGAAGTGCCCTGAATGGAACAGATGCCTGAAGCACCCCAAGTTGCTCCTTTCATTACAAAAGAGTACCGGTTCTACTCAGAGTCTTTCTTGAATGACTAAACTCCTCACCATATTTCAGGCTGAGCACAGACACTCTATAGAGAACCTCATTTCAGCTGCCTGTATCAGTATTCTCATTCTTTCAGTTTCTATCACTAATTTATGGCTGAAAGTAAAGTAGGATCACAGATCAACATCAGTGGCTTAACTTTAATGCTAATCTCTCCCTTCACCACAGCAGGTTGTGTCCAACCTCAAGTACCCCATTAGGGTGGCCTATGGGACTGCTCTGGCCTGGGCCTGAATGAGGCCTTGTGTCTTCAGGGTGGGGCTCCTAGTGGATGGATTCCATGACATCTGGAAGGGCATCCAATATAAAACTCCAAAATCAAACATGTGGAGCTGACAGCTGTGGCAACCCTTTTTGACCACAGAGCAACCAAAAGTAGCCAGTTTTATAGTTGATGCCCCAAACTGTGTTTCACTGAAGTGAATCGGCTAGAACAGCTACTCTTTAAAGAAGTTCATAAAATTCATTTTGTTTAATTTAGTAGATTCCTCACCTCCTCTGTCTCAGACAGAAATACTGATGTAATTATTGATCTCTCTTCTTTAGTTCCTTCTTTTCCTTCCTCGTCTGTCTGCTTGGCTCTTCTGTAATTATATTCATGGTTACTGGAACATGTGTAACATATCAGCTGTTTAAGATGAGCCACTGCTCACTACATATGATTGCCAATACATGTGTCATCATAGCATCATTTGGTCCCTTTCTCCATCCAATAACATATATAACATATAACACTTATATAATTATTATACCTACAGATATGTAGACCCTCTAAGTCCAAAATGTTTTGATAACTACACCAATTTTACTAGCATAATTATTTTGCATAGCAATGCTAAATGCTAACATAAAATTTCTATCCCTGTTTTTCTAAATGTGTTTTTTATGACTGCATAAATCAAAGTTCCGGCGCTTGTGTTGTGGGTTTTAAGCCTGATGTGTGTGCGGGATAGTGGTAATAAAGTGTCTTGACCAAAATGCAATCTGTACAGAAAAATTACCCTACATTCAGAGGAATACATGCTTTGTGGGATTTCTTTTCACATTTTATTGCAAAGTGGGAACACATTCAAAAATTTAATTAAAATACTGATATTTAATTAGAAGTATCAAAGGACTTGGCAAAGTGAGCTTTCCTCCAAATGCTTTTACAGAAACAACTTCATAGTATTTCTTTAGAGGAAATGGTTCTTGCCAAAAGTGACATGCTAATAACTGTTTTTTTTTTT
>NW_005187479.1:1290682-1292996 GCF_000239375.1 Pundamilia nyererei | reverse complement strand
AAAAAAAAACATTAAAAAATTTAAATGACTTTTCACCAAAACTAAGTCTAAAAACTCAGCCATCTCACTCTCACCATGTCCTTCACACATCAGTTTGTATTTTCAAAAACATCCAACTTGTCCCTTGCATGTACAATAGCCTTGAAGAGATTCTTACAGACAGACGGCACTCACTACCCCAGTAAGACACTGCACAGCAATGACTTTTATTTACACTGACATCGCACTACGGGTATGTTTGCCAACCCCGCTCTGGGAATTGTGATAAGCTCATCTAAAAGCTAACCTAAAAACAGCACGATTAGACACACTTTTCTTTGATATGAATGAAGGGTTTCTCACCTGTTTTCTGCGTTTTCTTCTTTATCTGGCTCTGTCTTAGAAAAAGAAGAGAAAATTCAGAAAAAGGAGGAGAGTGTAAATACATTCTGTGAAATATTAAACTGCACAAACGCTCGCTGTGCCACATGTAATGCCAGTTGACCGTGAGAGACACTGAGTGCATATACTGCATTTTTCCAAAAACATTCCTGTTTGCAGTGAATGTTATAGAAAACACAATATAAGGTTTATATTAACACACAGTTATTATGAGATAATGTTAATTGAAGAATTTGTGCCTAAGAATACAATTATTTGTTTAATGAATTAGGCAGCTACTATAATTTATTTTGTTCCACACCTGTGTTGGTAATCTTTATCTCATCAAAGGCTCATGCAGTTCAGAAAGGTGTGAAATGCATTAAGCAATAACCTTGTAAACTTTTTTATTTACCTGCATTCAATGTCAAAATAACAGGCAAAAAGATGGTTGTGAAAAATGAAGGTTTCACACGTGTCTGCAGTCTTGTGAGATTTGAGAAGCTTTGGCTTCGGCTCATGCAATGTTACCCAAAGTACAGCAGAATGACCACAAACAGGGCTTGTGGTCATTCTGCTGTAAGTAAAAAAAAAGGGAATCAAAAAAACATAAAAATTGAAACTTAAAAAAATGAAGGTTTTCTGTTAATAGCAGTGTGAACTCTATTTTTAAATTAAATCGTATAAGGTAAAGAGACTTACATCTTTCAGTTTGTGTGCCCCAAAAATATAAATACAAGATGTAGAAATGGCAGTTTTGCCAGCTGTGGTCATTGACACTAATGAGTACTAATGATGGTTTTGAATATTGGAAACTATTAAATGTCTAGAATTGGGGAGTAGCTTATGGGATTCAGACAGTGCACACTTTTTATTATTATCATCATTATTATTATTATTATCATTATTATTTTATTATTGTTTTTACTTTTTTATTTAAAATTTTCCATATTCCATAAACAAGACAATGTCTGATGATACAGCTTAAGAAAGTATTTGCCATTGAGATGCTGTCAGCCCATGTATATATATATATATAAAAAATGGCATCATTTTCTTACTTGAAAAATGCAGTACATGGCAAAGTGTCTGGGTTATGCTAAAAAAAAGATAAACACATCACAGTGTTTTCCTCAAGTACAGTGGTGAGGCAAATTCAATTACAGGCAGGCTTATCCACTGGAGCTGAGGGTGGCTCTTACCCATGTGTCTGCAGGTGAAGTCTAGGGAGAGTTGAGCTCATTTTGTAGGTACCCTCAGGAGGACAGGTACTGAAAACCTACCCCACACTGCCTATTAAAAGAAGGCCCAAAACTTTGAAATAAACAGTTCTATTCCTTATAGCACTTTCTTCTATTTTTTTCAGGATACAAAAATATAAAAGGAAAATAATCAGCATGTTATTATTTGGAGTATCCATTCGGAGCTTTAAATATAGCAAGTATAGAGGTCATGAAGAATACTACTTAAGGGGTTTAAACCAATAGCAGTTTGAGCTTTAGCACCAAATATATCCAAACAGCCCAGCCCCATTCAGTTAGATTCCCAACATAAACTGCAATCACATTGTAATGAAAAGGCACAGACTGGTGAGAAGACTAGAGAAACAACCTAAGGAGTGTGAAAGTACAAGGTCAGGAATAGCATTAGGATAAAGATTTGTGTTGGTATGCAGGACTGTAGCATAAGGTTTATATTGTTAGCTGATAATGCGAATACATTTCAGTTTATAAAGACCCCTAATACAAAGGTAATGTAATATGTAGTGTAGCAAAGTTCTTTCGCTTTGAGTAATTAAATAACATACTGTATTGCTTTCAAGTTAAGTAATAAGTAATGTGTAATGATCCAAATATGTTGTAAATACTTATCTATATACACCAATTCTATTGTTTCATATTTATGAATATATTATTCATGTTCAGGGAGGTTGTTGTGGTCTGTTCTTAGATCT
>NW_005187479.1:1288162-1290376 GCF_000239375.1 Pundamilia nyererei | reverse complement strand
GTTGTGGAAGATTGTATCCGTAGTGGTGCATTCACATCATCTAGTATATCTTCTGAGGGTATTTCACATAGCCTTGGTAACTGGCCATTGAGGATCCAGGTTTCAAGCTTTGCCATGATCCTATCTCTCAGGTCAGTTCCACTCGCACTCAACAAACTTTCTTCCATCGCACTTGGGGCTTGGTACCCAATCTCGGGTGGTGGTGATGATATCGTCTCCTTGGCCTGTTGTCCTAACTCCCCCTTACAAGAGCATTTGTGTTGTACCCCTCAATCTCTAGGCATAAGAGCAGTTCCTTCTTCCAAATGTTGGAACTCTGAGCTACTAGTTGTTTCGCTGTCAATGCAGATGCTGGGTATCAAAGATTCCATAGGTCCCTCATCCTACTCATGTAACCCCATCGACTGGGGCCATTTGTGTAGTAGCATTCCGACAGTGGCCTATTTTCATCTCTTGCCCACCGATGCCGTCTTGTTCCAGTAGCCCACTCATCAGGGTGTCCTGGTTCCTCAACACCTTGTTATGGCTTCATATTTGTGTCTCTCACTCAAAGTCAGTCACTGAACTTTATCCTTACAAGTTCTATTCAAATTGTAATAAGGAAAAGCAACTCCTTAAAGTAGAGTATTGCATTGGTTGGTGTTATATAAAACTGTTCTGTTTGTAGGAGATAACACACACAGCATTGTTGTTTGTCATATTAAATGTGAGACATCATGCTCCATGTATTGTTCAAGCAGTAATGCACATTTTAATGATGTGTGCATTTGTCTTACAAACCATTATTTGGCTTTTTATATTTTATGTGGGTCACGGGGTGCCAAAAACAAACTGACACGATGAAAACATGATCTGCTTTTTTCTTTTCTCCAGTATTTCCCTCTTTATTAGCAAAGAGGTCTACTTAAATAAAGTATTCTCATTTGTTGCTGATTTTGTTTTAGGAGTAGTAGTTATTTTCTTTCTGAGAAACCTGCTACTGTATCTTCTGTATCTTCACAACCTAGTGTAGAGATTGTTACACATGAACCTAATACAGGTGCACAGGGGTGACTTTGACAGAGATATCTCAGAGGTTAGGTAGGAATTGAGGCTACAGAGAATGAGATGCCAGCTGCAGATTTACACGCCTCCACTGGCTCACTGCACATCATTAAAGTCAGAGGCTGCTTGCAGTGGCTCCATCTCTGTCCCAGCCCACACAGGCTACATCAGGGCCCCACACACTGATTTATCTCAGCTGTCTTTCTGAACGGCTTTTCCCGCCAAGAGAGAGATGGGGGCTGACGAGATTTACGCTTGTATATGAGATGAAATTAATTTTGGGAAGAGCACATGCTTCCTCTGACAAAAAAAGAACCTTTTTTGTTTCCTTTCTCTCTCCCACCACATCTGTGACACACACCACCAGCATTTCCACAGCGAGAATCAGTGATGGATGATCACATGCACAATGCCTCCAGAAATTGGGCACTAAAAATATGCAATTTAAATCACAGTTAACTTACTCTATTCTTTATTTTTTAATTGATTACTTTTGGCTTCTGATATTACCTTATATTGCTTTTTCTACTTTTGGTAATTTTACTCAGCTGTACTATAAATGAGTTGAAATGGTCATTTGTTTTAATTGCACACAAAGTAATCAAAGTTTTACAAAAAAAAAGTAAAACCTTTTAATAATCTCTCAGTAGTGGCCACAATATTCTATGTGGAGCAGTATATTGGATTTGTCTACATAACTGCCTCATCTCTAGTGCCAAATATACAATATACATGGGAATCCATCTCAACATCTGCTATATTAATATGATAATTTGGAGAAAATTCAATGCCTGAAGGAAGAAATGGTGCATTCATGTGCCCAGTAGTAAATGAAACACCTTCTTCTTCTTCTACAAACTAGGTAGCACATATTTTACACACATTTCAATTTTTCTTTTTTTTTCTTTTGACTATACACGTGCTTCAACACATTTAATTGAATTTCCCTCAGTGAACTAACTCTATATGCATACATATATGCAACTTACCTATTTGATGTAGTTTGACATGTTTATAGGTGTTGAATTCTATACTGCATCTACTTTTTTGTTTTAGATAAAAAAGGTTCTCTAAAGGTTTAAACTGCAGTTGTGTCATCACTACCCATACGGAAAAGAAATAGAAGGCTTACATGATTTACTCATGAAAGTGGCCACTTTCGCATTACTT
>NW_005187479.1:1279346-1286439 GCF_000239375.1 Pundamilia nyererei | reverse complement strand
ACAGGATTGCATTAGAATGCTTGCTCCCTCTCTGTCTGTCTTTGGCTAAGTGCATTGGAAAAATTAGATTGAAGTCTGAGCAACTGTCAGTTTAATTTACATACTACTATGTATAAGTTTCATAAGCATATAGAATTATGATAACTTATCAGGCCGTCAGGTACCAACAGATACAGATTTTGTATCCTGAACACAGACATGAGCACTTCCTATCTTGTACTTGTTCAGCAAGGGTAACCACAACACTGCTGTTTCTACATTAATTACTCCCTGAGTCTTGATAGAGCTGACAAATTACTTTTTTCCCCTTACTGCTAGAGACTTTCTGCATTCATGGTGGATAATACTACTGTCAGGGAAGTGTCCTGTGCAGTGTCTCTACCCAAACACTTTTTTCACTCTTCAATTTTCACTTTATCAGCTGAAAATACAATTTGGGGCTTAGTGGCTTGATTGTAAATTGAAATTCATTGAAGCATTTACATGACATTTAGCAATGGTTGCATAATTCAGGAATAATAAAACGTGTCAAATTGAAAGGATTCCCTTTCTGCTTGTGCTGTCTCATCATTAAGCCTACACACATAGTAATAAAAAATGTTTGTACATATTGTATGTGTTTGTACACGTGTGAGACTGTGTTATTGAGCAGAATTATATATGCATGGGTGGGGATCTGCTTGGAAGAATATTAATGCTATTGTCATGCAATGTATGCTTCACAGTAACACAAATGCATACATGGAATTCTTAATATATAGTAGACATCAAGGAAAATTCAAGTTAGGCATCAATCACACAGTCGTAGAAACTGCCTGGTAACCTCTGGTCACTAAGGGAAAATGTCTATTGCTGGTTGTTGCTGGTTGTTGCTAGTTGAAAAAAATGTAGCAAGAAAAAAGCCTTCTTGTGCTTGCTTTGGGATCTAACAGATTGCTGTGGTTGTCTTTATTTTGCATGGAAGATGCTGACTTGTCTGCAAACACTAGCCAAATACTCACCAAGTGGTAATCAAAGTTGAAAAATTGTGACCAAATCTGGACATATTTGCTTTCATATTAAAAGTCGTGCCTTGCTGCACTTCAGTAAACATGTTTCAAAAGCCCCAGCTTTTAATTGAGATCTATGGTTCCTTGAAAGGAAGGGGGGAGGAGGAGGGAGGGGGAGTCTTTAGTCCTGCATGTCTGGGGATTTAGCAGTTGATTTCACAGTGATTTCCAGCAACCACTCGCCAACCATTTGGGGAATTTACATTTTACCATAGCAAGTAGTTTTCACCAACAAGTCCCTAAGCCTGTGTGACTAGAGTCTTAGCGTTTTATACAGCAGGATTCACCATTATAAGAAATATTGCAAGGACACTTGTACTTGGTTTTTCCTATGAAGATTGGACATCCTTAATAATGACAGCAAAGTAATACCTGAAACAAAAGGCTACTCTTACAAGCCAGGTATGTTAATAACTTTAATTGTTTTGCTGATAGTTTCCTGGCTGACCGACAGTTATTTAAATGATCAACATGCAGTCCATTGCATTTCAGTTGTGCATAACCTTTAGAAATGTGTCATGATGACTTGATCCTCCATGTGTACAGTGTATTTTGTATAGTATGTTTAGGGGACGTGTATTGTTACTAGAGCTAATATAAATCAAATCAAATCAAATCAAATCACTTTTATTGTCACCTCACATGTGCAGGCACACTGGCACAGCACATTATATGTTATACATTATATTATATTATATGTTCAATCCACAAACTGTACAGCACCCAGGAACTATTTTTGAACAGTTTTACATTACACATTGTTACGTCCCTCTGCAGCCTCTAATCTGCTCAGTGTGTTTAGCTGGTGCTAATTGGCCACACCTAGTCAGGTGTGGATAAAAGCATACCTGAGGCAAGCTTCCCAGGGAGCTCACTTGTCTTTGACTTGGTGGCATCAACCATTTTAGCCAACCTGGTTTTCCATTTTAAGATGAAACCTCTTCTCACCCACACCCTGTTATTCATCTCCGTTTGTATGTTGCGGCTTTTGAGCCGGGTCCTAACACATGTACACATTTTTTAGAGCTTTTTAAAGGGACTTGGCATTTCATTTCCAAAGCCTGTGTAGATGCTTTTTGTGTGTGTGAAATTTTAAAATAATACTAACCATTTCACTTGTTTCCAGTGAAATTTGCCTACTGGTTATCACTTGTTTAGGGAATACCTCCATGCATCATTCATAAGAGTAATTTGACTATACCTTTAAATAGTTTTTCAGAGAATACTGATAATTGAGTATTTTTCCCTCAGGAATTGTGAATTTCTCTGTTGCAATGCTTAACCTACAAGGTAAAGCAAACCAGTAGCTAACATACATGCACAGTTTGTTCTGCAGTTTGTATATGCTATTTTGCATCAGTATAAGGGAAAAAAAAGGGCAAGATTGAGGTGAAAAACAGAGAGTAGAGCAATCCAAGCCAAATATAAAGGGCTCTCGAAGCAGCTACAGAAAAAGCAGGTGTTTGTGCTCTTATCGGGCTGGAGACATGCCATATCAGCCACAGTCTTTGAAATATGAGATAGCATTGCATGATAAAGAACATTTGATGTTGAAATAGACTGATAGATGCACACTGTGTGAAGCAAAGGAAGAGCCTTTAAATTTGCATGTCACATCCTGAAGATCAGATTTAAGGCTTTCAACCATCTGTGATAATTCAGGGCTGAAGATGCTGAAAATTGTTATCTGTGGAATCATATGCTGTGAGTAGATTGCTTTATGAATTATTTGTATACTTGAATTATACATAACAGCATGTCTCTTTGCTAAGTTTCAACTGCCAGATTTTCCCCTTTTTTTCTGAATTTTATAAATGTTACAATAAAACAATTTTGTTAGGGGTAAAAAAAAAGGTTACTTACAAAAATGCATTCTCATTAAAAAAATGGTCTGGATGGGCTAGATTTACCAGTTAGATGTGATATTTCTTAAACTTGCACTTTGTTGATGACATGCACACTTTAAGCATCTTATAAAACAGAATGTCAGAAAGCATGCTGCTGATTTGAACCGAGGAGAGTTCTGTAACTCCATTTAGCTCAGTTCTGTAGCTGTCATTCTACATCTGTTAAACTCCTTTACTCAGTGTGTTCTTTCCCTCTCTCTGTGTGTATTCTGAATGAAAGGACACTGAGTACATTAAGCACTTAAATGCCTGAATGTGGATAAATCTGGGGAAATAAAAATGAGTTATGAGCTTTATTACAATCTTGTGCAATCTCAAACACCTTTCTCTCTTATTTTCCAATTCTAATTACAGTTGTTCTATATGTATGTATGTGTGCGTGTGTGTGGTTTAGATGATGTATGAATACATGGTGAAAACGTGCCTTCTACTCTCAGTAATCTAAACTGTTTTGAGTGGTCAGTGACAGTAGAAAAAGGCTTTATAAATGTGGGCATGTATGGGACTGGGTTCTCTGCTTAAGTTCATGCCCATTTCTGTATCTATCAAGGCACAAAAATCTACAAATAGCGCCTCATTGTGTGCAACATATGCATGCATGAGAGCATCCAGGTGTTTGGTGTATGCATGTGTGTGAGTGTAAGCTCGTTTCATTGCAGCTGGCTCACTGCTGTATGCTCCTCTACACTGAGGCACTCGGACAGACCCCTTCAGCATTAATTACTGCAGCCATTAATCAGACCAGCACAGATAGCTGTGTAATCCCTTTATAATGCAGTTTTCTGGAGGGGGCCACCAGTGTTAATTGGATTTGATTGGATGCTAGTATGATGCTGCACACAGAACATCTTAAGGTAATAATTAGAAGATAGATCAATTGGTCCTTTGTGACACTGATCCTGTAGTCGAGGCTGCACTGCAGTTCCAAGGTCTGTTTAAATCAAGAGCGTAATTTTGGCCTTAAGTCCTAGGCTGAATTGGCTAAGATGCTTATAACCTATAATAAAATGTAGTAAATTAATGTACAGAAATGTATTTGCATCTGTACACAAATACATAACATTACAAAAGGATAACATATAATTAGTGGTATTACATAAACTGTTTTTTTTGGCATTGGTTTTGAAGATGACATTAATGACTTTAGCTTATTATTTAACTGGGTTAGAAACTTTGTGTTTAAAGTACATGAGAAATATACATAACAGCACACCTATTCCATTATAGTACATTTATTAAAGAATTATTAATGTGTGTTTTCGGTTGTTCCTCAAGGTCCTATTCTGTCCTTTTACAGAGCTGAATTTGGGGCATACGTGAGAAGCATTCCACCCACCCATAGTATTTTACCAGTGTCTGTGTGATTTTAGTCAATCCTACCTCAATATATTCAGCTTCCTGCGCTCATGTTGTACTCTGTATGTGCAGAGCATATTATTCTAATGGAGGAAAAATATATAATTTTGTGAAACATTAAATGTATCCATAATAAAAGACATGATTTAATGCTTGGCTACTGTAATATATTATTTTACTTATCCTTTCTCCACCATGTCTGCTTTCTGTACCAGTTTTGAAATGACACATCAATCATTTGTAAAAGCCTCAGGTGTCATTTTTACATGACGTGTTAAAAATAAATTCACTCTAAATGCAAAAGAACAGCTCATGAACATTTTCAGTGCTCACCTACACAAAGGTTTTACCTTTGGTTTTGTGAAATTAAGATTCTTCAGTCTTAAGTTCTCAGACACAAACGCCACATGTGACTTTTGTGTCCCGTGCCACATTTGTGTATGTTGAGTTTGGTAGTGATGTGCGGATCGATACTGAAATATCGATTCCTCCGATACCAGTCATTTATGTTCTAGAATCGATTCTCACATTAAAATATCGATATTTTAGTAATTTAGGGTAAATTTGTAGTTTATCATTAACAGGAACACGATGGAAAGAAACTATTTCATTTGGATTGTCTACAACTGGAAGGAACTACTTCCTCTTCCGCCTTTCATAGTCATGTGCGAAATACGGCTGCATAAATGTGACAGCCCTCACATCGCTAGAGTTTGGCATTTCTTGGGGCAGTCTCGATTTGGTTGCTTCACTGGTTCTCTCGAGTAAGAACACATAGCCTCACTTCAGATTCAA
The DNA here is from genome assembly GCF_000239375.1 of Pundamilia nyererei. Taxonomy (NCBI): domain Eukaryota; kingdom Metazoa; phylum Chordata; class Actinopteri; order Cichliformes; family Cichlidae; genus Pundamilia; species Pundamilia nyererei. Next base: position 1,281,332 of record NW_005187479.1, on the reverse strand, counting down.
TGCAGAAATAAAGTGCAAGAAAAAAAAAATAGATGTGGCTATCTGGAGTTTGGTTAGATTTGTATAGAGGCCTGTATACTCCAGTGCAGTGTGCAGGGTCCTAAGTTCATCACATCTCATGATTTTTATAGACTAATCTTTAATAAATTTATATTTATTGCAACTTAACCATACTTGCACTGTGAACTGCAATGTTGTATAACCTGCTTTTTGTCACCCTTCTGTTGCAACAGTGTTTTCAGTCATTCACTCTGAGATGTAGATATGTCTTCACCCACTTTAAGTGTCTGGCCTTGTTTCCACTAGAAGTACTATAGTTTATAGACTGCTATTCATTCTCTGACATCACTATTAGATACCCTTCTTTTTACAGTAATCTTGATTATATGAGTCCCATTGAACAAAGCTTGTGTTAATCTTCTGATGGGGTTATCACTCTTGTTCTGATTGTGCTTTAGGTTTCTGGGTAATTGATCCAGTTTCCAGAAAGAGGTTTAGCATCCTGTGCCATACACTACTCCCATAAAAACCTTCAGTATGATCATGTCAACACTGAGAAAGCCTCTCTTTGTTTAGAAAAACAACATCTGATACTTTAAGTTCTGATACCATGTCTGACACACTATCACAACGCTACAAAACCAATTTTGTACAGGAAGAGCCAATGTTTTTGGCTTTCTTTACATTCTGTTTATCATTATTTTTTTTATATTAGACACTGACCATAGGGGTTGATTTGCAAAGCAATATCTTCACATTGTCTGAGCCGTCACTGTCAAACATATTTCCACTACTAATACTTAAAAACTACTTAATACTTGAAGTTGTTTACTTGAAGTACCTGGATGTCTGTTTAATAGTGGTGCAACGGATCGCGGTTGATCCGTAATCCGAACCGATCCCACTCCACGGTTCGGCACGCACGTGATCCAAAGATTCAAAAAAGAAGAAAAAAAAGTATGTGTATGGTGGCGTGGTGGGTCTGTCAAGCGATAGTTATGGCCAGTGCTAGCGATCCAAGTGGAGGAGCAGAGGAGTTTGCGGTGTTTAAGCAGCCCTTTGCTGCCCAATCCGACCGGGCTAAAGCTATTACAAAAGCTATTGGGGTGTTTAGCTGCAGACGGGAGGCCGTATTCCGTTGTGCAAAACAAGGGGTTTAAACTATGATGAACATGCTTGAGCCACACTATGATATCCCGTTGTGCGTCCACTTTAGTGGCAAGATCGTTCCAAGCATGTATGAGCAGGAAAAGATTTAAGTTATGGCTGAACTGTCCCAGGCATCTTCTGTTGCCCTAACTACTACAAACGGGTGGACCTCCAGGGCAATGGAAAGCTACTTGACCGTGACAGCTCATTATATTACAGCGGAGTGCGATATAATGAGCGGTATGTATTATTGTAGGGTCTACCTTACAATATAAAGCACCTTGAGGCGACTGTTGTTGTGATTGGGTGCTTTATAAATAAAATTGAATTGAATTGAGTGGTAGATACACAAAGCCCTATACTGCCCTATATTGTACCATAATCTTTTTTTTTAATAACTGCGTGGAATGAGTCTAGACTTTAATGTTTTTAACAGGCAAAAAATACTTCAATAAGTAATTAATTAAATGTTCAATTTTTGTCTTTCTTTTTTTGCTGATCCGAAAATTGATCCGATCCGTGACTTAAAACCGTGATCCGATCCGAACCGTGAGATTTTTGATCTGTTGCACCACTACTGTTTATGATTTAAGTATAGAGCATTTATAGATTGGAAAGTCGGAGGTTTGATCCCTGGCTGCTGTTTCTCTCCTGCCCATGCTTTTCTATTCTTTTTAGGCCCCCTTGAACTTTTCCACATTTTGCCACATTACAGCCACAAACATGAATACATTTTATTGGAATTCCACGTGAAAGACCAATACAAATTGGTGTACACGTGAGAAGTGGAACGAAAATCATACATGATTCCAAACATTTTTTATAAATAAATAACTG
>NW_005187479.1:1270709-1277607 GCF_000239375.1 Pundamilia nyererei | reverse complement strand
TACAGATAGATACATAAGGTGGTTCAGGTATTATATGCTTATAGGGACAAGTCATAGGTACATTTAGGTCATATTTCAAAGGGTCAAAATACACACAAGGGTTTTGCGACTGGCTTGGGAATGCCTTGTCATCACCAGGGAGAATCTGGAGGTGGCTTGGGAGAGTTGGGCATTTCTACTTAGACTGACAAATCTGTGAATCTGACGTGGAGAATTGTTGAAAAGTTCTTTCCATCACATAAACAATTAATCCAATTATTCTGTTGAACTACTTGATTTAAACTCCAGATTTAAAGTCCATGAAAGTCTACCAGTTTACTTGTGTTTTGTCGACATGGAGAAGGAATTCAACATTTGTTTTCAGGGTGTACTTTTTGGGAGTATTCAGTATCAAGCCTGTTATTATGGGGTATTTGGTCCCTGTCTATATGTTAGGCTGCCCTTCGTCATGGATTGTGTTCTGTTCATTTTTGCAACTAATTGTTGGCACAGCCAAAGGCTGAAACCTGTCCACTGGAGTGGTTAGAAGCTCGGTGCAAAGTAGTCAGGATAAAATTAGACTCTCAGAGTCTGAGGCATAGAGGTACAGAGGTTTAGAGCTGAAAAGCCATCTTTCATAACGTTTGAGCTTATTAAATAGGTAGTTTGATAAAGGACTCTTATTGGCTTTTAACCACACAGCTTTTGATAGCAGTTACAGTAGCAACTGGACAATCTACTTGTCCAACATATTTCATGGCCCCAGGCCGCTGGTTGTGTCAAACCCTGATAAGAGGCAGAAGTGATTCCTCTGAAGGGTTTCTGGGCTTACCCTCAAATATAGGGTGAGGAACTCGGTTATTCAAGAGGTGCTCAGGCTAGATAGAGTAGGAGTTTCTTTGCAGTGAAAGTAGCAAGTGGAGGTGGCTTGAGCATCAGATTAGTATGTTCTGGGACAGCTCTGAGGTGAGATGCCATCATTGTAAAATCAAGAAAAAATTATTTCTCACTCCACCTGGGTTAGTTTCTTTGGCCTCATTGCTGCACACTGTTTGTGTGTGTCAGAAATGGGCCAGCTTCACCGATAACAGTGGCATTTTAACTGCTGTTGTGAAAAAGAAAACAGTATTTGGGTTGAATATTTTTCTTGACTTTTAGTCACAAATATTAGTGAAATGCCCACTCTGTTCAGTCCTGCGGCACCACTAAGAACTGCAGTTTTATTTCAGTAATTTATGATGCTTCATGTAATATGAAAATAGGTTACTGATATAAAAAAAAATCTGTTATTGTTGTTGCATCTGCCTGCTTGCTTTGCAGGTGAAATAATGTCACTGACCAGAACAGGACAGCAGCTGGCCAGTCTACTTGTCCGACATACTTTTTTAGTGTGTCTGGGCCATAGGTGTTGATCTATGATAACAGACTGAAGTGACTCTTCTAAAGACTTTCTGGACTCATCCACAGCAATAGGGTGAAGAGCTCCGTTATTCAAGAGACACTCATAGAGTAGATAGGTAATTTCTTTGCAACAAAAATAACCAGTTGAGGTGGTTCAGGCATTAGATTAGATAGTATTCTTAGGAACAACTCCCAGGTATGTTTAGGTCATGTCTGAAAGACACAGAACACATAAGAGACTTGTGACTGGTTTGGGAATGCCTCGGCATCACCCAGGATAAGGTGGAGGTGGTGACTTGGTAGAGAGATGGCACAGCATTTCTGCTTAGACTGACAAATCTATGAGTCTGACATAGACAATTGTTCTTTCTTTCCACCACCAAAAAGAGTTGATAGGCATGTGATAACACAATACCTCTCGGCAGTGATCTCCTGGTAGCCGTGGTGCTTTTTGTTTTGTTTGCTGACATTTACCAAAATAATTTTCAGTCAAATTACATTAACTTCATTTTTTTTCTTAAACAATCCTTCATCACCATTCGAAAATAAAATCAAGCAATAGATTAATAATAATGAGCTTGAATTAATCTTCACTTTAAAACCACTTGTATCTTTTCCTTCAATTCCTTTTTTAAATAAGACCTACAATAGAAATTCTAGTGGGAGAATATGCTATCGTTTTTCAAGCGCCACTAAGTCCCCAGCAGCATCAATCAATGTAGAACGCTTTCCACAACAAACACAATCTCATTAATGTGTATAGAACCTCGTGTGAGTACAATGTGCACTGAAACAGCAGCAGACAAAGGGAACACTAACCTGTTATTTGTCTCCATCTTCCTCTATTGGGCATATCGATTTTTTTTCTCCTTTGTTTTCAATGTAGTGTAAGAATGTTAAAAACACATAAAACATTAAATTAACACTAACAAACATGTATAACATAGATATATAACATTAATAACATTTTGTTTTCTGGTACTGAGAAAGTCTCATGTATTCTGTTAGATTAACCTTTTTTAATTTGTTTATTTTTGTGATTAAAAAATAGCATCAATTAAAGTGACTGCAGTTCATCCTGAGGGTATTTGATGGCAATACGTCCTGTAGTTATTGAAATATTTCTCTCACAGGCACAATTATGAACCTCATAGTACTAGTAACGAAAAGGTACCTCATGCAACTCGGATTTGTCATCAAGAAACCATACCAGACATAGCATAACCAAACTAGTTCCACAATTTGGATGTCCAACCATTACCCACTTTGGACGTCAATGTGACCTTCAAAGTGGGTACTTTAGACTGGACAAGTTTTTGGGCTCTACCAAGTAATCTCCCTCACTGTGCCACAAAAGGCAATTTGGTTCTCATCTGAAAACTTTGTAAATGGACAAGATCCAGAATTCAGAGGTCAGGTTTACAAACAAATGAGACAAGAACTTTCAACGAGCACAAAGGGCAAGGGCTATACTAAAACGGGGATATTTTATGATTTTTTTTTACAACATTTTTAAATGTTAAAGCATCACCTTGAAGCATTACATACTAAATTACTTATTTTATTATTTTTACACATATGTATGAAAGAGGATGAGGGCCACTGGAAAAAAAAAAGTGGGCACAACTTTTTTCTCAAAATTTTTCAAAAAATGAAAATAAGAATCTCTGTGTTACGCCCCTAGTCTAGGCGTGTAGAGACGCACATAAGGTTGGAGGAGAGAGAGACAAGTACCCGCCCGGGTTCCCAAGCCAAACATCTGAAACCAGTTATGAGTAAAACAAAGGTGATTTTATTGAAGGTCAGGAAGCATAGCTCCAGGGTGAACCCAGGCCAAAATAATAAACAAAACCAACTAAGTCCCGCCAGAGGAAACTAACTAAACCCTAAGAAAGAAACAAAACAAACAAATGACAATAATATCCCTCGCTCCCTGGCTCCGAAAACAGGATAAAACTGTTCAAAAGAAAAAGGGTTAGGGTTAGGGTCACCCCTTCTGCTTCAACCTATGCGTGCCTAAGCACTAAGTTAATACACCAGTGGCGGCTCACACAGATACACAGAAAAGTATAGGTTGGAAACCAGGGCCAGGTCCTCGTCTGCTGTCAAACTGCTCACTCGCTTTTCTCTCTCTCTCCCTCTGGCGGCAGCTGTCAGAGGGGCTTTTTGAACGCAGTCACGTGTTCCATGGTCCAATCAGCAGCTCACTACACTTCATTAGGGGAGGAACCTGCAAAGAGATTTAAGCACATTAGAGAGACACAGAAACAAAGCAGCCCACACAGAGTCCTTATGGCCACAGCCGTAACACTCTGATATACTAATTGTAAAGGTCACTGATCAAACTTGGGTGGATTATTTCAGTAGTGGTCACTTTCAGTCACTTCGTCAGTTTTAGCCTTACACACTGCCACCTTATAATGCGCACTCTATTTTTTTGAGATAGCATATTTTCAAGTAGAATCTATTTTTATGATGCAACTCATTTTATTTCATGTAGAAAATAACAGTTATTAAGTTTAAAGTACACTCTCAAGTTTGTCTAATAAATTCAACAAAAAAACCCCAACATTTTTTGGTGGTGTTGAAGTCCCCCCAGAAAAGTCAATAAAAAAGTCTACGCCATGCATGCGTGCAACAATGAGACAGTCCCAGTCTGAGAGAGCTGTCATGTGTCAGTCTGATGATTTAGTACCTAAGAAGCAAGGCAGTTCAACCCCCCCTTCAAAAAGTATAATATATAATATTTTGTAAAATATGAACAAAAACTGTTCCTGCCAAAGTAGGAAACAACAAGCTTGTTTCACTACTTGAGGCAAAAACACAACATTCGAGTACAAGCAGGCTATGAAGGAGGAGATGCTAGCAACTAGTGATGTGCAAACCAAATTTAAACAATTGAGCATTACTGGAGCACTCACTAACTGCACTACATATGACAGGGACAGCAGACAGTGGATGGAAATTACCAATATGGTTACATGGTGGAAAAGCAGGGCTTAAAGCAGCTGGTTAAAAAGCTTGAGGCAAGATACTACATGACAGGTAGAAAACATTTTTCAGTATGACAATATGGTGTATGATTCTGAAAACTTATACTGTTATTTAAGTTATTATTAAACTAAAGGGTTAATCAGCCATTTCATAGTTTTATTATTAAAATTTAGAGGGAAAACAATCTATGTTACTTTTGTCATTACATTTGAGTTATGCTGTGTCCCTACTTTTACATGATAGTGCTGTTGCTGACAGCGTGTTACAAATGTTACAAATGGCCCAAATCATTTCATCTTCAATAAAATGATTAATGTGGCAACTCTCCTAGGTGTTAAAATAAAGTTTATTGACATCAATAGAAAAAGTTGATTTAAGAGGTTAGCATGAAGTTAGCTTGCTAGGTTTATGCCATGCTCTAAGGAATGAGTGAGGAATTAAAAAAAATGGTTCTGGTATTACTTTGGACATGAATAAAAACAGAAAGCTAAACAGCAGAAATGTTTGTAAGGTTCTTCAATTTGGGCTAGCTGGTATATAATGATGTGCTAGGTGGATATCTACAGACCTGTGGTTAAGGTAATATAAACACATTCAGTGTTGGGAAGGTTACTTTTAAAATGTATTTCACTACAGATTACAGAATACATGCCCCAAAATGTAGTTTTCATTCCATTAAGTTACTCAATGTGAGTAACGTATTCTGAATGCTTAATATATTATTTAATATATTGTCATGCTTTTTACAACTACTTGAATGTACAATTGCTGTGTGATTTATTACTGTTACTGAAGACCACTTGCCACTGGTGTTAGCTGAGGTTAGTTCATTGACTGCTTTCAGAACTGCACATGATTATTTGCAGCTAGCAGGTTGTTAATGCTATCCATCAAGTCCAACAGTCTGCAGTCTATGAACTAACCTCAGCTAACGCCAGCTAACCTCACAGCAGCTGATGATTACCATTTTCAATCATAGTTTATAGCTTCACCTGAAAAAAGGGATAAAGAAAATAAACAACATTTTTAAGTTTGTTGTTGGAACATTTTTGTATTAATGGTTGCACCAGGCTATACTGTATATATAAGCGCTATGTAAATACAGGCCATTTATATTTTAGAGTGGGATTTGGGGCAATTATCTCAGATTTGACACATTTCAGGGTGAGTAACAGTAACAGTACATAGATGTATGAACAGAATAATTATGTTTATTAACCTCTGACTGAGCAGGAGTATACTCCAGTCCAGTATACTACAATTACCACTGCAAGCAGTCAATTACAGTTTTTTTTTCTTTCTCGGCACTAATTCATGCACACATTACTTGCACCATTTGATGATTAAATTGCATTTATGTTTAATACATAGAAACAGTATTCATCCATTTTTCCGTCAGTATATAGTGTATATTATACTGTATTTGTTTACTTGCACTACTCTAATTTATGTGCAGGAAACTTGGGAAACATTGAGGAAAAGTTTAAATGAAGAGGGCAACATAAAACAACTGTAAACAGGGCTCTAGACTAACTTCTTAGGTGTATCAGTGGAAAATTTATGTGCACCCAAATTTTTCAACCGCATCCCTTAACACCGCAGCTTTACATGTTCACTTTTTTTTAAAAGAAAATTGCTGTCCATACAGACAATACTGATTTGTAAATGATTAACTAACAATCTTGTCAACACAAAGTTCTTTATTTGGAGCACATTTCTACAAGAAAGGTAAGCTACCCTATTTTTCAGACCATAAGGTGCACTTGATTATAAGGCGCATAAAGCAAAACCAAACAGTCAGATAGGTCTAACTTTACTCAACTCATTCTTCTTGCTTCCTCCATTTCCGTACCATTTTGGGATCCTTATAAACACACAATACGGTAATATTATGTTGAAGCACGGTACGTATTACTCTGCGAGGCTCCTGACTACGGTACCCATAATATTCCAACAATCCATCAAGTGGTGCTTACCAAAGTCATACTAAAATATTTTGACAGCTTTTTGCGCACCATGTACCACATAAAATCAGTTCGTGGTCAGTAAGCACAACCAGAATTCATACATAAGGCACACTTTTGAGAAAATGAAGGGATTTTAAGTGCACCTTATAGTCTGAAAAATATGGTATTGAATAAGTTCTTGTGCTTAAAGTGCTTCACTGAGCTGAAATTTAAACTTAAACTATCTCAAGATATATAAAATAAAAAGAAAGTCAAAATCAAAAAATGCCTCAAAAGCTTCAAACTGAACATTTCAATATCTGAACATCTTACCTTGGGCATGGGGATCTGAGAGGTTCCGCCCTTGACTATTGCTGATTGGTTTAGACCACGATATGGGCATAATGTGTGTCTGTTGTCGACCACACAGAAACTTTCAGAGCTGCTGAGACTTTTTTTTTTTTTTTTTACTCGAACCGTTGGGCGACCTACGATTTTCTTTTAGTTGCACCATTGAGAGATTAGGTCGCATTTGCGACCACATTGGTCGCACTCTAGAGCCCTGGTAAATCAAGGCT
>NW_005187479.1:1268359-1270555 GCF_000239375.1 Pundamilia nyererei | reverse complement strand
AAAAAAATTGTCAAAAATTTAACATTTGTGAGCTAAAATCATAGTGATTGATCAATGCAGGGTACTACTACAGCAACGGTTCAGTAGACTGTTGTAGCATGCTAGATACCTTTTATCTCATGTTCATTTGGGTTTTATTCTTTACCTTTAGTGTTTGATCACCTTTTAAGTTAGTTAAATCTTAGCTTCTGCACTTGCATTTTTTCACAAATCATCTAATACATTACCGATTGACAGGAAAAAAGTGCATTACTAACACATTTGTATACAGTGCTGACACCACCCAATTACATCTGTTCAGACAGTGAAATTGGGCTATTTTTTGAATTTCTGTACCACATCTATTTAAATTAAACTTGTCATGCTCCAAATATGATGGCTGTCAAAATGCTAGAGTGAACCAGCAATAACTCAACAAGGAAATAAATAAATAATTACATAGAAGGCTGTGGTCAGCAAAAGTGCTTACTACCACAGCCTTCTGCCTCTTTCTCTACCCTCCCCAAAATATTATTGTCCCAACTCAGCAACACTGGGCTTATGTTTTTGGATTAGATGTCTCGGAATTTAGGGATAGTCACGCAAGTAAGGCAAACCAGGTAGTGTCACAGGTGTGAAGAGAATTAGACTATGAGATTAGAGCTGAGATGAGCTACTAAGGGACTCTACCTCTGGACAGCTGCAAAGTTATAGTGGTTCTAATTTCCCTTCCCGGATGAGGAATGGTATCTCACTTGGCAGAGATTCAAGCCAGAATATGGGAACAGAGAAAGGACTGAAAACAACAGAGCAGCTTTGTCCTTATGTGCCTTTACCTTCAGTGAAGCCATTGCGTTAAAATCTATTAGTTTTTAATCCCTTTTTCATATATATAGCATAATCTGCCTGGGATTGATAAAGATTGCTAAAATACATTGCTTTAGGAGGTCTTTACTAAATGGATTTTCAATGCCACATTTGAGATCTTTCCTCAGTTGGAATACAAATTGAATATATTTGGGACTTTTTGCACAACTGTGCTTTGCCTGAGCTACAAGATGCAAAGATTTGATACAGTGTTATAATTTCACAGTTTTCTCCAGTTGTCTGACACAGAAAGTACTGATTGATTCAGGAAAAAAACAAGGCACTTTATGAAACTACTCAAGGGTACAACTTTCTCATTAAAAAGAACCTTTCTCAGACTATTTTATCTTGTGTCTTCTGTGGAGGGTAGAGATCTGTCTAAGTCATGGACACAAAGTACACAAACCATAGAAGCATAGATCAGAGCCATCAAAATCATGCAATTAGCATGGAAGCTGCATTTCTCAGCTTCCCATGATGATATTTCAAATTGAGTTATTTTCTGTTTTTTATCATCGAAGACCAAAACACATTTTCAGACATTCCTAAAATGGCAAAATTGTTCTTCAGCCACATGTTGTTGAAGGCTCACTCTTGCATCATCTATCTGATTTAGACGTCTTCTTCGTCTTTCAACTTTGAGGCAGAAAGTGATTCCGTTTACCGTGCAAAGTGATTCCGTTTACCGTGCTTCTTTGCTTAATCTTTAGTCTCACAAAAACATGTATTTTTTACAGGATTAAATGAGGTATCATAACCTGCAGTCAAAAAGAACTGTGCCTTAAATATAAAGAATGTAAAATCACTTTCTGAGGATAGATTGACAACAGCGAGGCTGAAAAGAAAGTGACACTATGTAATCACTTCTTCAAATTCTATTGCATTGTTATTAGAGCAGAAAATAAAAATAGAAAAACTAGACCACAGCATAAACTATTATAAAGAGTAAATAATTTTTTGATTTTATTTTTATTATTATTCATACATCAGTAAAAGATACAGTATCAGTAAGATCAATAAGTGGAGGTATGAAGAAGTAGAAGTTTGGTGTTTTGATATTCTTTACAAACTTGGGGCAACTTTTGTAAGAACTTTTCTCATATATGTGCCTTATGAGCCAAGATAGGTCGGTGTGTAATAGTAATAGATACTGTATTATGTTTTACAATAATCTTATTGAATGGAAAGGTTATTTCAGAATGCTGCAATCAATTAAATAATAATAGAAACTTTCACAGTGTTATTTAGAGACTACTACTGGTGATTTGGGACATAAACAATTTAAGTTTTCTATTAGTCCTATTCTCCCAAGTTTTGAGGCAAAAATGGTAGAGTTCATTGTATTGATTG
>NW_005187479.1:1265596-1267211 GCF_000239375.1 Pundamilia nyererei | reverse complement strand
AACTGTAAGCCGATAATGTGTGCTGAATGTACACAATAAAACATGTGCAACTCCCATAATTGTTGGTACCATCTCAGGCTGTATATTCTATCAGCAGAGTGAACGCAAATGTGTGGTGGGAACCTACTGAAATAATATACTCTGCTTAATTTTAAGTATGCAATAATTAATGAGCTAATAGTGTCATATTAAAGTCTATATGTCTGAGCTCTTCTTTTAATAAGATAGATAAAGGCAAAACGAATAAATAAATAAAAGGACTACATCATTGCTTTTCACCTTCATAGTTGGGGGCAGAAGTGGTTCTGTGTTTCCTCCTGCTGTCATAACTGGTGTTTATACTTTGACCTGTTGGCAACAAAGCTTCTAATCATCTGACCTTAAAGAGCCTGAGGTTTGGGGGTGTTTTTGTGATTGCTGTGTAGGACAGTGAATGAGTCATACTACAAGGGCTTTTTCCAAGGCCACTTTCCCAGTGGTGGCTCCTGCGGCATATTTATATTACTTCACCACCAAAGAGGTTGTGGAGAAGAAGGAGGAACAAACATAGATCACTAGTGGTTTGGCATCATGTATGCAAACTGCTACTAAAACACACAATAATTACTTTAATATTATTATTCTATCCTTTATTTGGGAAGGATAATATTTTCTGTATAATTCCTTGAGAGAAAGTAGGTGGATGCAAGATGGATGCAAAACAATCTACAGTTTTCCTTGAAAGTCTGCCCTTTGTATTCAGTGGTATCCGTGTATAACAGCATTGTTACTTGCAAGTCTCCATCTCTTCAAGACATGAATTCTCTTTTGGTCTTTGTCAGTGACAGTGTTGATGTTCTCTGGGTTTAAGGTCAGACTTCTGGCATGATGACTAGTCAGTGGAGAATGAGAAAATTATAGAAGTACAAAGAGGGAGTCTAGCTTCAGAACTGCAGACATTGCAGTTAGTTACATAGGACACAGTTCAAATGTGTTTATTCAGCCAGCCATTTTTGACACAGGGGATTTGTATTGAAGTGACATAGAACAGAAAACCTGAAATCCTTTACCCTAATGCCACATCCACCTCCCACTCATGTGAAATCCAGAGGTATTTTGAAGCCAGTCTGGCTCTGATGGAATGGCTCTATTGGGAGATGCCTGGAAGGCATCCTAATCAATGCCTGATTTACCCCCAACTGGCTCGTTTCAATGCAAATGGTCAGAATTGCTTTACTGAGCCATTGAAGCATGTTTTAACACCTACTTTTTTTTTAATTGCTAATTTTAGTCATGTGTTTTTCTTGGATTTTTGTCTCATTTATTTCATTTTTATGTCATTTTTATTTATTTCATGGATTTTAAATGTTTGTGTATTCAGAGTATTTTCAGGCAACAGTTTCCACCATTTTTCTTGAGTACTATTGTGCTGTTTACAGGTTACAGTATTTCAGGTCGTCTGCAGGAATAATAATACTTCTTTATATATCAAACTGAAAATTCTAAACTTTTAATATTTGAACACAATTGTCCAGTTTGCCCATTTTACATTTGTAGTAACTTATTCCTAAGTGTGCAGTATTATTAATATTTATATTAATTGTATTTATATTAAAATATTTATAATGTAAGAAAA
>NW_005187479.1:1263878-1264799 GCF_000239375.1 Pundamilia nyererei | reverse complement strand
TTTATGCACAACCAAGTGCTCTTCTTCATCCTCTTTAAAACTAAACACAAGCACAAACATATTCCAGTGGTACAGTAACTTTTTTAAGTATAGTGAAAGTACAGACTCAACCTGATGTCTTATTGCTGCTTATTGATTTTTTTTCCCCCTAACAAACGTCCTGTAAAATGTGAAAGCAACATATCAGTGATTACTGATTTTGGCGACTCAGATCTAGAGCTACTGAGAGCCTGTCAGTTTTCCTTTCCTGCTTCATCCTTTTATTCCTGCCTGTCGGCCAGAAGACTGGACAGAAGGTCAGAGAGTTGATCTGTGCCAAAACTCTGAGGATTTTACCCCTCCCCCTTTTCTCTCGTTCTCCCTTTCATATGTGCAGATTCTGGACCTCCTAATGAGAATATGTTACTCCCCAATACCATCTGTTCCACTTGCACTCTGTATGAGAAAATAAAGAAAATGTGACATCATTCCAACGAGACTGATTAATCAAAGTCATGGGGTATTTGCACTTTGTAGAAGTATGTCACTGTCTGTCTGCAGTATACTTTTCTGTGTTTAACAGAAAACACATGTGAATAAGGGTAATGAATATGGAAAATTGAGCATCCTAAGTTTATTTAAAACAAATTTGACACTTTTAGTTATCTGCACATCGCCTGGACTCAAACTCTAACTCTGTTTTTTTTTTCAAATATAGCTGCATATTTATTTAACTCTGATAACATGTACAACAATCACCCTAGCAGTCCACACAATGCATTTATTGTTCTTTCATTTGAAGAACAATAAATACCTTGAAATGAAAGCTTAGACTTTTAGTAATGAAAGACATTCATCAAGGGGCCAAAATAATGATGTAGGCAGGGCTTTGTTATTCGCCTCTGTCTTTTGACCCTGGTCATTCTGTAAATATGCAGACTT
>NW_005187479.1:1249963-1263787 GCF_000239375.1 Pundamilia nyererei | reverse complement strand
CCTGGAAATCCCCCTAAAATGTAAGCCTTCAAACTGATTAATACCATGGAAATGGCTGTTGTGAAGAAAGACATTCATATCTACAATTTTTAGTAAAAACTAGTAGAAGATGATTTGTCTTGGTGGCTGGTTTCCATTTCTGCAGCATCGCAGCAAACATACAGTGCTGTCACTGTCAAGATGGGCATTTCTGTGTGCTCAGTGCACACCAGTATTATTCCAATCAAATCTAGTCCTGTCTGTGGGCATGAACTTCCTCCCTTTCCCAAATAAGAAATGACAGCCCAGAGTGCTGCTCTGGTAGACCAATCAAAGAACAGCTTCGGGATGTTACAGTGATTACCAGGACAACCTATGCTGGACCAGAAAGAGGCCACAGGCATCAGAAAGAGAAAAGTAACTTAATAACACAGTTAGTGCCAGCGGTCATACAACCTTGTGCACAGCAGACACAGCAGGGATAAAAATTATAGAGTTACAGTTAAGTTGCTACAACCATGGCTGTTAAATGTGAAAGGTTGCACAAGACAGACATGAGCTCAGAGCAGTAAAACAGTATTTAAAGATTTGGGAGGGAATTCGATTTTAATCAAGACTGGTAACATTCTTACTGACTGTTCTTTTCAATATATCTGGCATTTAATTAAGAAAAGGCACTGAAAGAGGTGAACAAGTTCAATACACTTTAATAAATTTTAGAACTCTACTGATTCAGAAATAGACATTACCAAATGATTTCAACAGCTTCACTGCATAGACTGTACTGTAGGCTTGTGACCAAACCATGAATTCTTTACCAGTTACTTATTTTTGATGGAAAAATAGTCACTCATTAATTGTTACACTGCTCTTGCTAAAAACCTAGGCCAGGCTAACGCGTGGTGAAACATGGTATATAGTATACCTTTATACTAGGTGGTACAGCCTTGCACTGGTTAGCATGTCATCCCTGTGCATCTGTCTTCTCTCTAGGTACTCCAGCTTCTCCCCACACTCCAAAGACATGCATGTTAGGTTAAGTAGTGGTTTTAACTTAGCCATATATGGGAATGTGTTACTCCTGTGTCCAGCAGGTCCCCTGGATGCTTGTCTTGGTTATTATCGGGTATCATTAAATCATGGATGATTTAAATCAATTTGAAAAACTGGATAGCATTAGTGGGACATTGCAGTGCTGTCACTGTGTTTGGCCTGAAGCACTTTCTAAATAAGTTTAAGAGAGTTAAAGTGAATGTAATATGGTGGAAAATGCCAAGAGCAATTGCTTTAAAGGCCGTAGTCACAGAAACTAATTCCATTGATTTGGATTAAGTTGGATTTTGACTCCACTCCACAAAGAAATAAGCATCAGACAGTCCCAGACAAAAGTCATTAAAAAAAACCCTAAAAATGGATATGATACATTTGAGATAATAAATAAATACAAAAAATGCAAGAAGCACATTTTCACTAATATGAAGTTAACCATAGTAATTATTTTCCTAGGCAAAAGACAAATAAGACATGTGGGATTTTTAGTTGTTCTTCATGTGAAATCTGTGTCATTCATGTCAGTGCTACCACCTCCTTACTCCTATGCTGTTCCTTGACACTCCAAGTACAATTTGTGTCCATGAAGAGGAATGAATAGATTACTATTTTAAAAGCTGCCACCAGTCAGACTGTGTTAAAGCTATTCTTCAATCCGTGTACTTAAAAAATGAAAAATATAAAAAGCGTGTTGAAACCATGCATCAAAGCTTAAACGTAGTTACTGTTTCATAAACTGCCATTTTACTGTTTTGTGTAGCAAAGCCACTTGGCTCACAACACTGAGGCACAATGAATACTATAATAGTATTCAGTTTGAAATGTGAAAAAAACTAAAAAACATAGTACCTATAGAAAAAAAATGATATAACAACATCTAACGTCTTCTTCTTAGAAGTCTGAATTGCTGGTGTAAAGACCCATTGACTGAGCTCTTCCAATCAATATATGCATTCATCTATTAGCTACAGTGTTTTGCTTTAGTTTCTGATCCAGAAAGGTAAATACGAACTAAAATAGAATAAAATTTCGCGGAAGCAGCATCTTCCAGGAATTTTATTTCCTGGTGTTTTTTTATTTTTGAGTATCTTAGTAGAACAGTCCACAATGTCTTTTGGAAATACTAGTAAGTATTGCACATAATGCCTCATCAAGTGCTTATCTCCGAATGAAAATGATATAATGTGATGAAATTCAAAGGCTCCTGATATAAATGACAAAAACATCACACTTTGGTTGTTTTTGGACTAACTAAGAAATAGATTATTTGTCACTCTTCTTGTCTGATACGTAGAATAAAGTTTTCAAGAAAAGAAGATTTTTCTTTTTTTCCTTGTGTTGATTTTTTCCCAGTATTTCTAGTCCCTATTATTTATTTGTAGGAACTACACTTAACAGTAATAGTCGATACATTTATAAGCTAACAGATATATTATGTGTTTGAAATTTGAACTGATTTGAGGAGTATGAACCTGGAGCAACAGAGCTTATGTAAAATATTTTACTTTACACAAAGTCAGAAAGGAAAGTAGGGTGGATGTGAAAGTTTGTACATTATTGCAAGGCTGTGGTTGTGATAACTTTTGAGGGATCACATCGCCCCAGTATTCAAATATGTTCATAACCAACTTCCTAAACTTGTCTTCCCCATAACAGGAGAGGTTATTTTGACCTCTGCTGAACAATCTGTACTCAGACCAAAAAGTCTTTTAATATTCTAACAAGAAAATCCTTTAAGAATTCAATCACACTCTAACCTCCTCGAGAACAAATCTTAAAGGCACTGCTTAAGAACTAGAAAAGAAAAGATTAGGATCATATTGTAAAGAACTTGGATTTGAAGAACGGAGTTAGGAATTTCTGAGTTATGGGTATTCAGAGCGATATCCTAGAAAGCTTCCAGTATCCATTGGGATTAACTATCCAAGTACTGTATCATTGGCACCATTATTCAGTGATTGAAATGCAACAAAGACGAAAGCTCACTCTCTGTACTTCATTTGATGCCATCTTCAAAGAATGTTTGATGTCTTTTGATTTTACAGTAATGCCACCCATGACCCCACCTTTGCAAATACTTACTGATATGCAATAAAGTGCTATTTTGATATTAAATCTGATATTGCACTCAGCAGTGTGTCCCACAGTAGAAACTTGGCTTTCTCTTTGAACACACAGACTGTCTCATTTTCTTCCAGCCCAGTACCATACACAAGTGTATCTCACACACAACTTGAATGTTAAAGTAATCATTGAAACAGATGGCATTACTTGGATGCAAATAGAATGCCAAGAAATTGTTTGAACATGCTGAGTGCAAACTGTTTTATCACAGACAGGAATCTGATCATTGGGCTGGTTTTTTTTTAGTTGTTTTTTTTTAGAATGCTTATATGGTCAAATCACACATCAAGACACTATCCCATATTACATCAACACGTGGCAATAACATATTTCCATCCCAAGGACATGTGCTCCTTCAGATGTTCAAATCTGAAACTGCTTTCTCAAACTATAGCTAATGTTGATGTTGCGCATTATATCATTTTAATATATTCACATTTTCTTTTTGTCTTACTGCTCTCTGCATTTCCTTCTGTAAAATGTCTGTAATTTTACCTTTTCTGTCATTTTTTGACATCCACATCTTGTATGATTAAAGGCTAAAGAAATGTTCTTGAAATACAGAAAGCACACTATTCTCTTTTTCATGCTTTTACTGTACTTTGAGATAGTAAGAGAACTGTTGTTGTCAACAAAAATCAAGGACCATCTAGTGTGAATGAGAATGAAGGTAATAATGAAAGAGAGAATAATTCATGCATTAGCTGGAAACCTTCTTGACACATTTGAATCATGAAAGTCATTTACTAGAAAGGCCAATATTGTAAAGGGAGATGAAAGTCTTATATGAATGCTTGCCCAGCTTGCTTCTCTTATATGGCTTTAGTAAAGAGAGATTTATATCCTCCCTCTGAAGCTTCCAGGAGTGTCATATTTGTCTGTTTTTTTCCTCCACACTGTCATATTCAGACTATATTGACTTGCGTGTTTTCTCAGTATGAATGCTTCTCCAATGATATTGTGTCTTTAGACAAATGGATGGCCGTCTATATCCATCCATCTACCCACTGTTCCATATTGCCTAACAAAGAACCTTATTAAAGGTAGATGTTAGTTTTTTTTTTTTAATCAGCCTGTATTGTATATTCCAGGTTAAACACGGGAAGTCATTTAAACGAAAACGAAATAAAACGAATGAATAAAAATAGAGAATTCTGGTGAGATAAAAAAAAAAAAAACCAGTTAATGCACTTATGTAGCCATGGTGACCAGGACCAGTCGCTAATCAACATGATGCTAAACTAATCAATAGACTGGCTCATGTAAACTCTTTTCCACATCACAGGCCTTATCCTTCTTAAGAAGAGTAAGATTAAGGCACTGTTTAAAACAGGCATTCCAGTCATAGGATAATTCACATGGAAGTGCATGTTTTACCCAGTATGTAAATGAGATACATTTGTTACTCTGATTCACTGATTGCTCAAATTTTTAGATTGCTCCATATTGCACTTACTCTTTCCACAATTTACAACAGGCTGGCAGATGCTTAAACATAATGACTAAGTGACAGAATAAACAGAAATAAATTTCAGACTTGGAAATTATTAAACTAGCAAATATTATCAGCAGTTTTACTTCTGTTTATCTTAGCAGCAGGCAAATAAGTGTATTTTATAAACATTGACATAAAACATGAACTTAAAGCTAGAGGGATTATTTTTTTATTGTATTTTCTTTTGAATATTTAGGTCTGAAATACCTATTTGAATTGAATGCTTCAGCAATTATCTGTGGTAGAAATGTTAACAAAAATGTTGATTGAAGCAGTAGCAGTGGCACACACAACATAAATGATGCATTGGAAGCCTCGATTCCAAATAAATTTGATGTACTTTATACATATCAGTGCACAGTGGGGTTAAAAAATATCTCTCGCGCGTGCGCTCTCCTTTCTCTCGCCAATTATATTCATTAAATAAATTTAGCGATTTTTTTTTTTTTTATGTTCATGTAAAGATGTGGAAATCTCATTTATGGCTTGATCCTTTTCCTTGGTTGTGTTAGGAAATTATTTTCCAAGGACCATTGCTATTGAAAAACTGACATAAAATCAACAGATGGCATCATGCATGAATCTCAATTTCCATATCAGAGCACTTTCTACACTCCCCGGATGGATGGCTACGCAGTATATGGAAAGCACTGATCATCAGAAGCCTTAGATTAGACATGAAACAGAACAAATATGCAGTAGTTGTACAAATTTGTCTCCAAATATGCATTAATCATAACATTAGCGGTTTTTCCCCATGGTTAAAAAAATAAATGGAGGGAAATAAAGTCTCTGATTTGTCAATCTGGAGAAATAGAGATGCCAGGATTTCAGCAGTTAGCAAAGCCGTGACAAATTTGCAATCTCTGGAGATTTGGTTTTATCCAAAAGAAGTTATTTTTGTTATTATTGACTGCATCATCTAGAATCAAAGGAGAGGCATTTTACTAAGTTTTAACTATATAAATAAGGCAACATGGGAAAAAAAAAGCATAAT
The DNA here is from genome assembly GCF_000239375.1 of Pundamilia nyererei. Classification (NCBI taxonomy): domain Eukaryota; kingdom Metazoa; phylum Chordata; class Actinopteri; order Cichliformes; family Cichlidae; genus Pundamilia; species Pundamilia nyererei. The sequence continues at coordinate 1,258,142 of NW_005187479.1, read as the reverse complement.
TTTATACCTTTGAGTCTGTATTGTTAACATCTGCTGTCTAATTTAAATCTAAAAAAGGACTTATGAACATTTTGTTCCTTCTTTGGAGTGTTTTTTAAGGATGGTATACATCACATCTTATTTTCCACTTGTCTCAATATATAATGATGAATGGCATTATTAAATTTGGAACCAAATACTTGGTATTTATACTACGTAGTCCTGTTCACTCTACGGTTACCCCACAAAAGATGAATTTTCATGTCAGCACAGACGAGTTGATGACAGGGAAGTAACAATCTCTTAACAAAAGAACAAGTGGAAAAAAGCAGCAACAAAATAGAACAATGCAGTGAAATTCCTTGAACACTGTTATGGTGCCATGCTGATATTTGTGCAGGAAATATTTGTATATAAAATTATAAAGACCACATGTTGTAATAGTGACATTAGGTAATGAGCAATCAAAGTCAGTGCTTATTTAATTGTTTCAATGACTGATCGGTAGACTACAAAGTGCACAACTACCAGTGTTGGAAGGAAAAAGTAATTAGTTATAGTTACTTCTTCAAAAAAGTAACTGAGTTACACTATTATAAAACTACCTAATTACTAGGAAAAGTAACTATTGTGTTACTTTAAAAAAAAATGTTTAACCCTCTGGGGCCCAGGGTATAATTGGCTGGTTTTTTTTCTATCATTGATTTTACCTCTGCATTTCACCTTTAAAAACTATTTATCTTGCCTTGTTTGGTATCATTCTTTTCAGCACAACCTCACACGTTTAAATTTGATGTTATTTTTTTTTCATTTTGACATACTATATTAACACAATTCATATAAAATCAGACAAAAAACACATAAAACAGTAGAAAAAAAGTTATATTGTTTACTGTAACAACCACAAACATGTTTAACAAATCATTTTCATAACTTGAAATGCAAATATACAATGTAAATTTTAAAAACCTATGCAAAAGTTTTGCAAACAACAAAGTTATATGCAACTATTTACCTAAAGATGCAGCCAAGGCATTTTTTTATAACCATTTCAAACTATTTACAGAGCATTGAGGCGTTCTGCATCAAATAAGAAGTTTTACAAAGGATCTGTGCCACTCCAAAAAATTATTTATGTCCACTAAGACAGAGGAGCACATCACAAGCCTGATACCTGCAGGCCTGAATGCAAGAAGCGTATCACTCCTCCCGTTTTCCACCTGGAGACAGCGTTTACACTGCCTTTGGTGGCACTTAGGCAGCCACTGTGACACTGAGTCGCTGCCTCATTGTTTTGACACACAAAACAAAACTATTGACTAGACTACACACTAACTACACAATCCAAACATGCCAAATGTCACAAATCTCTCACATCTCAAAACTCACTGTCTCTCTTGTCGACGTCACTCCTAAAACTTCACCCTCTTCCTAAACAACGGCACATGTTTCCATATAATTTTTTGATTGGTCGACATGGTACATTTTCCACCAATAGTAAAGGGGTGTTTTTTGTTTTTTTTAAATTGACTAAAGTATTTATGAAAAAACGTTTTGTATATTTTTTTTTATCATGACTCTGGTTTCACGTGACCTATCAACACAATTTAAAAACTGGTATATCTCAGTTCAGTTTAGTTAACTAAGCTCCATAAACACACCGGTGTGCTTATGGAGTGAACCCTAACCCAAAAGCAGACACGGGAGAAGTGAACTGATGCTCAAACAAAAAGCGAGCCATTTATTTCAGGCTGGTGTCCAAAAACAGAAAAACAAGGCAAGGTGGACAAGGGCATAACTAAACTAAAACCTAAACTGGGAAAGAACTAAACTAACTATGAAAACACTGACGAGAGACAAGAACATGAAACTGAACAGGAACATGCAAAACATAAACATGAAAAAGTCTAAACATGAGCATGCAAATGAAACTGAAACTTGGCAGTAGCAAAACAAAAGGAACAGCTAGAGACAGAGGACTTAAATACACAAGAGGGTAATGAGAGAAGTGGAAACACCTGGGGAGACACAGCTGACACAAATGATCATGACGCCAAAGGAAAAAGTAAAACAAAAAGAGAAACAAAACAGTTGCCGACATGTCTATTCCATCAGATTTGTAATCAAATTGTAATCAAATCAAAAGAGAAGCTTAAATGCAAAAAGATAAAATTGGTTCTGATTCTTTGATATATGTCTGCTGCTTATTGTCTTTAAGTTGCTTTGTTAAATGTCTCTTAGGTCTCTTTGCCAGTCAGTCCCCACTTTGTGTGGGATTAGCTTTGCTATTCAATATCAAGCCAATGCATGTTTGGTGGAACATGTTGAGAAACAGGCTAAAAATGCTTGTTTAATGTTCATCTGTCTGGGCCTGCAGAGCTCCCTCCCTGTGTCTCTGTCTAATTATATGAGATCTGCAAGCTGCCATTTGGTGGTATCGATTTGTGCTACCAGTTACACACAAGGCTCTGGCCCCTCTAGATAATGTCTGTGGAGTGTTTGCCCACACTGTGTAGTAATTATTGGCTTGCCAGCTCTGTTGTTCAGGATATGAATAAGTATCAACACTACAGGTAAGCCATTATCATCCATGATGTGTCTTTCTCCTGAGATTTTGCAACTCAGAGACAGAGCAGCAGAGAGAGAGAGACAAGTTTAGGAGCATGGCAAGCTCAAGGTGTTTATGTGTTTGGGAGAGACAGAGGCATATGAAAAGGCAGAGAGGGAGAAATCACGAAGTAATGTAGCATGTAATTCAGCCATATGTTAATATTCACCTGGGGGCAGAGGCAATACCAGAAGAACATAGGTATTTAATAATTAAAACTGTAGAAGCACACTGTAACCCATCTCTAACCTCCTTGCTATGGGCCTTTAGCGAAAGTGATAACATGGTAATATTATTATCATGATATCAAGTTATTTCAGAACAGCAGAACTTTCCTGTATTATTTTTTCCATGTGCAAATCCAGCGTTTTTGAATTAATAAAGCCCCCTTCTGTTAGTAGGGAAGAGAAGTCAGACTTTTTACTTGTCTTAATAACGATCATCTTAACTCTCTTGCTCATACTTTCTACAGTGAGCCTAACCTTGAGTTCTGAGCTGATGAACCCTGAGATTGTTCCAGATTCCAGTACAATTGATCATAAAAAAGGCCATTATCTATGGAACTCTGATGCCATGATTTTCCATGGCAACAGGTAAATAAAAAGCAGTGCCTCCATTTTATTCCAGTGGAGCTAGAAATATTAATGCCTGTCATTGTGGACCATGACATTTATCTTAAAAACACATGAGAGGAGAGAGGAGTCAATAAGTTAACTCTATTACATTTTATTCAGCACGCTTGCCTCATTCATCTTTTACCTGACTTGAATTTCCTTTAATGGATGATGATGATGATAAAGGAATCCTTCTGGAATCCTACCTTATATTATATTGATACTAATGTACTTTAAATGCACTTATACGGTTGTTACTTTTTCAGTTGTACGAGCTAAATGCAGGTGACAGCAAGTGAATATGAAAATATGGCTCAAAAAGAGGGAGTGTTTACTCGGTCATAATAATTTTCATTTCCAGTTAGTGTTGATATGCTAGTTTACATGTAAAACTCTTTTTCAGCAGTCTTTAATGAGCAAATTTTTGTCATCACATTATTTACAGCAATGAAAATTGTCGTGATGTGTGCTGTGGCAGGCAGGAGATTGGACCCAAAAGGACTCGCAGGACACAAAGGGATGAACTAAAAGAGGCAGCTTTTATTGCACTGGGAAAAACTCAAATACAGAAAACAAAAAACAAAGCATAATAACTATAGCTAACAAACTATGGACAAAAGGAACTGGAAAAAAAGAAACCAGAACTAGGAACTATGGAGACTAGGAACACGAAGGAAACGCACAGCACTGAGGAGATATGACGTGACAACAAGCAAGGGAAGACTGAGAACTAAAATACACAGACAGAAACATGAGAGGATGGGGGGATATGTGGAAGCACAGCTGAGACAAATCAGACATAATGAGACAAAGGAAAGCAAAACTAGATACACTGACACTGGACAAGGACTATCAAAATAAAACAGGAAACGCACAGACCGAAACTCCGACTTAGGACACGCAAGCTTAACACAGCAACTGGGGACAATTTGCAGTATCCACCACTCAGTGACAGAATTAACATTATGCACCAATTAAGGAAGAAATTTTCTCCCAATGTGACTGATCACTAAAAAATGAAAAATTAAAGTTTGTTCCCTTATCTGCCTCTTTATGGAGATTTGTTTTTATTTCAATTCAATTCAGTTTTATTTATGTAGTGTTGACTCACAATAGTCAACTAAAGGCACGTTATATTGTAGGGTAGAGACCGTACAATAATAGAATAAGTGCATGTATTAGTGTAATTGACACTCTGAGAATTACTTTAATGTTTGCAGCGTTATTTTGCCCATAATACAAAGAATAATTGATGAATCCCAGATATTCCTACCACCACCATAGTATGCGCGTGAAAGACATAGCATCTTAGATCTGTAGGTTCTCACTCATCCAGGTCATGGTAGTCTAAGGAGCTTGAAAAGAAGGCGATTGAACTTCTCTAAGTTGTTTATTTTTTGTTTTGTTTTGTTTTTTTAAGATGTTTCACCTCTTGTCCAATAGACTTGCCCTAACCCTAAAAAACACAGGATCATAATTTGTTTTTAACAGCGTTGCAAGTCTGCAATGTGGATACACTGAATTTGTGTTACGTTCTAGCAAGGGAAGGACCGCAGGGCTTCTGTTGCAAAGTGACTCAGCTTGTGACTTGGCAAGTGCAAGTACATGGCTTTGCTCTATAAAAAAGTCCTGCATGGTAGTGGTTGTGGCTCTGGGAAAACAGCTAGTATTAAACAAATCTGCTTTCTTAAGTGTGTGTGTACTTTGTTTGAGTGAATCCAGTGAGAGAAACAGAGCAAGTTATTTGTTTGACTCACCAATTGGCAAAGTAGAATATTGTGTTTATTAATGTGCCACATTTGAGGTTATATTTGAGCTGTGGAAATTACACCAGACTTGACTTTCTTGTCTTGATGGCCAAAATGTGCACTGTGAGACTTCGTCGTAGTAGTAAGACAACTATACTAAAAAAAAACACTCATTGAAAGTTCCTAATAACAAATCTGAGACTTTTTCTTAATGTTTTTTTTGTCTGTTTCTTTTTTGTGTGTTTTTAAGGGGCGATGCATTGGGTTGACCGGGGTCTTTGTTTGTAGTAATATTACTTTTATTATTATTATTTGTATATTTCTCTTTGCATGTTTGAGTTTCCTTTGAGGTGCTGCTGTTCCCTTCCACATTCTTTCTTATTTTTTTTTAGATGGCTTCCATTTAATTAACCATAATTCCTGGGTTCATAATGCTGTGAATATGGTCTTCTGAAGTGTAAGTCCTTGTTAAAGGTGCCTTTATTGACTAGCTAAAGTGATCTAACATCCACAGATACACCTATGGATCACATTACCACCACTATGGCCTTCATTTTAGATTAAGATCACGTGTACATGCTGCATGGTTGTGCTCTGGCAGAGGTGGGTCGAGTACCCAAAAATTGCACTCAAGTAAGAGTAGCATTACTTTAAAATATTATTACTCAAGTAAAAGTGAAAAATAGTTGTCAAAAAAGTTACTCAAGTAAGAGTAAAAAAGTACTTGGCGAAAAGCCTACTCAAGTAGTGAGTAACTGTTTGAAATGTCCGATTTATTTTATAAATAAATGCTATCAGACAAACAAAAATAAATAAATATACAAATTGTAGTATTTTCAAATAGAATATATGTAAAAACATCAAAAAATAAGGCATAAAAATCCTAATTTCCAGATTTCAGTTTTTCACAACAAAGCTTTTTTCAGCAATACCTACAGTAAATAATATAAATATATAAACAGTGCAAACAATATACAGCGACAAGATATGCTGTAAACTTTATATTCATTTTTGCTCCAAATGGCACAGCAGCCTCAGGGAAAACATTAGAACGAGGCAACTTCAACATACAAGGCAGCTCAGTTTACCATAAATTGTATAAGTGCGCATTTATTTCTGCATATTTAGCAAAAATGTGCCATTTCTTCACTCAGTGAAGTGATGGTTAAGCTTCAGCAGCAGTTTGCTGTCAAGGTTCTTGCTGTGAAGCTGTAACTGTTTAGCAGTTAACAGGAGTCCTGCATGACTGAGAAGTCCTTCACAAGCTCCAGATGCAGGAAGAGTTATACTGATTTTAATCGACAGCTTCCTGATGTGAGGAAAGCCATGCAATAGATCCACACCTCCAGTGAATGGACATGAAAAGTACCTCTCCAGCTCCCCTGCTTCTGGCTTTCCTGACCCCATGGATCCATCATCTTAGTCGGTTAGGCTGTTGTTTGCGCTGGCCTCATCCAGCTCTGAGTCTAGGTGATGTCTGATGAAGTTGAGACCTGTGGAAAGATGTATGGTTTTCAAAAGAATTAGCTCTGGTCATTATAGTGCTGTACACTGGCAAACTGCAGATGTTTGGCAAGAAGATTTGATCACACTGGAGATCTTTTTAATAACTCTTGTCCAAAAACAAAATCTTGTCATTCATATCCCACACAAACAGTTTGCAATTAATTCCGGACTGCTAGCCAATAGATCATCCTGTTTGGCTGTTACTCTGGGCATCACTGTATTTCTCGTCTTTTCCGATAACGTGATATAGCTCTATTTTTCTTTTGCCTGGGTGGCAGCTCTACGCTTCCGTATCCAAGACTTTTCAATGTGGCCTCACAAAATTATCACGACTACAACAACCATGAAAAGAGTTGGATGGACATTGCTGATCAATTGCACCTGTCTGGTCAATGTTTTTCATTAGTAATTTAGCAAAGTTGATGGTGGTGGTGTGTGTGTGTGCCTGTGTGAGTGAAAGACAGAGAGAGGGAGAGCGAGGGACAGATTTTGTATGATAAGCTTCATGTTATGGACACACAGTTTGAGCACTCAAGTCGCATCAGAGCATCAGGCCGTATAGTGTGAGACCCTGCATCGTGATCTATGAACTTCTAACCCCTGACATTCAATTGTACAGTTTGAGCAGGAGCTGAATAACGCGACTGAAAAAAAAATCGCAGTGTTTGTCCAGCTTAATGCAGACTGTTTAAACTAAACAAGCTACTGTTTCACATAATAAATCATGTCACCCGCAGTATTGCCTTCTGTTTTAACAGTTAAAGCAGTAGAGACGAGCTGTTTGCATGTGCGTGGGACTCTAGCGTCATTAACCAGGCTAGCTGTTAGCGAAACATTCTTTGCATCTGAGGCCAAGGGTGTTCATCCTCTTCAGCTCTAGTGTAGACGACTGGCTCTGCCATGTTTTCATATGTTTCTTCTTTCCGTGTGTCCGCTACTTTGAAACGCTTGGGCCGCCATAGTTTGGTAAAACAGTTACCGGAAACTCCACTGGCGACATATTATCTAGTGTGTTAAACTTTAAGTAACTTACTTTTAAGTAACGAGTCGAGTTTTGCAAATGTAGCGGAGTACAAGTACAGTTTCTTCTTTACAAATGTACTCAAGTAAAAGTAAAAAGTAAAAGTAATTTTTTTTTCAAAAACTTACTCAAGTAAATGTAACTCTTTACTACCCACCTCTGTGCTCTGGACATGGTTGTATCTTTTTTATGATTCGTTTTTCACTTTACATAGTGGAGTAACCAGGCCATCAATCTAAAGGAGACAAAATAAGATTTGTTATGACAAATAGTCTATAGAGCCTTTTTAGACAACTTCAAAGGTTGAGCTATATTTTAGGAATCTTAGGCCTCTGCAAATTGATAAATATATCTTGCAGAAAATATACTTTATGAAGAGTTTCTTTTTGTAGTCTTTTATCATTGTTATCAGTTTGTTCTTGATTGTTTGAGTTTGTTCAGAACTAGTTGTTTGGCAGCAAAACAGAATTCCTGACAGTGGTGGTAGATAAAATAAATGTTTGTGGGCACAACATGTGGATGTTTGTGCAGATGCCTTGTAGTTCTCTCAAGTAAACATCATCTTTACATAGTGTGGTGGACTTTTGTTTGATATGTATAACTATGTACACTATATATATATACATATATATAGTATATACACCTGGTGAATGTGCAGTAGTAGCAGCAAGCAGGTGAATTCTGTACATTAATATGAATAGAC
>NW_005187479.1:1231914-1249943 GCF_000239375.1 Pundamilia nyererei | reverse complement strand
TATATATATAATTTTTTTCTTCGTGATTTTCTTTGTTTTCAGCAAAATTCCTAGTCTTCCAATAGCTAGATGTATATTCGATTATTATCATTGCTAATATTTGTTTCTTTATGCATGTCTGGGTTTCCTTTGAGGTGCTGTTGATCCGTCGCAGTCTTTTTTTTTTTTTTTCGATGACTTTTGTCTAATTGGCCATACTTTAATGGTACTGTGAATATGGTTTTCCTCTCTTTTTTTTAATTAATTGCAAATGATTAAAAAAATGTGAATTCAAGTGTAAGTCCTTGTTAAAGGTGCCTTTATTGACTAGCTAAAATGATCTAACATCCACAGATACACATATGGATCACATAACCGCCACTATGGCCTTCATTTTAGATTAAGATCATGTGTACATGCTGCATGGTTGTGTTCTTTACATGGTTGTATCTTTTTTATGATTAATTTTTCACTTTACACAGTGGAGTAACCAGGCCATCAATCTAAATGAAACGAAATAAGACCAGAAACATAAGCAAAATGAGACCCATATATCAATACTTTTTTTTTTCTTCGTGATTTTCTGTTTTTGGCAACATTTCTAATTTTTCCATAGCTATTGGATTCATCTAATGCACCATTAGTTGAGCCCACTATAGTGAGGTTTGCATGATAGTAGATGTCCAGTTTTAGGCGACAACCTTATGGCAATGTTGGAATAATCACATATGTAAAAAAAAAATCAGAATAAAACTTTAAAGATGAAAGATTGTAATTTAGACTGCTATAAAGTTAAAGTCACTTGAAGCAACTCAAAGTTTGGATTTGCACTTCTGACTTTGCGTAGTCTATCCTCCATCCCACTTGTGAGTAATTTGTTTTGGCAGGGGGATCTACTATCCATCCCACTTTCTTCCTCTTCCAAACAGAAATACAATATTTTAATATTGTTTTCTAGTCACATTGCAAGTGGCAGAGATCAAGTGACTGTTGGTGCCAACAGCTTTTTGTGGTATGGTGGAACAGAAGAGTAATACCTGCAAGCAATCTTTACATTTCATAAAGAACACTACAGTACATGCCCTTCACATTTTTTGGCAACAGCTGTTAGGTATTCACTCAGGTTCTTCATATTAATTGTCTATTTGCTGAAGTAGTCAGAATTGAAGGCATTCTTCCTTTGAAATGGTAGATTGTTTATTGTATAAATGCATAGATTGCATGTATTGCAGGAATCCTTGAATATGGAGAAAACTTCTGATTGGATATCACTGAGACGTCCTCCTTTACTTTACCCACAACCTGACATGAACATTTGTCTTGATAAAAGAACAACAAGCAGTACGTTTGAATTTTACCCAAATGTTTTTTTTTTCCACAGAGAAAGTAATTGTACTTATTGTGTGTGTGTGTGTGTGTGTGTGTGTGTGTGTGTGTGTGTGTGTGTGTGTGTGTGTGTGTGTGTGTGTGTGTGTGTAGGTGTGTAGGTGAGTGAACCAAATACAATGCCTCAAGGTCTTTTCAAATTGAAAATGTAATGACCCCCAAAAACGTTGTCCTTCAGTGTGGTATAAAGTAACACTGGTTGAATATTTTTAACCATACTATAACATTTAAACCAGTCTAGGCTAGAGCTGATATAGATTTAACATATAGATTTAACAAACTTTATTTACATCATATTGCATATAACATATAATATTATCCACAAGGTTTTACAATTGCTACAAGTTTTTTTTTTTTTACCTGACAGCTGTTTTTGAACTGCTAATTTAAAACAAAAAAAAGGTATATTTCTGATCCGGATTTACTGGAATTGCTTAGAAGACATCATCTTACCCTTAGCTGATTTACTAGAGGGTTTAAAAAGGTTAAAAAGTAATCATGAAGTAGCCATTTAGTAACTAAGCCGAGTGCAGAGGTGGCAAATTATGTTCTGGTCATCCGCTGTTTAATGGTCAGAGTTTTTTATCCCGTGTCACATCTGGCTCCATATTCTATTCCTCTTCTTACTAATCACTTTAAAATATTGTTAGCCTGCCCATTAGGCATTAACACAAGCAGCTCTTTTGAATGCTATCATTTACCAGGCATTGATTCCCATTGTCTTACTTAACCAGGCTGTAAATGACCTTTCAAGGAGAAAGATGATTAAGGTGATCAAGAGGGAGCCTCATGGTGTTGAATTATTTTCAACCTCTCAAGGTGATACCTTATAGCAGCCAAATAAAGACTACCTAATAACACCAAATGTTGCATGTTTCCTTTCCACTTGTGCTTTTTTTAAGCTTACATTGGGATTTTGGCATGTAAGAAGTCAAAGGCATAGGATTGACTTTTAATGAGAGCCTTCTGAACAGTTTTCTTTGCATCCGTATGCTTTTTAGCTCCTTTCACATATACAATTATAGATTCTTTTGAGACAGATTTATTGATTGATTGAATCACCAACCAATGTGTAGTTTAGCCTTAATGTTATAATGATGATTTACACATTATTAAAGTCAAGTATGATTAATGGTTGGATTACTTACATCAGCTAGGTGTCAATGAGAGTCTTTACAGGGGGATTTTTACCTACTAAAGCTATTAAAATTATTATGTTACACAGACTACATGACATACTGGATAATGTTGATTGTATTCACCCATCACTGTTTACTGCAGATGCTACAAATGCAAATGCAGCTCACTAGCAATTCATAGTACCCCCCATACCCTGTTTTTTCATACCTTTTTATATTGGCAATAATATATACAAACCTGGCAGGTCTTCATAGACATATACTCAGTTTAATACATTTAATACATTTTGAAATCTATTAAAAATTTAAAAGAAAGAAAAGACTAAACGCAAGTATGTTAAAACTGCTATGGAAAGGTTCACACAATCTACACCTCAATCACTGCACTGAGTAAATGAATGAATCATTTTTCCAAAGTGAAACCACTGAAAAATGACATGGTCTTTATCTAACCTTAAATCTTGCTAAGTAAAAAAATGCAAACACAGATGTGCACTACTTATGTTTCTTTGGGGTTTAGTGGCCATTTACTGTTTTTTTCCCCTCTGTTTATCTGCCCTATGGCAGGCAGGTTGTGAATAGATGGCCCACTCGATCCCTTATGAGCCTGAGCAGAAATACAGCCACACAGAGGATTAGAGTGAGAGAGGATCGGCCGTCAGATCCAGATGCTGCAAATCTGCTCCCAGCCTCACATGTGAATAGGTATACCATTGTTTAGAACACTGCTTGTTTTGCAAGAACAGAGACATGGCCGTGGAGATAAATAAGCTGAAACTGAGGTTACACCAAATCTAAATCTGCTATGATACAGGATTACAAGGTTTATGTCATGCTTAAATCTTTATCCTCTGATTGTCACTCAAGATTTCCTCAGTAGCAAACTTACTAAGCCTTTAATGGTTGTGCATTAGCAGATAATTCTAACAGAAATATGGGAGCTGTGAAGAGATGTATAGCATGCTGATGATAACCAGAGATGGGCAGTAACGCATTACTGTAATCCGATTACTTTTTTCAAGTAACGAGTAAAGTAAGGGATTACTATTGCAAAAAAGGTAATTAGATTACTGTTACTTTCCCGTAAGCACGCTGCGTTACTAAAACCGTGATTTTTTTTGCGAGAGTGTCTCATGACAATGATGTAAGCGAGTGAGACGTTCGTGACAACAGCTGTGTACAGATCAACAATGGATAATATAAGGAGTGCGGCAGAGAGTATGCCTGTGCAGTGTTTAAAGTGTGGAAGTACTGACCTTACTTTGAATTTGATTCTGTAAAAAGTGACAAAAACATTAGCGTCCGCTGCTCACTGCGTGGGAAGAAAACTTCTTTTTACAGTGGAAAAAAAAACCCCTAAACTTCCGAGCAAGCACCCACAGTACGCTGCCACGGGAATGTGAAACTCCCAGATCCTTCCACTAACCGCTACGACACACCCGCACCAGGGCAAACCTCCGCCTGCCCCACTCCTGCTATACAGGTGAAAATAGAGCAACAGGAGCGCTGAGTCTTTGATTTTATTCATTTTCTGCTGTAAACACAAAAAACTATTTTATTTTATATGCTGGAATATGCAGAAATTAGGTTTAAATGTTAAACAAATTTCTTCCAGTCAGAGAATGTTGCATATAATTTAATATTTGCTTGATGCGTAAAGTTAATGGATTAAAACTAATAAAACTAGTTTCAAAAATAGACTTTTTCATTTGATTATATTTTATATGATGGATTATGCAGAAAAAATAGAACTGGGCTGAAAGATCTATTGCTTTATTATCTATTCAGGTTGTAAATCATTTTTTTAAAAAGGTAACTAAGTAACTAAGTAACTCATTACTTTTGAAAATAAGTAATCAGTAAAGTAGCGGGATTACTTTTCAGAGGAAGTAATCAGTAATTAGTTACTGATTACTTTTTTCAAGTAACTTGACCAACTGATGATAACCTATTGTCATGTAACTGGTTTCATGGTTATGACTCAAATTGTGCTTGTTTTGGGTAATTTGATGAAGATTCTACATTGTACACTGTATTTTATTCCAAAGACACACTGTTGCACTAATGCAGCGGTAGCTCTCTTACCATAATTACAACATGAAATGCCTTCAACACTCACATTAAGGTCTGTATGGAAAAATTATTGTTAATTTTTTTTCAGTGATCATCTTAATGTGACAGTCTACAGTGTCACTATTAACACTATTAACACTGTATTAACACTATCCGCTATTAAAAAAAAGTAATGTATGATTGCGCCAGAGGCACTTCACGTTTTGTGATGAGGGCATAAAAAATATTTATTCATTAGGGGATATCAAAATTATAATGGGTGATTGGGGAAACTGATGACTAATAAATTAAAGCTTAATTTCTGACATTAAAGTAGTGGGGATAGCTCAGGATTCAGCATGATAATCTGCCAAGTACAGTAAATAATATGGTTTTTATTTTAAGGATTTGAAAAACATTATTTGAAATAAATCAACACAACCAAACTTGCTAAAGAATGTGACCTTCAGATGCATAATTTTGGATGGACTAAATCACATATCATCTATAACATAAATCTGTTTTTTTCCCTTATCACCTTTTTTTCCTTTCAAATTTTACACAGCATATTTCAGCTGCCTACATCATCTTTGCATCACTAAATTCTGATACTTAGCCATAATCCACAAAAGAAGTTACACACTGGCTAAAAGGAATACATAATTTCTTAATGCCCACGCATTCTGGCAACCAAACCTCACATAACCCTGAAAGTTTGTCAGACCATATTTGGTTGGGCTGTACTTTACTGCCCAAACAGTGGCAGAGAGTCAGTTGGCAATATGGTTGGCAACAACTCGTCTGCTGTCACTTATAAAATGGTCTCAAAGAGAAAACACTGAAAAAGTAAGAATGAATCTTTGATTTTGATAAGTTATTTGAGCCATAGTCATGATGGGTATGGGGAGGTCAAAATGGCTAATTTTGTACATGAAAAATGATTTTGTTAATATTCACAAAAATGATGTTAGTTACTCATTTCCACTGTACATTATTTAAACTAAAAATAGAAGGTAGCTTAAGTTTACTTCTTTGCGAAAGGAGTTCATTGCTTATCAAAAAAACATATTGACTTCAATATATTCTGAACTTCTCAAACAAATTTTAGCACATGACAGTTTTATCCAGTATTTCAAAGGATGTAATATATGACTTTATTTTATTTTTTTTATGTAATTTTTGGCACTATAACATATGGCACTGCTTAAATTATTTATATAATATGTTGGTTAAATCCCTTTCCTTTCTTTTCTTTGCAAGCCTCCCGGAAATCAAAGAGATAGTCTGAGGAAGCTCTGCGAAAACGTGTGCTGTCCTCACTGGAAGTATGGTTGAATAGATATGCAGTGTGCATGTAGTGTTTAGCATCTTTTAAAAGACAGAAGCGCTTAGAAATATTTAATAACTTTATGTAAAATGCTTTTTATTGGGATCTCATTACAGATTTCATTAACCTCAACTGACTCAGAATTTGTAGTGTCTCTGCAATGAGAATAAGGGCTCTCATTAATTTATTTAGCCATTCATTCATTCCATAAGTACTTCTGTTCAACCAATGTTCAAAGCACATCTTGAGCCATAATAGAGGCAAAAAGTTTAAATGGTTGTCTGCTGAAGTTCAAACCAAGGGCCAGAAAGTAAGAAATGTGACTTAAATCATGGTTGTAAGTCAGGCAGATGTTTCTTAAACTGCTGATCTACAGAGTGCTTCTTTCTTTCCAAAAAAAAGAGAGACAAAGAAAGAGCATGAAAGAAGGAATTGCTTCTTGCAAGGTAATAAAATGGACAGTGAGTGTATATAATTTGTGTGATAAATGTTCATGTTTTATCATTGTTAATATCAGTACACATGCTAAAAGGTACTATTTGCACATGGCAACGCTCCAAGACATGATTTGTAATATATTGGTTATTTAATGATGAACTGATTTAATAACTAAGCCAGTTATTCAGTCCCTTCACTCTAGTATCACAGTTAGAACATTTTAGAGTTCATTATTTTAAACCATAGTTTTAATTTTTTTTGTTTTAATTCCAGATACATGAATGAATCAAAAACTGAGCAAAAACTGGTTAAAGATGGAAACTACAAATTCATTCTTCTAACATGAGCCTTATGGGCCACAGGAAGCCACTGATAAGCGGCACAGTTAGAGATTAGTGAGGATCAAAGTGGACATTAAATAGGATGAGAAACACACTGATGCACTAATTATCAAGTCTGTGAAATATGATGAATTGCTTTGGATTTCAGAAACAACTTTACTGTGGCGTTAGTAAATATTTTCCATTGGCTCTACACGCTAACCCAATTCAAAACGATTTGTGACTGCAAAGGAGTAAATATGGATGTGGACAATTACACAAGTGATCAACTAGTGAAATATGCACAGGCCTGCAGTCTTGCCTTTCTGTCCTATCTCTCGCACACCTTACAACATTATTTTATTGCTGCTGAGCCCTGCAGGAAATCACTTGTGATGTCTCGTACCCTCCAAAAACATCATGAATAATGAATGGAAGATCTCAAAATAAATAACACACATTATTAATGTATTCAGAGCCTCATTTAGAGGGGGCAGCTGTATGTGCCACAGCACCCCTTTCTCACTAAATATGTGAGCATGTAGAATCACAAAGAACACTAAACAATGGGAAGGGTATTGTGCACTTCATCAAATCTGCAATGCAACTGTAAAATAACAAAACCAAATAATGGAGAAATGGGAATTTTAGAGCGAGGAGAAGTAGGGCGAACGTTGAGTGAAGAGTGTGTTGGAGTGGTCAAAAAAACTCCTGGGCTTTCAATGGGCAGATGGCACACTCAACGTTTTAGGTCACACAAACACAATTTTCACCCACCATTTATTCTTTGTCTGTCCACAGAGGACAGATTTATAGTGCATGATCCTGTAAATATCCGCAAAAACAACAAGAATCTCACTGAAGATTGTTTTTTGGGGTTCTGAGTTGTACCCAGTTCTCATGACCAGTGATCGTTCTAAATATGAAGGTTAGATCAGAAAAAGAAACTGAGGTTTGCTGTTTGTGCAACCGTGAAGTAGGTGGTCAAGAGGTGAATGAGGACGCAACTTAAAAAATTTAGTCAGTCAAATGATTTCTTGCTTTTGTTGCTAGAGCTGCAGAATTACACATGGCCACCAACCTCTGAGGGTGTTTTTAGTCATCTGGCCTCTGGTTGTGCAGCGTCTTTGGGTCCTCTGGGTTATTAGGAGAATTCTTGTTTCTTGTTCTGGTGCTTGTTTAGTTGAAATCTTGGAATTTGGGAGCAAAGTAAAAATTCTGGACTTTGTGTCAAGTTGTTCTTATGCACTTTTGGTGGTGAGGTACAGCACATTTTGTGCCTGGTCTGAAATTGTGTTTAGGTGGGCTATGGAATGAAGCCAACAGCTACAAAAATGCCAGGGCTCAGAGTGTCCCAGCAAAGCATTTTATTCTGATAAAATGTTGAAAAGCTTTTGTCACCGGTCACTGGTTTTGATATTTTGGCTGCTGAGTGTATAATCTATATAAAATGATACAGCTGCCAACATATGCATAATGTTTGGGCAACATTATATTATAGTTACATATGTCTACATTTTGTCCAGCCTGAGAAAAAGTTCAGGATGTACAAACATTTTCTTTTGAGTGACTGAACGAGACACGAAGAAATACCCAACATGATTATAACATTATCTAATTGCATCCCAACACATGAATTATTCAGCTCCTGACAATGCAATATTGTCATGGAAAGGAAGAGATGTTTGTGTTAAGCTGCCACTGGCACTACTTTTTTGCTCTCTTCTTACAAAACAAAAACTTTTTTCCAAGGGCGTCATTGCAAAGCGATAATAAAAGGAAGAAAAAATAAATAAAATAAAGGGCAATCATTGTGAAGCCTGCAACACCACTGTGTGTTTGTGTGTGTGTAATTCATATTGTTCTTGTTAGGCAATTATCATTTTTACAATGCCAATGGTGACCATTAGTCTGTAAGGGAGCATTCCTTGCCCTTGTCACTCTGAGAATGACTGGCCCCACACGTCTTACTCTGTACTAAAGCCACCTTCACCTCTTGCCTGATATGTGGTCTACCAGTGGTCAGCTTGAGAACAGCTGATTGGCTTGTCCAGCCATAGATATTCTAACTCAAGCAGCACTGGTGTCCTGCTGTATGATGAAACACTATAGCTAACTTTGACCACAGAGAATGTTCCTGCATACTTGTATTATAATAATAAAAAACGTTAGAAAGATCAAAAGGAGTGAAATGATATTCTCTACTTAAACAAAGAATTAATGGCAAATGCCTTTAGTTTTGTTTTTGCAATTCACATCAAATGTGCAAAAATTATATTTGCTAAATTATACTAAATTGATTGAATTTCCCACACCTTTCTGCTTTTAGACACTCGACATTTTCACGTGGTATCATTTTTAAAATTGAATGTGCCAAAGCAAAACTAAATAAATAAATTGTGTAACTGTGCAAATAGCTACAGTTCGTTGTGATGGTTTAGTTAAGAATATGTCTAATGGCGTGCTTGAATACTCAAGCGATTTTATACATTAAAAGGTTTAATTCATGCTCTGAGGCAAATATGTAGCAAGAAGATTTTACTGAAAAGGGGGGTTTACTTAATGATGTCTCCCTCAACTGGAAAGCAAAGAGGGCGGTGCTCTTTACTACCATATGCCAGACACACAGACAGGCAGGTCGACAGTTATGAAGACAGATGAATGATGCAACGCCTTCAGCACTGAGGGAAATGAGATCAGATGTTGACAGCTAGATCGACAGATCCCTGGTCTGGCATTCAAATGTTTTCTCACATCTCTTATTGCATGGTTCATGAATGGATACACTCTACAAGATAAGACATACTGTAACTGGCCTATCTGTAAATAAATGCTTTGCTTTTTTCCCTTTGCTCTATTATACATGCTGTATAATATACCTGAGTTTAGCATATGTGCAGTACAGCAGGTTGCCTAAGATAAACGCTTCACAAGCAATAATCTTCCTGAAGACCTGAAGTCTTTGGTGTCAGCCGCCATGTTAAAAAACTGCATCGTGTAGGCCTATTTCATAATTCATGTACAACTCAGCCAGCATTTATAAATAAGTTCTAAGGTGCTGAAGCCTGTGAGGGAATATAACACATATTAATCGACCTCCAGAATTGTCAAAGGTGTTTCTTCTCTTATCTGTCATTTTCATTTACTTTGTTTTATTTGCAGTATAGCATAGGCCCCTCTCTCCTGATGATTCTTACAGCATTTTAAAATACAAATAGACATGATATAAATAACCCAATATAAACAAAATCTAGTCTGTCATGGGAGAGCAGTCCTATGCGACAATCTGCCCGAGGCCATCATCAGAATACCATACACCTAACAGCAGAAGCGAACCAGTAGGTGGCAGTGGCGTCCCATTTGCAAGATACACATGGGAGGAATCTGTCTGTCTCTGCACTTAAGCTAAATCACTCTCTCTCTTTCTTCCTCTCTGTCGCTTGCTTGCTTGCTCGCCTGCTGGATGTTTTCTGCCACGCACGCACACACTAATAAACAACTATTTGTGTTTGTTTCCCCCTTTTTTAAACTGACCAGTGAATAAAAGGGGCGATGGTAAAGAATCGGTTAATGAATGCCAGTCTTCAGGACGACATGAACGCACACGGTGAAATTTTAGAAGCTGTAGAAGTTCAAAGAGAGCACCATGAAGACTGAAAGAGAGGGAAAACAATATCTCCTGCCCTCGCTGCTCCAGTCCTGCGGTTGACGGCAGAGTCGATCCACCAGCAGTGACTGGCGGAACAGTCTCAGTTGGAGAAAGCAGCTTGTCAGTGGGAGGTAACCTACATGATGCCCCCTCCTGAACTTATCAATTCATCGTCCGTCCGTGCTGCGCCCGGCGTTTTATTTTGGTACGAAAATGCTGAGCGCACTGAGGCACTGTAAAGCGCACCGATGGATACAGCCTGCTTGCGCGTCTTGGAACGGGTTATTTTGTGAAGCAGCCTAAAACACACGGCAGTCTACAAGAGAGAGAGGGGAAGCCTGGACTTGGACAACCACCCATTTGTGGATAATAACCCTAAAAAAAATTAAACATTAAATTAAAAAAACCTTACCCCGGTGTGTGTCACATCAATGGAGAGGCGAGGGTCGAATATCCGAAATATACAGCGGGGGCGCAGAAGTGATGACAGCCTTTGATGAACCATAACTCCCGTCCAGACAAGGTGAGATCAAAGCTCCGTTCGGAAAACATGTAAGAATAGCGCTTTTGGTGTATAACGAAGGCTCTTCACACTTGGGAGCCGCTGCCTGAATTTGTGATGGGGTTTTAAAGGCTTCTGAAGGATACCGCCTGGAATTTTTTCTTCCGATGCTGCATCCCAGAATAACGAATTTCCCTCTTAAATATGGAGAACGGAGCAATCTGAAGAGAGAGGTTATCTCTAATCGTGACAACTTTATCACTTCTCCAACCTACAGGATACCCTTTCAATCACTGTACTGCGGAACTTCTTTTTATCGGTAAAACCAGGAGGGGGAAGAGAAATAAGCATCTTGAAATCCGCACTGGGCTGTGCGGTGAAATTTAATCAGGGCTGATAGCTAAGAAGCAATAGGGACTTGATGAAAAGTTACATTTGACACGTAGGCGAGCAGTCGGGTTCTTAAAATAACCCCACCTTAACAGCTCAACGTATGGATGATGGTCTACCGTAAGGTCTACATGAAAGGCTTTAATAGCATATTATTGATATCAGAGAGAAAATAAAAAGTCGTCACTTGGAGAAAATCTTGGACCACAGTGGGCATCGCTTTGCCACGAGTTGTTTCAACAATGGCACTTGTGGGTGCCTTCTGAAATGTGCGTCTTGAAAAGGGAGGAAATATCGGATGCATTATCATCACTGTGAGAGTTAATTGCATTGCATCCGGACTAATGTTTGGATTACATACAAAGTCGTGTTGAGACGTGGAAGAAAATGAGTGTGAAAAGCAAAGGTAACAAAGGATTCTCCAAAACTGCCTGAGTATTGCGGATTTTTTTTTTCGATGCAGTTTTTGCGGAGGCAGCGGAAGAAGAGCTGTTCTTCGCCGGCGGAGATCTTCCAGACCTTGGCATTTCTCTGTAAATAAGTAAGTTATTGTTTATAATGTACTGGGAGGGAAAGCATATTTCTAAATGTCTTACTATTCTCTATAGTATAACTATCCTATTCAGCCCTTTCGCTCTGTTGGATGTCAAAATGCGGAAGTTTATCTTCGCTGTTTGATGATTGATATGTACAAAATCAGCACGCAGCGCTCCCGAGGTTTTGCCATTTATATTACTTATACTGCGACCTCTAACGAAGAGATATTTAATTGTAGGGTGATTCAGAGCATCATGGAATGACGCGCGCTTTCGCATTGGTGTGCTTGTTTTAACTGCGCGTCTTCGAGTGCGCAGTATCAAGATTAGATGTCTTAAACTCTTAAAAGAAAAAGGGAGAGACCGATTTGAGCCTCTAAATTAAACAGGTAAAGAAGAATCTTTGTGAATGGAAGTGAACTTAAAGCATCTGATTTTGGTTTTTCACACTGTAACGTGACTAAACGGGGACACGCCACCTGCAATCCCTACACCCGCCTATCAATCCATCCAGTCTGTACTTCTGTGCGCTCAACCTACTTTCAGTATAGGAAAGTCTGCCATGTTTTAGCACGTGTTCTTGTACGCTACAGCAACCGCGAAAAATACTTAACATCACCCAAAACATGTTCAAGTTAGATTTGAAAATCCAAGCTTTGGATGACCTAGCTGACGATTGATTAATGACCAAATATTGTGTTTTCTTCCTCTCCACCCTCCCCCTTCTTTTCTCGGGGTCCCTTACACAAAAAGCACTTGTTCACCGCCCTCCGTGGTAGCCGGAGAGGGAGCTGTCCTTTCTCCTGGTGCTGAAATTAAAAGTGGCGGCAGTCACTCATCCTCTACTCAGCTGGAAAAGGCATAGATGTTATAGATAATGGCTCAAAAATCACAACCACTAAAAAGGCTGAAGAATATCCTTGACTGTGTGCAACTAAGCAACAGATGTGATATTGGCGAAGTTCATAGCATTGTATGTGGCACAACATGTTTTGTAAATCATTTTGTAATCTGACTCATTTTACCTGCTCCTCGAATTAAAGATTAAACATTTTATTAAAGTATCAACCCCAGCACATATACATACACCACACCCACAACTCATAAAATATGCAGATAAGTACATGAAGTGCCACTGGTTTTGTGTTATGTTGGTGGTGGGCTTAAAAATAGATGTTTGTCAAGAAGGTGACAAACCAGTGTTGGTGGTAAAAGCATAAATAGAGGTGGCTGTCACTCTTGAGACAAAGAATAAATTGCATCTCTCACCTGTGAAAGTGAGAAACATGGCAGACATTATTCACCCACTTGAAAGGAAAGCCCTCCATATGATGGAGTGGCATCACCTTGGGGAGACAAATTAGACTGCTGATTTTATGTTTTTGCCCTGTCAGAGGCTTATGCAAGATAAATCCCCCCTACATTTTCCCAAGTTTGCTGATGTTTGTTGGCAGCTGGTACAGAGTGATTCATAGTAATAAGCAGAGAGACTATTCCTCCTCCCCATTTAACACTACTCAAACCTTTTTTTCATCCCCGTGGAGATTTTCTTGGAGAGGGAAGTGGGTTATAGCTATGGGTTGTAAGGATCCAGCCAAAAATAAGGAGCAACTGGGTTTGAAACTGACTGATTCACTGGGCCACTCTGGATTAGTGCTTGTTTATTTCACTACACTAGATGGACAACAACTGTATCTCCAGTGTGTCCCTATTAGTCCTTCTAAACAGTAGGAAATAGCCTTAGAGCAGGTGCAACTCAGGGACCAAGTGGGACTTTCCGCTGCTCACACAAATCCAGTCTTCGGCTGATGATGTTTCTACCATAGACATCTGTTTCATGTCCAATTTCTCTAGCCATTGTTGTCTGACTTATCTATTGAAAATCATTCCAAGCAGCCGCGTCAGAAAATTAATGAACTTGTCATCTGGGAAAGGGCACCATTGCAATAAGGTGCCAGGGTCTTGCAAAGCGACAGGCTGTATACCCATGTTCCCTCCCCACACTCCCTTTGTCATTTTCCCCCTCCTCAGCTTGTGACTCAGTTCAGATCAAGGCCAGCACTGTGTGCCTTATAATAAAATGTTCATTTTTCAAATCGGATTAATCTCTGTAAAGCCTGGCTTAGGACACCATTAGCATTCATTTCTTTCACTGCCGGGGACTTGTATCAATAATGGAACTACCCCTACATTTTTCATCTTCTCTGGGTATAAAATCTCTCAGGGGGTTTCATTCAGTGAGAAAGAGAACAGTTACAGTGATCCGTTATCTACTCCCTTTTGTATTGGAAACCAGCAGTGCGATGCTGGGGGTCTTGAGTGCTAGGCTAGATAGGAGCTGAAAGCCATGATGCTGGAGGTGAAAGGAGCCTTCATACGAAGATGATGTTGATAGATATGGTATAATTAATTATAATAATAATGGACTCAAGCTAAAACCATATACTTGCAGTAATAATTAATTGTGCTCTTAGCTTACGGTACATTTGGATTTTAGTATTGTGCATGTATTTTTATTAAACACCCCGTTGAGCATAACTATACATAGTGGCACAGGGTTTATGGCAATATTATATCCACATAGATATTATATTAGAGAAACTTGTAAGTGTGTGGAGCTCGAGAATAGGATAGAAGCAGCAAAAATATATTTTGAAGCTGTTGGAAGTGCATGTCTAAAATCCACAGTCATGGCTGATGACTGCAGATTTTAGACATGTGGGTGTGACATGTTGATTAATCGTGCATAGCTGAAGAGGTAGGCGAGAAGAGAGTCACCTTAAAGGAAACATCTGAAAGATGCTTTCATAAGCCAGCGGTGGATTACTACTAATGTGATGGCTACTGACACAGTGTTGCAAATCTGCATCTTATGCAGCTATTGTGAGTGTGATAAAGAAGCTAACCTCAGTTTCTTCTTCTGGATGACGCATGTAATCTTTTGAAGAGAGTGCTGTGGTAAAATGTGGGAATTTGTCACAGTTTTGTCACTGTAAGTGACTATATCAGTGGCTTCCTCATGTAGTCGTTACAGTACTCTACCACTGTGGAAGATCATCTGAACCTGAGATTTCTTTTTTATCAACTAAACACAAGCAAGCATCTTGGGCACAGCACAGCACACATGCACCATGAATGGTATCTGCAGCAGCCCTGCTCATTAGTCATCCTTTCCTGCATGTCTGTCTGAATGTTCTGTCCAAAAGAAAGAACAGCTGAGCAGGGGGACGGCCACAGCACATTCCACCATCCAATGGATTAATCAATTGGTGTTCCAGCTCAGCCCATCCAGCTCAGCCCATCCAGCTCAGCCCATCCATCTCAGCGAATAATCTGGGAGACATCATAAAAGTGCCATTCTATCATTCTAGAGGCCAGAGAGCATTGCTTCTTTTTTTCTGTCCCGGCTCCCACTCACATCGTGGGAACACTAGTAGACTGAATGAAATGTAGATAAGTGTACTCGGTGTGGCAACATTGTGCGGTGTTTGCTGGTGTTTTGAATCAACATAGATTCAAACATTTTTGCTACTGTGATTCATGGCTAATAAAGAATTCTTTCAACTCCATCACAATTGCTCTGATGCGTTGCTTCCCTTGTAAAATTCAGCTAAGAGCACTGACCTGAATTCAGGATGCGTCATTACTCACCGCTTGCCTTACATCACCCACCTTACCAGTCATGATGATGGTGTCTTTTCGACTTAGTAATCCTCACCTTCCTCTTCACTGCCAGTTTCTCTTTTCTTGACCTCACTGGAATGTCACATGCTACTAAAATGAGAGTGACAGCACCCGAGGTAGGAATGATGTGATGACTCGGTTAATAATATCTTGCTTAATAAGTACAGGGCAAACACAGACACATTCTTTCCCTCTTTCTTTCGCTGTCACACACATGCATGTGCACATGCACAGATACACACACTTCCACAGCAAATTAATATGTATGCACCACAGAGGAGTCATTCTTCCTGTCTTCAGGGCAACTGGGCAGTGTCTGTTTAAAGTGATACTGGCCCTGGCCTCCACATTAATTCTTGCTCTTAAATTAAAAGGTTAAATGAGGTGGGAATGGGTGCCAGGCTATCTCTTTCTCCCTCATTTTACTTTTCTCCGAAATCTGCCTTATGGAGGTATGGATATCTAAGTATTGTTTAAAAAAAAAAGACAAAAATTAAATTGACGGCAGGTTACAAAAGAAGACATTTCCCCTCAAGTGCTGTTTCCTCAATCTTTTGCTGTTGACAGTGGAATTTAAGAGTGAGCTTTGTGTGCTGGGGGCTTCATACCCTGTGCTCTAAACACTCAAAGTTAAAAACATTTGAACTGGAGATATGCCCTTCAAACAGGTTTTTAGTGGTCGCATAGCAACAGATCCATGACTAGCACATCCCAAGGCAGCTTCTAAGCTGTTAACTAAAACACAGGTTGTCAGTGGACACCAGCTTTTAGTGACAAAGCTAAAATCTAAATTTGATACGGTCGGATGTTTTAAAATTAAACACCACAATTCTGTCTTTCTTCACTTTCTTAACAAGGTTTTGTAATATGCAGCCTGAATCCTGTTAGCATAATCAATCTGAAAGAGAATGATGAATGGTGGAAAAGCCATGTCTATATGGTTGCAAGTGTTTAGCTTTAAACATATACTGTTTTTGAGATTAAAAAATATATATTTATTTGACGGCTCTCTGCGGATAGGATGATTTTTTTGTCCGGATAGTGTTGTGTCCTTAGAAATAGCAAGCTTTATCTGCTGGGTAGATGCACAGATTTTGTATCTCACTCTCCAAGACAGCAAAAATAGCACTTAACTAGGGGACTCTTATTTTTACCCTTATTGTAGTTTTTGGAGTCCCCAGGTGAAAGCATCAAACCATAGGAAACCTGGAAAAAAAAAGCAATGACACAATAAAAGAAAAAAGATTTAGCTGTTGGAACATAAATGACTTATATGGAAGAGAAAAAAAATCTACAACAAAAAAGTACAACACGGTGCCCAAACAAGCAACAACATATTCTGGCCACTGAACATAAGCCTGTTGATTCACTGACTGATAAAAGGTTATATTTTTAACATTTAATAAGCTCTTTGAAGCATAAGATGTTTGCACACCATTACATGCAAAATCTAAACTGGTTGATTTGTCCTCAATGGCCATGCATGTGAATTTTGATTATCAAATGGATTCTCTGTAGATTTTTGCTTAGCATATGTATGTGTGTGAAACCACATGCAGGTGCCTTTCAAAACTAGTGTCTTCTGCCAGGAGTGCAGAAAGAGTGCCTGGGATCTGGACATCTGGGTCTAGCTTTGCCGTCTGTCTCTCAGATCAGCTTTTTAACTCATAAGCTCAGTCGGGCTGGCAATCACATGGTAGCTCAACTGAGATCCGCAGCAGGAGTCTGGTCATCAGTCAAAGCCCCACAATACAACACAGCATGGTCACACACCAGTTAGTTGTCTCATTGTTAGACTTTCAAGTTATACAGACATTGCATCTTTGATCATTCAAAAACAAGCTATATATATAACATGTGTTGCTGACAACTCTAGCACCTTTAAAGATACTCTTATACTCTTATCATGCGTTTTCATTCAGGTACATGTGCATGCACGCAGAATCGTGTTTTTATTTTTTAAATAAATGATATATTTTTGATTTGTGCATCAGTGTATCAGTGAGTCTCAGTATCTTTTTTTTGTTGCTTTTCTCTCACTACCCACTCACCCTGTTAGACTCTGACCTTAATGTGTCACTCATCCTAGCACCTGCATGTAGGCAAGGCTGCCCTACTATGATAGTTTTGATCTGACAAGAATTGACTTACACTTGATTTAATCCAAGTTGTCTCTATAGAGTCTGCTGTGGTACCAGTCTGTTTCGCCGCTTAGGTCAAGGCCTTGTGACAGCGGCTGTCAGTCCGCTCTGCAACTGCATGTGTGAAAAGAAATAAAAGCTGCCGAAAATGCTGGATGGAAATAAGAGAACTCATGCATGCCTGGCTAATGGCTCATCTCCCTCATAGACAACAATGGGGCTCAAGAGTTGCGAGTTCGCTTTGTAATTGGAAGGTTGCCGGTTCGAGCCCTGGCTCGAACAGTCTCGGTCGTTTTGTCCTTGGGCAAGACACTTCACCTGTTGACAGTGTTGGGAAGGTTACTTTTAAAATGTATTCCATTACAGATTACAGAATACATGCCCCAACATGTATTCTGTAACGTATTCCGTTACGTTACTCAATGAGAGTAACGTATTCTGAATACTTTGGATTACTTAATATATTATCGTGCTGTTTACAACTAC
>NW_005187479.1:1190554-1230370 GCF_000239375.1 Pundamilia nyererei | reverse complement strand
AGCAATAGTACATTCACGTTGTTGTAAAAAGCATGATAATATATTAAGTAATCCAAAGTATTCAGAATACGTTACTCTCATTGAGTAACGTAACGGAATACGTTACAGAATACATTTTGGGGCATGTATTCTGTATTCTGTAATGGAATACATTTTAAAAGTAACCTTCCCAACACTGGTAAAGCGCTATACAAATACAGGTCATTTACCATTTACAAGTAGTATGTTTAATTCTAAACATATGAAATGAAACCCTTAAACATTCAAACTGTCAGTTTGTCAGGAATTAAGACTGGGAGACAATTATTTTCTTCCTGGTTACAACTCATCAATAAAGATAATTGGAGAGCTGTAAAAAACAAACAAACCAAAAAGCAATACATAACAACAACAAAGTTCTCTATGAATGACTCGTGTTTATCTGTACATCAGGGTGTAATTCTAATGGATAAAAACACAAAATTAAACTGATTGGTCTAAGCAGTCATAGAGAGAAAAGCCAAAAGCAAAACTCCTTGCACAGAGTTTTTCTTTGAGCTGTTTTTAAAAAAAAGAAATGTTTGTTAAAGAGCCATTTGGCAGCTGCCAATCTGAAAAAAATATCTGCCAGTTTTAAATGCATCACGTGAGGTGGTTATAGACAGGTTGATAAATCACATTGCTACAGCGGAATCTGGAAATATTAGGGAATGTAATTTTCCTTTTGGGCACTCAGACTGAAAAATTGTACTTGTGTCCACATAACAGAAACTAAGACATAATTCCCAGCAGTAATACACCCAACTGTTTTGTGTCAGTGCTTGCAGATGGGAAGCCTATTAGGAATCACATAACAGAAGACAACAAAGTTCTTGTTAAGTGTTTGTCATATTTTTATTGCTACTGAATTGCCACTTAGCATAACTGCACAGAAGTGGGTTGGATCTCAGGAATTTTGTCTCAGATCTCTGTGAAATAGCTTAAGGAATATATTTCTTCCTTTAAACTTTAGATTTTTCTTTACACTTCTAAGCTACTAACTCCCACACTGGGCTGAATCATAAGTAATCTACTGTCAAACATCATCAAGTTTTAATGGTGATACTCATTTTACAGCATACGATGTTGCATAATATGTGATATTATTTATAATGGAGGATTTTGTGTCATGTGGAACTCAGGTGTAATATTTCTAGTTTTCTAGTTTGTTTGAATATTATGAAACAGCTGTGACCTCCTCATCGAGTCGCGCTATCCATAGAAGAGTCTCTGATATTCCTTGTATGTGACTGTGGTTTGATCATTCCCTGCTCCGAGTCTGTCACAGTGATATAGTGATTATGTATAGTAACAGGGGAACGTTCCAGGCTCTATGTTGACTGCTAATTGGGCTCCAGTGTAACGACTGTGTCATATTAATGACCCAGATCCAGCTCATTGTAATATTCATTAGGTGTGAGGATTGCCTTTTCTCTCTGGGGCTGCATAGTACAGAGGTTTATGAGTGTGTGTCTGTTTGTGTGTGTAAACGATGGTGTTTGTATGTCTGTGTTGATGCAAGCGTGGGTGTTGGAAACAAAGGTCGATCACTGCGTACGGCTCTTCTTCACTTGATCCTTTTGTGTTTCTGGAAAGCACTATCCTTGCTTCACTGATTTGGGTTTCCTCCTTTGCAACTTTATTTTTAGGAAAAAGTGATAGGGATTCAAATCTCCACCTGACTTGCAAACAAATATTGAGCCACAAGTATGTCTCTTTGTGCAAAATTACTGAAAAAGATGATGGAGAAACAGACTTGAAATCAGGTGGACTATGCTAAACCATGCGTTTCAAAACAAAATCCAGAATAAACCTTTTTTTTTAGCAGAGGCTCACAAAACCCTTCGGGAGACTTACTGTTTTTAGGACAGTGTGGACAGGTTAAAAGAATATTCTGTGCTTGATGAAACAGGTGGGACGCCTATGGTCACTGGCATGCAATCATTCCTCTTCCCCACCCCCACTGATATGGTCTGGATTTGCATAACACTAAGCATGCATGAGCATAAAAGCGAGTCAGTTTCTTTCTGTTTTCATTAGCTTCATCTCTACCTCTTTCTTTAATCTATAAAGGCCCTATCATGTCCAAGCCATCATATTGCATTTTTTTTTTTTTGCTCCAAGGCACAGTTCTGCTATTCTATTTCATTTTGCAATGCTTGAATTGGAATGTGGAGTTTTGTAGTTAAAAGAGGTCATATGAATGTTAGGTGCCCCTTACAGCGAAAAAGGTTAAAACCCTTCAGTAAGGAAGTGGAATAGAAACAAGCTCTTCCTATTGTACTCTGGATAAGATCACAGCAGACATGCCTGGTTGACTGCTATAACAGGACAAGGTCTTTTGAAGGACAAAGCAGTTCCGTAAATGCAGAATGTATAAGTCATGAACTGCTGTCTTGCTATTTCCTTATCACTGTCTGTACTGTGGACAATCAACCTCAAACTTCACAGCACCCTGCCCTACGTGACTCTCTCTTAATTGGAATTCTTTCTTTAGTTTCATTTCAGTGTTCATTTTTGAATGATGAACCTTAATGGCAAATTGTGTTTCCTTGTACTGACTAAAGTGATGCATAAAAACAGGGGGTGTTAAAAAGGCTTCTGTCTTCTAAAGACAAATTAGGTTTTAATGAAGAATGAAAGTGGCTCTGTGGAGTCTCTGGCATAAAGTCAGAGCACAGTAACTTTTGTGCAGTGATGAGGTATTCATTATATCCAGTTAAGAATGGCAGCTATCAATCTGTAAATGAGCTGTATAAGTCACATCAATTATACTGCAAGTGTTGGAAGGACACCCATAAATGTCAAAAATGCAAATAGTCTTCAATGGATGGCTGGGCAAACAGGAGAAAGTCTTTTTTCAACCCAAAAAGCTCGGATGCTCGATCCTCTCATTTAACGTGACAATGGAGGATTTCATCATGCTGAAGAAAACGAGATTCACTGACTTAGGGGAGATACAGTGTTCTCACTAGTGAAATAGGAGAACAAATCTTCATAACACTGTTCTGCCATTTTTGTACTCATTTGTAACAACATCAAAGGA
Source organism: Pundamilia nyererei (assembly GCF_000239375.1). NCBI lineage: Eukaryota > Metazoa > Chordata > Actinopteri > Cichliformes > Cichlidae > Pundamilia > Pundamilia nyererei. The sequence goes on along the minus strand of NW_005187479.1, from coordinate 1,227,306 downwards.
TCAGCTGCATTGTGATTACAGCCTCTGTGAAGTGGACCTTAATCCAAATTAACCGACGGAAAAATGCTGGAATATGGTAACAAGGACTATATTGTTTTGAATGCTTCAATAAGAAAGTTCTGCATAAACTTTTAGAATTAAATTAAGCATTTTTTATCCAGTGTTGTCAAGCGACTGTACGTCAGGAACATTTTAATTTCTTTCTTCATATCAAGTGTCTTGTTTTCACCCTTTTTAGTGCTACAGAGGTACAGTAACATGAAGTGGGACACTGGGTCTCTCCTTATGAATTCAATGTATAACAAAAAGAAACATAGTTTGATAACGACTGAAAACACATACTGTATCAGTATGTATATTTACTGGTAGATTTATTATTGCTAATTCCAAGTGGGCATTTGCTTGCTTGTTCATCGATGGCAAACAGTAGTGTGCAGCAGTGGAAACAGCTGTTTGGTAAAACCTCATCATCAGACCATTTTCTACTGCTTATCCGGGTCTGAATCACAGGGACAGCACCCTAAGCAAGGAAGCCTAGACCTCACTCTCCCTAGCCACTTCCTCCAGCTCACCCGGGGTACACATAATCTCTCCACCGTGTCCTGAGAGAAAACTCATTTTAGCCACTTGTACCCATGGTCTTATTCTTTCACTTGTGACCATAGGTGGGTAAATCGACAACTACAAACTACAACTGCAGAATGATAAAGAGTCCCCATTGATACAGGTGCTATACCAATCCATGTTTCAATATCATGCTTTCCTCTCCCCTCACTCATAAAGGCCCCTATACTTAACCTCTTCCACTTGGGACAGCCACTCATCCCTGATCTGGGCTCAGACTTGGAGAGACTCATTTTTAATCCTGCCAAAACAACCATGTCATCTCTCCAAAAAACAGAGACAAGATTCTGAGGCCACCAAGGTGGAAGCTTCCTGCCCCTTAGCGCCACCTAGAAATTCTGGTTTGATGCCTGCTCCATGCATCAGTGTGATTGCAGATTGCCTAGAAGTAATGCTTCCACTCCATGAACATATCCTCAGTGAAGTCAGAAGCACCCCACCCACACTGTAAACCGGGTGTGTCGAGCACCACTTTCACCTGATAGTTTGCCAGAATCACTTTGAGGCTGACTGAAAGTCTTGTTCCATCAAACCCCTCCCACATTTGAGTTTTTGCCTCACCTACTCCCAGAGCTACCTGCTAGTACCTGTCAGCTGCCTACGGAGTCCCACAAGCTAACCAAGCCCAGTGGGACTCCTTCTTTGGCTCAGTGGATCCCTTCACCATCTGGATGATGGGGCTAAGACCTGGTACCTAGTGGTAAAGGTTTATAATAACCTTAACCTAAAAAACAAAATAAAAAAATACTACACATAATAACGGTTTCATTGATTGTTGAAATTTCAACCTTGCTTCTCAGATGACAGATTTTGACTAGATTTTGAGGATCTGAATTTTATAGATCCAGTGGAAATATTATCACATTTTCTTTTGAATTTACACTATAAATGACAAGTTCACTGGGAAGAACACTCCATAAGAGTGTTAGTGTCATTGTGGGAAATATGTAATTCCATATTTATATTATAAATTTAACCCATGAAGTTACAAAGGTTGAACACGTATATCTAATGGTATATTACAGTATATGAGGTCCATTATTATGGGAATGTTCAACCTGCACTCACACAAATAATTTAATTTAAAAAAATGTTGTTGCTTTTTTCTAATTGGTTAGAATTTGGCTTTAGGCACTAAAACTGCTTGACTGGATATAGGAAAATATGTTTACGTAGAACCCAATCAGTAGTGATTGAATGCATACTTTAATACAAATTGGTCAGTATATTGTACTTTGGCATAATGTCTGGATAAAATGTCCATGGGACAAAGCATTATCTATTTTATTTGACCGTAAAATATATCACACATTTAGTTTAATGCCTCACCTTGAAAATGGGTAACTGGCCAAGAAGACTGCTGTTCACTCCACATGTCATGTGTGCTGAGTGTGGTTGCTGTGGCTTTTGGTGTGTCAGACCTGCTTGTGAACTCAGACAGCAAGTTAATTCCACTCACCAGATGCCTGGCTAACTTGGTGTTGTGTTTGACATTGCTGTCCCTCCTTCTCTAGCTGTGTCTTTGGTTGTCATTCAATTTAGCAAGATCAGGCAAACCTTCTCTCCTTCTCTACCCAATCAAGGAAGTCACAGAAATAATGATGCTTCTGGATTATGCAGTAAATTTGCATTAAAATGACAGTTTAATTGCAATTTCTAAAAGAAATATACATAAGGCCATACATCTCACACATTAGTTGATATTATGTCTATGAAAACCCTAAAGATGTGGGAAAAGGAAATACAAATGGAAAAAAGAAAGAAAGAAAGCTTCAGAGAGTGTGTTAAAATGGAGAACTGCACTTTGATATACCACGGTAAAGCTCTTGCCTTTTCAGTGCAGCTAGGGTCCACAGTGATTTACCATGTTTCAAACTCAATGCCCAGAGCTGTTACAGGATTAAAGTCTTTATGAAATGTGGTGGACCACATATGCTTACATATGAAAGATTACTGAGTGTTTGAGAGGGGCATATCCTGGTTAGCATAAATATACAGTAATTGTCCTAATTAGAGAAGGTAAATAAAGAGGTGTCCCACAAAGACATTAAACTGCAGATATAAATATCAGGGAAACACATTATTAGGTTATAGTATATAGTTAGTATTCAACCGAGTTGCTGCTATAAGTAACAGCACATTGTATTTCGTATAAAATGGAAATAATACTGCAAGATTTGCAAGGCCTAATCCTACTAAGGCATCGTTATGTTATGCAGTAGTAGTAGCTTGGATTTACAGGAGGATCCCAGACTGATGTGTGAGGACAAAGAAAGTCACTGAAGGTCTATTTAAACCAGTCACCCTCTTTTAGAAAACCAGGTTACTTATAGTGAATTGTCAATTAAAGTATGCTTTAGGCAGTATTTCTATTACCCTGTAGTGAGGCTTCTCAGGCAGATAGCTGAGCATTGTCTCACTGTATGAACAAGAATGTGAACATGACAAACTTCTACTGAAATATGAAGTGAACAACCAATGAGAGCAGGTACATGTCTGTCTCTCAGTGAAAACATCAAAAAGAATCTGTGCTTTTGACTTCATATACTTGACAAACAGCCATGCGATGTATGATCGGTATAATTCGATTCAAAATGTCCCAGTATGTTTTTTTTTTTACTTTATAGATTTATTATTTTGGAATGTGCTTCTTTCATTTCGTCTAAGGGAATCTATTCATTTCCACTCTTGTTGAACTCTTCCAAACTCTCTTCTTCTATTGCCAGTCTAAATACCCTAAACACTAAGTGTTATATCTTCCCCTCTTATCGTCGCTATCCTGCTCCACATTTTCTCTTTCACTAATCTCATTGTGCTTTATGCAAAGGAGCTGGTTTTGAGAACTGTTTATCCACATTTTCCTCATTTCCTGGTGCCTGTGATGGCAGATCCAGTAACCTGTGTGCCTTCAATCACACAGCTATTCCAGGAGAGCAACAATACCTGAGCTGATTTCAGCTCTACTGTTCCCTTGGTAATGGGAAAGTTAAAGATGGTTGGTTGCTGGGGCATCGTGCAAACAAGGCAGACTTGTGGGGTGCACTGTTCCTCCATAAAGCAAGCACATCAGTGCTATTGTTAGCACTTAGCAGGAGATTAGCACTGATGGCTGTATGGGAGCTAGCAGGCTTGGCTGGTGTTCTGAGTCGGATGCACCCCTGCTGCTTTTGCCACCATGTCAAAATTAGTCTAAAAAGCTGCAGACATGATTTCTTGCCCTGATGGCAATGCAGTCAATCCATCTCCAGTGACTGTGTTACCACCACTCTGGAGATCACTATCAGCATAATGAATAGTGCACCCAATCCCATCTAGTAGATGATAAAACTCCAGAATCAAAGATTTACTTGGCCATTGTTCACTGGTCTGATTTCTTTAAGTCTAACAAACTCACAGTACATCATCAAAAGACAACTCATAGGTGCCAAGCAAAAAGTGACATCTGCACTGTATTTTTGCAACTTGAACCTAGCTAAGTAAATGCCAAAGCCTGATTTCATTAACATTGCAATTATAGATGAGATTACTGAAACAGCAAATGGCATTCAGTCTGTATCTTTTATTCTGTGTACCTGTTTCCTAATACATATGAACATAGACTATTTTTCACTACCTATCTGACTGATTACAGTGCATGATTAATTAGCAGACAGATTGCTAAACGGTGGTGAACATGGTATGATGTGCAGAGGTAAAGAGTAGACTCTCCAAGGAATTCAGTAATGTCCTCTTTGCCCTGCTCACTCTCTCACTCTTTCCCTCTCATCCTTCTATCCCATCTATTTCTTCCTCTCCTTCTATATTAAGCTCTTCTGGGTTAATCATTCCTAGAGGACGACAGTACCACAGTGCTGCAAAAAGTGATACACAGCTGTGTGGAGTGGGGTCTTGTGCAACTACTTCCAGTGATTACAGACCCTTTCAAGGATAACTAGATATCTTACAGCCACACTGTGCTTAGCACTATACACTTCAAAAGACGTGATGGGTTTTAATGCTGTCTTTGCTTTGTCACAGAGCCAATTTAATTGACCTTATTTGTCATTTATTCTTATATTTGCCTGAACTTTTACTCTAGCATCACAAGAGGGTTTTCTAATCTCCATCTTATTATAGGGCATTTCTTCACCTCACCTAACACCCTTGCACCCTATTCTGCTCATGGATCCGGTGGGAGGGCACGTGCTCTGATTCATTTGCTTGCATATGGAGGATACGTCCAGCTCTGATGGATGGCTTTGGCTCTTGTAATCCCCCAGCAGTTCACAGTTTACATAGAATTTGTTTTCAGTGTCCCAAAGGGCCACATCCTCAAATAAAGTGAAACAAATAAAAGCTCCACATGCATGCAGTGGTACAAAACATGCCGACAAGCAATTCCACGGCTATAACTAGATCTATGTACACACATACACACAATAGCTGTTTCTTTATTTAAAAAATTACATGTGCTTATAATCCATTATTCACTAATGCCTAGACATATGACTAAAAAAGTAAAAATAAAAGCTGCACAGAAAGGGGAAAAAATTATTTATGGTGATGTGAGATAATTAAAGTGTTCTAATGTCCTCACATAAAATCAGAGGTTGCCAGTAACCGTTTAGTCTGCTCCATGTCCAAATTAGTCTGCATGGTAACTCTCTTAATCAATGTGGTTGCAAACTGTGATGTGATGTGACTGCTAACATGAAGTCTCTCTCTCTTCTTTACGCACACACACATACATAAACACACACAGACACACACACACATACACACACTCGGGGGTTCTCCAGCTAAAGTTAAATGTCTGCCAGCTGAGCGTGTCCCTCAGTTGGGCTTTTGTTCATTTCCAGCTGAAGCTCTGTAATTTGTCCGCCAGTAATTTGTCAGGAACGAAGGCCTAGGGATGCCAAGTTTGTCAGAAGTTATATAAAATATAAAAATACACAGCTGAGATTTTCAATTAATATTTTTTGCTTTTTAACATAGAGAGTGAGCCTGTGTGTGTGCAAGCATCTGCTCTTACAGGCTTCACTTCTAAACACTGTCTACTTTATGGGTGTATAGGTGTGTACGCTGTCTGTGTGCAATGATTTCTGTCATTTCTTTAGTTCATGCATTGCTAAATTGCCCTCCCAAGCATTATTGTCATAGTAAGATGTTTGTTGGGGTAATTTTGGGAAGGAACTGGGTTTAATTAATTCCACTGTAAAAACCTTGAACCACAGATCCACTGAGATTCTTATCCAGATGGCCATTTGTCATTCTAAGGTTTAGAAAACAAAAGCACTTTTGGGGATTATAGATAGACTGTGAGTTTGGTTTAATGTAAATATACACATCACATCTAGATCATGATTCTTAGCAGAAGCATAACCAAAATTAATCCTGTAGTAGCAAACGGCAGAAAAACTGGGAATTGAAATATTCTGTAGGGGAAAATGTGTTGTCAATTAACAATATTATGTTCATTGTTAACATACACACAAGTGATAAGTTAAGAGAAATTGACATTAAGTCCCTTAGTAAGGTGTGTGCTCCCAGAGTGCCTTGAATTTTGTACCTTATACTTGTATCTCATCATTCATTCCTCAAGCTTCCATAACTTTATTGGAAAGATGGAACATCCCCCTTTAAAAAGATATTCCCTGATTTGGTATTTTGAAGATGATGGAGGAAAGTAACACTTCAGCCAATAACAGCCCCCACAGCAAATGCCCCGGAATGTGATTGACATCATTTTCATCAAACCATTTTGTGAGCTTTATAACCCCTTGGATGTGAGCATTCTCATCCTGGAAGAAAATACTCCCATCACAGAAATGTTTTATCGCTAGATGAACGTGATCGCTCAGAACAAAGTGATTGTTCTGAGCGATCGGTGATTTTCTGTGATCCTGTGAACGGGCCAGTAAAATACCCCCAGCTGTCAACAAGAATCACCGGATCCCCTCACTGTGAGGGTCAAGCATTCAGGTTCTCCATTAATTTGTTCCTCTTTTGTATTCATGGCTTGTCAGACAGTTGGGTTAATAACTGACAATAATTGAAAATGAAGTCTTTGTTTAATATACTTGCTGATACGTTCATTCCCTATAATTCCTCTTGCTGTGATACGAGGATATATTTCAGTCATGTAATATGAAAAACAAAAGAAAAAAGAAAAACAGGCTAAAGATTGTTTGGTTCTGAATTTTGTGTACAGCATACACTTTCAGTATCTACTGAAAGGGTTCACCCTGTCTTGTTTGCAGATCTGAAACAAACTGTATACGCTCTTGTTTTGATCCATGCTTTTTGATGCCAAATTGAATGCACAAGCCCTTGAAAGATTTCTACATCTGTAAAACCTCAGTGACCAAAATGCCTGAGACTCTGCAGGGTAAAAGGAAGGCATGTGGCAGGAGCCATGTACTTCTTCGGTTCATTTCATCTCTCTATGCTCTCTCTTTCTCTCATTCTGTATTTCTACAGGTCTCTGCCTGACTCAGAATAGCTCTACAAACCCAAGTACTGCTTCTTAGACAAGGAGCAGCAGTAGTATTGTGGGAGAGCATTCACACACTTGTTTTATTATTAAATCCTGGTTATGTAAACCATGAACAGACATCACTAACGCATAATGATTCACCACAGTTCAATTGTGTAACGGGCCTAATTCAAGGAATCATGAGCAATGTATGTGAGTGAGAATATGTAAGGAGGTGGCTGCGTCATTTGATTGATTTCTAGTTTTACTTCAACTGTTTCTTTCAGGACTTTGATCTTCATGTGTAATTAAGTGCCTAGGAGTGGTTGGTGGTTGAACTGTATCTGACGAACTCAAAATTGTGTCATACATTCTTTGGCAAAAAAAAGGTTTTCAGTTTGTATTATATAGCACTAGTTCTTAAGTACTGGCTATTACAATTAGTTTGTAAGAGCCAATCAAAATCTGGTTAATACTGTAAAGCAGTGGTTGATAATATCACTTCAAAGCCATATTATTTAACTTTTGATAGACAAATGTGCCAGTCTATTATTTTATAAACTGAAAAAGTTTGAATTCATCAAAACTAAAACTTCCTTTTGTAAAGAAGCGGTTTATAGCTAGACCTACCTATGTTAGCAAATTTGTAATAAAAATATTTCTGAATTACCACAGTGCTTTTATTTATTAATCTTATTTAATTTTTTGTATTATTTTAATTTTAATAAAGAGAATCTTAGTTTTATTTATTTTTACAAATGAGCTCGAGTCATTTATCAATCAAGTAAAAATGCCACAGGCAGTCATCCTGTTTAGCACGATGTTTGACTTATTCCTGTAATTAATAAATACTCTGTTGATGCATCTTGCAAATGGTTACCATATCAAAACAAGAAATAACTGATCAACCGGTTCCCAAAAGACAAAATGAACATTAAAATACAAGACTTTGAACACTACTTTTAACCTCAGGAAAATTAGCCTTTAGCATCCTAATCTCAATTGAAGACCCACCTTTTGTGTATCTTACAGCCACTACTACTAGTAGATGACATTTATTTTGTTGCTACATTCTCAAATCAAGCATGACCTAGCCATTTGGGTTATAGGTCAGACCTTAGTTTAGTAAATCATAATGGCATACCTCCTCTGACAGACAATGGGTGGAATATTTATGAAAGAAAAAATATCAACTATTACAAAACCTGTAAGAACAAACTGCATGAACAAAAATGAAAGGTATTGGAACAGCCACTAACTCCCTGACACACAAATACACCGAGCTATACACAGCTGCCAGACACAACAGCATCAACTTTAGTTAAACTACATCTCAGTAAATATGCAACATACAAATTCAAGTTCAATTCAAGTTTATTTATATAAAGCAAAAGCACAACAGTTCCCCCAAGGCATTTTATACAGTAATATTCTACAAAAATATTAGAGAGAAAATCCCAGCAGTAAGACAATCCCCTATGAGCAAGCATTAGGTGATGGTGGGAAGAATAAAATCCCTTTTGACAGGAAGAAACCTCCAGCAGATCCAGGCTCTGGAGAGAGAAGACAAAATTAAATGATATGCAGCAAGGAGTGAAAAAGGGTGAGAGGCTTAGTGTATCATCTTAGTGTAGACGTTCCCTAGCAACTTAAACCTAAATACTGAGGGATGGTTCAGGGTCACCTGATCTAACCGTAACTATGAGCTTCATCAAAAAAAAACACTAATTTTAAGTATAATCTTTAAAGTATAGTCTCACTCTCTCTTAATAAATTACAATTATTAATCAAAAATGTTGATGATTACAAAGAGGTCCATTCATATGTATTCAATTATTATTATTATTATTATTTTGAAGAATGTAAGGGCAACCATTTGGCTAATCATTGTTTTGCCAAGTAGAAGTGCCTTATTTTGGAATAATTATGGACAAAGGTGAATGAAGCACCATTAAGATCGGCGGCAAGATCTTCAGAGAAAACAACTTTTGTGCTGAAAATTCAACACTTCCTTCTGAAATCCTCCCTAAAATACTGGAAAGAGGAAAGTTTGTCAACCAGTTGTAAAAAAGCATAGTTTTAAAAGAAATGGTGTAATCAAGTAGTTTTTGCCGCTTTTTTGTCATATATTCTTAATAAATAATGTGTAATAGCCAAATGAAGAGTTGTGTTCAGGGACATAATATACAAAGTTTGTGTTGAGGAACATAGTAAAAAAAATAGTTACAAAAAATTGTAAATTCATGTCCAGCAACAAAAATGAATAGATTTAAAGTTATGACAATATCACGAACTGTTGGGAGGCTGGGCTTAACCGACACAATGCACTAAAAGGATTTATCGAAAAACAGATACTAAAAGATAAGACTTTTAACATACATGACAACTGAGACAGTGGAATACTGGAGGAAGATGATCCTGAAGCTAAAAAAAAAGACCAAGACCTCAAAACTAGGCATAGAATAGTAAACCATCTTCAAATAGTTATTATATCGTACAAAAAAACTGAGTCTGAGCATTGCTAGAACACAAGGAGACTGCAACAGGATGGTTCCCGTTGTAGTCTCCTTTTAAACTTAACCTGCAAAACATATGAATCAAAACCAACTCAGATACACATCAACATTAAATGTCAAATATCAGGGACAGCACACAGTCCTTGGGCCATGACAATATCATCATTTTAATGGTTTTTCAGATTTGAATAGACAGCTTTATTTTACCTTTCAAGTCATATTATATCTATTCATTAAAAAATCAGAATAATATGAAAATAACCCTTACTGAATCTCAGGCATTTTGGTCCTTACTGAAAAAATAACTGGAATGAAATGGCTCCTCTCATCTTATCTGTTGACGTGCAACACTGATGGCCTATTTTATCCTTTCATCTTACTCTTACCTTAATTCTCTTGCTCTTATTTGGTTGATGTCCTTGATATCCTCAAGGGCTCCATAGTGATGAAGCCAAATTACTTTAATAATGGAGTATCTAGATTAATAATCTAAAATCCCGCATCATTACCTTGATATTTGGTGCACAAGCCTGTTATTTAGCAGCCATTTTGAAATGAATTATACTTAATTAAATACTTTTTAAAAAAATCCGAATATGACTGGTGAACGTTCATTTTCTTTTTTCTGATGACTTGACAAGCTGCCATTTTTAGATTATTAAATTAGATTATTCCTGATATTTTACCACAGCAAAGAATCCGCTTAAATATAAATGAAAAGCTGACTTTCCATCGAGGTCATATGTTGATGGTACACAATCAACAATGCTCACTTAAAAAGATAAAGATAAAACATTGGCAGGTCTTGCTGTGCAGTGCCATCTGACCTGGCACCCCTCCCAAAACTGAAATAGAGGGGAATCACAGCTGCTGTCTCGCACGTTCTCTCCACTCTCTGTGTCTTGCTCCCCCACAGACACACATTACCCCATCCATCCAAGCCACGTTGTGGAAAGCACCATCTTAGTTATGTTTAATTTGTTTTCCTCTGCATTCCCAGCGTTCCTGAATGAATTATCATAGTGATCTCATGTCTTGACACAGTAGGTAAGAAGATTAAGTCATGTATATAATATAAGTAGAAGATTATTTAAAAAAAATAATGCCATGGGGTTTTCAGTGTAACATTTTAATATTATTATTATTATTATTATTATTATTATTATTATTATTATTATTATACCTATTATTTCATACATTTTAATGTAACTTACCTGTTAATTACATATGACTTCTTTCATGAATAGTGTGAACAATTAAAGGTTGTCTGGAGCAACATGGACATAGAATATCATCCGGCCAGTTCATTGGTCACACCTTGCTAGTACCAGGTTGCACCTGCTTTTGCCTACAGAACTCTTTTTTTATGTTATTTTTATGTTGTCAGACCCTCCCATCATAATCTCAGAGCTGATATTGAAACTGATCAGTCCGAAACTTTGCTTTCCAATTTTGGTGAGCCAGAGTGAATTGTAGCCTCAGTTTCTTTTTGCAGCTGACAGGAGTGGCACCCAATCTTTGGACACTGTAGTCCATCTGCTTCAAGGGTTGATGTGTTGTATGCAAGGCATGCAAAGATGCTCTCCTGCTTACTGTAGAAGCAAAGAGTGGTTATTTGAGAGTGCTTCCTATCAGCTCAAAGCAGTTTGGCTATTCTCCTCTGACCTTTGGAATTAACAAGGTATTTTTACCCAGAGGACTGCTGATTACTGGATATTTTAGCTTTTTTGGCCCATTCTCTGTAAACCCTAGAGATAGTTGTATTAGAAAGTTTCAGCAGATCAGCAATTTCTGAAATACTCAGCCCGCTGGCACTCAAAGTCACTTAAATCATCTTTATTCCCTGTTTTGATGCAGAGTTTAGACTTTAGCAGGTTTTCTTGACCTTGTCTACACACCAAAATGAGTTGTTGTCATGTTAATAGCTGGTTATATTTTTGAATTAATGAACAGATGTATGAAAGACAGTATATGATGGACTGGCAGTGATATGTGACCAAGCGGGTTTGATTATAAAATAAGACTCATTTTGCAGAATTTACATCCCTGAGAAGATCCAAACAGTGGCTCTAAGCCAGAACGTGTGTAGTGTAGGAGCACACAGTTATGTGGAGTGTAGTGAGCAATGACCCATGCTGAGGTTCTGCTTCGATAATTAAAGTTCATTGCTTTTCCATTGCGCTTTTTTTATTTATAGTGTAATTTAATTTGGCATACGGGGACAAAAAATAAAGTGCACTTTAGAGTCTAATTGATGCTCGTTTCTTCTTAGTCTTGCCTTCTCAGCATTCTTCCTCCTCGACCAATGAAGTTAACTAGGCAGAGGATGGAGTGCAGGGGAGAGTTACAGGAGAAGGAGGAAGTCATAGAGAAGGCTAGACGAGGAAAGAAATAAGAAAATAAGAAGGTTAACAGGTGGGGGTGGGTGGTTGGGGGGTGCAAATTTGATTTCTTCTACACCCATTGTTAGCTTGTGGCTTTGAGAGGCAGTGAAAGCAGAGTCCATTTTCTTGTTACAGTCGTGAGGGAGATTAGCAGAGACTGGGCTTGTTTCTATTTGAGGAATAATGAACAGTCTCTCTTTCTATACAAGCCCCACTCTTGCAGCAGGTCCCTTATTCATCTCCCCCGTCCCTCACACCCGTCGTCTCTCTCTCCATAGAAATGTAGAAGCATTTGATGGTTCGTCATTCCTCATTATGTTTTCATCCAGCTTATGAAATCTGACAGTAGATGGGGATTGTGTTGTGCCACGACAGAGAGAAAAGCATCACACGGAAATAGCAAACTCCTGGGGTCACACACCAGCGCCAGGTGAGAATTCCTACAGGGGAGCGTCACTGCTAAGGAGCACTTTGCTGTAGCAACAATGTCAACTTAATTATGTAGTTGCTCAAAACTTGCACTGTATAAAGGCTGAAACCTTCCCTGGATGATAGAAAGGGGAAGGGGTTGTCTCAAATCACTCTCAAAGTATAAGCTGCCATGCATACTTTCTGCTGCACTTGTATTTTTAGCATCCTGACTTCTTGCAGCTATGGAGAACCTCCCAAATGACCTGAATATGAGATCGCATTTGACACCTTTGTTCATTAAGAGAAATTGGGAACAAAAAAGCATATTTTCATTGCCTCCCATGGTAACACCAGAATGTCTGGAACGGGTCATGGAGAGGTAGCTTTATGATGCTTATGTAACCGCAGTTCTCTGCCTCCCAATAATTCACTCTGGTCCTGGTGGAGTAAAGGTGTCAGCCATTCACACTACTAGTTCATCCAAACAGAAATTGAATGATGAAAGGAGAATATCAAGGGGGATGGAGGAGGACAAGTGGCTCTTTTAATGACTGTGGTGTGTGATGGGAATGCTGTTAATGAGGAGGGCTGGGATAAGAAGCTATGCTTCCCACGTAGAGGGAGACAAACCTGGGAGGAGCCTTAAGAACAACTCAGCTCAGCTTTCTTGGTGCTTCTAGAGCAAAGCAAAGCCAAGCAAAGCTCTGCAGACCACAGGCGTGTGGGATGAATAGAGTTTGACTGTGAGGCAGGAAAAGATGGCATTGAGAATGAGCAATTTCCCTTTTTCTTCTTCTCTTCCCCCTTCTCCCAGAGAGACAGTGGCAGCTCTCTGGTGAAGATCAGAAAGGTGGGAGATGGAAAGTGAGCAGGAGTGGGAGAAAGAGGGAGAAGAGAGAGACTGTAGCCCTTGGAGGGTATATCTCCAGTCAGTAATTCCACTGGGGGGTCTCCCCTCTGCTCTTCAGCTTCCATCTCCAGATGAAACATAAATAACCTCAGACGGCCTCCCTCTCTGCTGAGAGAGAGAGAGAGAGAGGGTTCCCAAGAACTGTGTTCACTTTCCATACAGTTATCGCCCTGTCACCCCTCTTTAACTCAGTCTTTTTTTTTTCACACACACTACCAGACATGCATGTCAGTGATTTCAGTCTAACATAGTTTTACATGACCACAGCATAGGTATGGAAAACTTTGATAAAATATTTACAATAAGACATCAAAACACACACATGGACATGGCATGATGTACCAATTCACCCAATCTGTGGACACACAGTAAGAAACCATAGTTATTTTTATTTTTTAGTCTTAGTCTTAGTTTAGGAATTATGTTACATTATGGTTGTATGTTGTGTATGCAAATACAGTAACTACAATGATTTTTATGTTGGCTTTGTGCACTTCCAAAAGATGGAGGAATCACAACACACTCCAGCTGTGTTGGAAAACCTCTTCTGGAGACCTAACATGCTGTTCATACCATGTCGATTCTTTGTGGGCAGAAACTGTTCCCCATTACAAATCAATGCAATAATGCACCAGATGTTAAAAAATCTCACTTATAAGTTTGTTCATCACCCAAAAGTAACTTGTATTACTAACAAAGTGACCACATTTAATTTTTGCCTTCATTTCTTGCCACTTAAGCACTCTCTCAAGTATTACATGCATAATAAAACTCCACAATCCAGTTTCATGGCATGTGTTAAGGTGCAACTCTAATTCTGAAAATGCTGTGGCACTATGTAAAATTGTTAATACAAATAGAATGCAATGATTTGCAAGGGTCCTAAACCTATACTTTGATCATAATTTTTGAATTTTCTCCAAATTCTCTGACTCTCTTGACAATGTTAGCGAACATTATTCTGGAAGTGTTCCACAATATGTAGACACACAGATTTTTTTTATTTTGTTTTTGTTCTTTGCAGACTGCTGAACTTCTTCCCATCTATATTTCTGCAAAACTGCCTTTTAAAGACATTCTTTTCATATTACGTTATGTTACTGACCTGTAATATAAGTAATTAGCAGCATGTCAGTAACATAACCAATTATAACCTAATTGGTTATAACATTTTTCTCCAGGCGTTTCTTTTCTTTACCATTTACTTACATAGTATGATGCGGATTTTGTAAACACTATTTTGTGGTAAATTTCATTTACATATTGTATGGACACTTATATTGCATATACATACATTTACAACATAATACCATATTCTGGTGATTCATGCACTCACTTTACTTGGCTTCAGGAAGACACAAATTAAGTCATATTCTAATCTATAGATCCTCACTTCTTCTCTTATTCCTCTTTCACCGTTGTAGCCTCCGTCTACAATGAAAATGTTCAACATCATAATCTGGCACTCATATTACATCCTTTCTTTGATACTATGTCAGCATTTCCTTTCTTAACTGTATTATCAACTTCAACTCTTGATACCTGTAATGAATGCTCTGCTTGGTGTAGATATTGTACTGTAAATCCGCTTAGCATGCCTAGCGCTGAGCCCACCAGGGAAGGGTAGCTACACTTCTGCATCCTCACTCTGTTGCATGGGTTATAGCTGTAGTCTAATATCAAGTCTTTTGTGTGAAAATGTGTCCACGTGGATTTTCAGACAGGTGGGTGAAAAATTGTCTTAGTATGTGGAAACAGAGATGCATGCATTTACAGATTGTTATACTAACCTGTGGACCGGAATCTGGGATCTTTCTTACATGGCTGAAAAGTCAAGGGAAATACAAAATTCTGCACATGGACACATACCAAAGCCTTCACACTTCTCTAGAGAAGTCCACAACACCACGCAGCTTTAAAGTACTTGATGATGAAAACAGTAGCTTAATGTAAAGGTTGTTTTGAGAGTAACATAACAGAAAATATCATTGGGGTGGTTAAATTAAATGGACTTGTCTCCCTGGAAACAACAATATATTTAACAAAATACAGTGCAATATGCCTCACAGATTATGGTTTCTTGTTAGGAGAAATATGCATAAAAAGCTACAAGGTCAGTAAAAAATATGCTAACTAATTGGTGATGGAGTCTGATTATTTGAAATTAATATTTCCTGTGTGGAGGTAGAAATGGTTGTCTCACCGCAGCAGAAAACACCAGCTAAACAACTTCAATGTGTGCAATCATAGTCAGATCAGTCAATAAAAGAGACCCAAGAACAGAACTCATACTCTAGGGACCTTGATCATATAAACAAGATTACATTAGACAAGTCAGTGCCTTTGGAAATTTAAAACTCAGAGTTTCATATCTTCAGTGTAACGAAAATGATAGAGCAAGCAGGATCATTCTATCATAAAATAGCTTAATTAGACTGTACCGATAAGTCTGTTTTTCTACCAAATGAGACACCAATTGAAGTCCACTTTTTAATTTCTGAAAAAGAACAGATGGAGGAAATTACTCCAACTTGTCAGTTTGCCACGGAGCATGTTATTCACTTCAACAACTGCTCAAGTTTAGTTCTCAAAAAGTATGGTGTACATTTCGCATGCGGTGAATTACCATCACATGTGCCACAAGTAAAGTTTGCTTTCAGGGTTTTCTGCCAAGTAGACTCACTAAGATGTGATTTATGTTGCTGAAAATTTGGATTTTAACATTGACTCTTTTCTGGCACGATGCTCGTAGGAGCAGTGGTTACGCTGTCACAGCAAGAGAATTCCTGGTTTAAACCCACTGACTGGAAATATACTGAAACAAACATGTCCATTAACCTGCTTGGGCCTTTTTGTGTGGAGTTTGCATGTTCTCTCTGGGTACTCTGGCTTCTTCCCACAGACATGCATGCTAGGCTGATTGGTGATGCTAAATTGCCCAGGTGTTCATGTGAGCACGAACGGTTGTCTCTATGTGTTAGATGTGCAATAAACTGGTGCACACCACCTTTCCCCCTATGACAGCTCGGACGGGCTCCGGCATACCTTTACCCTTAGCTGGACAAGCAGTTTAAGACAATGGGTGGATATTATTCTTCCCTACACCTAACCAGAGTTTTGTTGACTAAACCTATTCAAACTGTAAGAGAAAACTGAATCGAATATAAAAGAATTGAAAGCTTTCTTTTAGAAAGCCTTTCTGGTGCAAAGTCATGAAAGCAAACTTCTCTCAACAGCCATCACACCACAAAATGAAATAAATAATAAGAATTCTACTGCTCTCCACTCTTCTCTTTCCCCATGTGTCTCTCACCCTCTTTGCTCATATATCACTCATTTGCCCAAAGTAATCCACATACCACTTTGCCTTTTCTTCTTAATTTGTATTCACCTTTTCTCCTGCTCGAAGGTTTTCATTTCTCTGTCTTACCTTGCATTTTATTCCTTGGCTGCGCTTTTTACCTTGATCGCTTCACTCTGTTCTTTTAAGAGTAATCTTGTCCTCTTTTTATTCTCTTTCACTTTTGCTCTCTTTTTTTTTGTTAATTAAGAGGGACCGCGCACAGATTCAATTTCAGTGT
The DNA here is from genome assembly GCF_000239375.1 of Pundamilia nyererei. Lineage (NCBI taxonomy): Eukaryota > Metazoa > Chordata > Actinopteri > Cichliformes > Cichlidae > Pundamilia > Pundamilia nyererei. The sequence goes on along the minus strand of NW_005187479.1, from coordinate 1,210,426 downwards.
CAGATCAAATAGATTTGCATTGCATATGCTGTTTTGCTTACTGTGCTGTGCCTCCTCTGTTAATCAAGACGTCATCTGTTCTCATGCCTTTTTCTCCGGCTTTCACCAGAATTTCAAGTTAGACATTTTAAGGAAGAAACACCATATTGATAACTTATTTCTCTCTCTCTCCGAGGGGCGAGTCATGTTTCCTCTTTCATCTTCCATTCATCTCCTCGTACTACTTTTTCCCTCTGTTTTTCATCACCTTTTTTTTTCATAAGTGTTGGTATTGTGTCCTTATTTGCCTGTCTCTAAATACTTCTCACATTTTTTAATTCTTAATGTCTTTGTTCTCTAAGTATAACCATCTCCATGTAGTCATTCAGTTCCTAATTACTGGGTCTACATGAAAACAGATCATAGTGTCTTTGAAGGCGCTAATTTTTTTGATGGGGCCAAACCAATTACCTCTCACATCATGAACAACTGACAGCTGCTTTCTGTATTGGTGAAAATCTAAGATAAGGCAGCGAGTGTGAATCCATTCCGCAAGCAGATCAGGAGAAAACAAAATTCTGTTGTTGTTTTTTTATTTGTTAAAATTATTTAACGACTGATCTGAGTAAAACCAAGAGTCGTAACTGTTCCTTCTATCATTTCCCTCCGTCTTGTTGTTTTAGCTACTCTATTATCCTGTATAGTGCAATCTGTCAGCCTTTCTTCTTCTCAGAACATATCTCATCCCTCCCCTCGTGTTTGAAATCTCTTTGGACTCCAAATGCTAATTTAGTCAGGCACTTAATCAGACATATTAATTCCATATCTCCCCTGATTGCAGTAATTCCACTCTGCAACGAGTTCCTGTGCGGCATCCTCGGTTCAGCAGCATTTCAAACTGTTGTGCTAACCAAGGTCTGTAAAAGTGTTTCTTTTAAACAGCAAATTATAATGCTTTTACAGTGAATCTTTTGTAGGGATAATATGTTGAGGACAATGCTACATGCTGTAGTCTGTGATGTATCCCATTTTTCTCTTAGCCTTCAGCCCTGCAGGGCTTCCAATTCTATTGGACTTGAAAATAGCTATGTTTTGCATCACTCTAAAACACTACAGATGAAACTATTCTGTTACAATAGACAGACCTCATCCTGCACCGGTTTCTGAATTGCAGATAAGAAGATCTGGCAGTATGACATCATACCATCAGACACCATATTTCAAGCAAGTCTGGTTGTCAGTAGGCGTGATGATCAACTGTACTAGCACATACAGGCATTCAAACATACACAGGCACGCACACACACACTGACACACACACACATGGAGAAAAAAATCTGAATTTTCCAGAAAAGCCTGTAAGCCCTTATATTGTCTACCAACAAACTGTGCACATAGCTGAGGCATGTATTAATTAATAACATAGATTTGGTCACATTCTAATTTAATTAAGTCCCAGATCATGTAATTGAGAGAATTATGAAATGGCTTTCTTTGTTTCAGATAATTGTATTCTATCTAAATGCCTACTTTTAAGTCTGTTAATTTGTTTTATCTCGTCATCATTATCTTCCTCATTCTGTTGTTTTTAGTAGAAAATATAGCTTGGAATCCATGTGTGCTTGTACAACACATCAAAGCAAAGTTGAGAGATTTCATGGATCTTTTAAAACTCTTGATATAATCATACCGCTTTTAGTAGTAAAATACAATATATAAGAGGAACAGTATGCACACATTTGCTCTAACATGTCTATAGACATTAAATTTTTTACAAAGGTGTTTATTGTGTATACAATGTGTTTCTTTCTTTTTTTCCTTTTTTTTCTCTTAGTGTCACTTACTGGTTGGTGAGAGCCTTCTACTAGACACACATGGATTTACCATTAGATAATGACAAATGGAAGGCTCAGCTGAGCTGATTTCAGCACTTACTGCTCCTTTGGGAGATGCATTTACCACACTGCAAACCACACGGGCCAGCCCCACCAAAGACCTTAATTGAACGAGTGGATGTGTAGTCAGTTGAATCATCCTGACATGCCTTTCTGGTCTTTTCTAGTGGGTAATGTAGTGTGACCTGCTGGTCAAAATATGCTGAGATCCTGGACAGAAAACAGTGAAGTAAGACTTTGTTAGGCTACATGGCTTGTTTTCTTTTTTTTTAAGGCTGAGTATGGGTTTAATCTGGTACAAATAAGTGTTGTTCCTTTTAATTTAACTACAACACCTTAGTGCTGCTTGTCTGTATTAGACTACATTTTTACCTTGTTTTTTTCTTATTAGCTATTTTTTATTTGCAAACTGTCACTATCCTTACCTGTTTAGACCATTTTTTTTAAATAACACACTGTATAACGATGTTTAGAAAATAACAATGTATAATTTTGATAACATTGGGGATACATTTTCAAGGCTTGGCATTTATTCTATTATTCTAGATCATCCATGGGTTGCTATTTCTTACCTTGTAGTTAAATTACAAAATATAGCATACTGACTGAAGAAACACATCATACTTTCTTATCCTACAAATGTCCAAACACCATCAAAGTCGCAGCTGTCTCTAACAGACCAGACCTTTTTCTTAATTAGAAAAAAACACATACGTCTTTTAAAATACAGGACGAAAAGAGCTTTTTAAAAATGTAATAATGTAGATCTTTGTCAGAGGAAGAGGAAAGTCAGAAGTCGTTTTCTGTGCTCTCTGTGGAGGATAGAAGGTGGGGGTGGAAGGGTGGTTACAATATTGATGTTGTTGATAATAACAACAGTGATAATGATTATAGCACATAGTCCATATCCATCATCGCTATCATCTACTTTGTCGACATAATTGGTCATTTTTAGCAAAGTTTAAGACAGATAGCACTGAATACTTCTCCCTCAACTAATTGTGTTACAATATTTATTGATAAACTTACTTATTCCAGTAAGGGATCTTGTCATTGCTTACCGATTTTAAACACATATGTGTTATTTACAGCTATAGACTTGGATTGAGGTATACTTTTATTATTGATGATAAATGATATTCTATTTATATTCCTACATATCATCAAGATTCATGACATGTTCATGAGTGCTAAACTATTCAGGTTCCTTTTTTCTTCCGTGAGCTACACTGTTGTGCAAAGTCACCTCTCCCCTCCTTTCGATGAGTTTATTTTGAGTCAACTACATCTGCTATAAATAGACCTACTCACCAAAGATCACCAAATCTGTGCCAATTGCCAGTTGTCAAAAAGCTCTGGGGCTAGTGGGGGAAATTATTATTATTATTGCTGTTATAATTATTAAATGTATTCAATTGTATTAAACTGTATATAACTCATTGATGTCCATTCTATTCTGCTCTAGTCTTTTCAGTTTAACTTTGCATTAAATATAAGAAAGACATCTCTATGTTTGCAGTGTTTTGTGGCTATTAACTGGTATGTCTTTGGATTCAATGTAACCGTAATACAGAGACCATACTTACTGGCAATTTTGTGTAAATGAGAAATCTTTAATCAGGAATGGCTGTTATGATTGCCTGTTACTGTAGTAACAACCCACTTGATCAAACATACACTTATTTAGATTCAGGGTTCCTGCACTATACTAATGGATGCCATGCAGGATGGAGAGCTTTATCTCCATTTGCTTTTGTCCCCCATAATTTATTCAACAGGGTCTGTCCTCTGTGTGTCCGTGTTTGTGTGTTCAGGCTCTGGGTGTTTGTGTGTGTGCTGTGTGCATATGTGTTTTGCAGTGTGTTTGTGAAGTTTTATGGCTTTGACTGTCCCGTCGTCCCTGAGGAATGAGCTCTTCCGACATACAGTAGCATACTATAAAGTCCCTCTTGTTAGATGGAGGGTCTCAGAGGTACTAAAATATCAGCATCAGCAGAGAGTGCTGAGGAAGTAGTTGAAAGGAAAACTAACAAGATGACTCAATGATTATTTAGAAACAGTAAAGAGAATTTTGAATTAGGTGTACTCTATCCTGGGGGTTTAAAAAAATTGCATTTTTGGTAGCTGAGTAGATGCATCATGATCTTTCCAAAAATGTGCATTATTCATGGACTCTATTCCATGGAGCCCGGGGAATGGAGTGGACAGAAACTGTATTGCTACAAATCTATTTTAAAGGTTGCTTACATTTATCCTCTTTTATTTGCAGGTCCAGCATTTTGGTGGATTGAAAGCTAATATGTGGATGATTAAAACCCCTTGGATCTTGACTGAGCTGGCAGGTAAGACTTAGGCAGAGCTTGGCTCAACCTTGGTGATTTTCTTTCCTGGTCAAAGAGATATGCATGGTTTGTCTGATGCTTTCAGAGAAAAAGATGCACACATAGAAATGTGTAAAAAATTATTTGTTTTGCTTGTCATGCATATTTCATTGATATGAAATAATGTATAATTTCACACCTATGTCTAAACCGCTAAACCCATTGAAAACAAGGACATTATCAAGAAAACATCTTTTTGGTTCAGAGAAAATTCTGATAATTTGCCTGTTTTTGTTTTTGTTTTGTTTTTTAAATCAAAGAACACTTTTGATAAATTTTTCAAGGTTTGGCATCAGAACACATCTAAATGTGTGGAATTAAGTCCAGTTAACACATTGGCAAATAAACTGGTCAGTTAATAACCTCATTGATGGAGATGGACAGAGAGAAACTTGATACTCCTGTAGACTTTACCCCATCACAGTGAAATGAGAAATGACTTGATTTTAGGCTGTGGATATAGTTGAAAAAGGAGCTAGAACTATTGAAGTGTAAAACTAAAAAGAAGCTTATGACTCTCAGTAGTTATTCTATGCTGGTGCCTATGTTCACAAAAAGTCTATTTTCACTAGACGTTTTACCTTTGTGTCAGGCGTTTTTTGTTTTTTTTTTCCCTTTTTCTTTTTGTATCTAAGAGCGTTGTTGGACTGCACACAGATATATGCCTCTGGAGTGAACAGCTCAACTCATGCATGTAACTTCTACTACATGTCTGTTCTACATTTGGTGTGAACTGCTGTCGCAGTGTCAGAAAGCTTTTACTGGCAAACACTATTCCTCTAGGCTGATGATACTGTTTCCCTGCATTGGCAATATGTTGTCATAATTTAAAACGTCTATTATCCCTGTCACAATAAATCATCCTGGAGTTGTTGTTTTTTTTTTTTGACCAATGCAACCATGAACCCGGCGCTGACTCTTTGGCATCTTTGAAACTTTGAAACCCTAGTGATGTCTTAAAAGCTCACTAATAAAAGTGCTGTCTGTCAGACCTTTTTAAAAGCTACATGGCATTCAACTTATTTGATATGACTCGCATGAATAGTTGCTTTTGTGATTCACTTACTTCAAAGCTTCTTTTCATGTGGTATTTCTCTTATTTTCTCTTATTTTATCCACCCTTTATATCCATCCCTGTGGGGTAGGAGATTGAAAGTCTTCATGGAAATGATATTGAATTTGTGCAATGGAATCAATTGACATGTTTTTATTTCCTCTAAAATGCACCCTTTGCCTTTGGTGCCAAGTATCAGAAAAACAGCAGGTTACATACATGTTCCCAAACGTGTGCAGTCACAAGTGATTTTGTGTTATTGAATGAAAAATATTGTAATTAGTCTCATTACAGAACAAGTGCAAATGTACAATATGCCTTTCCAAAGAAGCCCTCTGTGTTTTCAGAATCTGTCTCTGGTGTCATTTAATTAGCAAACAACCCGATGGATCGCAACAAATTAGGATAAAGGCAGCTTAATTTTAAAAGTGCATGCTTTTATATTACTCCAGAAAGTGAGGATGTTGTCACTTTGTGAATATTTACAAAACCACATGTGAGGAAAAGGTTGAAAGCTACTTAAAGTAAAAAAAAAATCATGAATTGTTCTTTTGAATTTACTTTCAAACCATTAGAGGTTCTTCCTCAGTGTAACTATTCTAAAAACAGTTTAATCTGTGCCACATTGCCTTTATTTGACATCTGTACCTTCTAGCTAAGCTTCTTTTAGCTGATTCTTTGCCTAACTGACCTTCAGACTAGCTGATGTTAAAAAGGTAGTGACACATCAATCAAGGGGACATTACAAGACTGTGCCCTTGGACATGTTAACACTGAAATGATATTAAAGTAAGTCACATGTTCAGGAGTGTGTGTGTGTGTTCAAGCATTTTAGACTGCCTACAACACTTTTTATTTCGTCAGTGGATAATCATACATAATGATCTTAGTCCAACTGGATTATAAGTGTGTAACGATTAATCCGAAAGCTCAATAAATTAATTCTCAAATTCCGGTCTTATTTGAATATATTTTCTGACATTGCAGCTTCTAGCACTGTCTTCTGTTTTTAGATACCATCAGTGTGCTCCCGCTTATCTCTCATGTTCTCTCCATCCCAAACTCAATTACAGGGAGACCATACTGCCTGCATCACCAGGTTCACAGCCTCAGTACGACCTCTCCACAGCTCGGACAGACTCAAAGTGATGCATGCTCACCCTGACCTCAACCAGACACTAGAGTGACAGCAGTATACAGACTGACTCCTTCATTCGACATCCTTGAAAACTAGTTAGCAGCTATTTTCTGCCCACAGCCTCTCTGAAATGTTCACAGGGTGACAAATGATTTTATCAATATCTCTTGTCACCCGTGAGCCCCTACTGCCGACACAGCCCTTACTGTGAAACAAGAAAGCTGTCACCCAGTTTGTGAAAATCTGCAAATGCTAAGAGCACACATTAAAGACCCACAGTTGCACACGTACACAGCTTGTGTGTGAAAATATGCAGAGGTTTTTTATGTTTTAATTTGAGTCAAAATGTGCACATCTTTACTTGAGTGTGCATTAGTTATGAGTGAGTGCAATAGTTGTGTATGTATGCGTTTTCAATGCCAGCAGACTTAAATGAGGCCCTTGGCACTTGTAGCCAATGAGGCTAGAAAATGAGTGTGTTTCATTCATCAGGAAATAGTCCACGGGTCATCCTCTGACAGAGAGGGATGCTGGTGCCTTTGCATTTGCTCTGCATTTATGTTAAGCTGACCCACACCTGCATGTCCAACTATGATGTAATAATGCCACATCACACACCACGCTTTGGTGTTGAGTGGACTTTAAGAAGTACCTGACCTCTAAAAAGTCACAAGTGGGGAATGTTTACCTTACAATAACGTTTGCCTTTAACAATATAAAAGGGGAGAAAATGTAATGCTTTCCATGATGTGAAGCTTATTTCCAAGAGTCCACAGCTCCTGGCTGTGAACACAGCTGCAGCTACTCTGCCTGACTGATCCATGTGAAGATGGGGCGGGATACAGTTGTTGTTATTATGACTTCACCTGCGTCTGTGGTTAAATCCATTTTAATATGAATATGTCCAGGTGTCCTACTAGTTGAACCTGGACTGAATCTATCAGCTATATATTACCAACACACCACTGGTGTTTTGATACAGAGCCAGCAGAACAATGACTGCACCCACACGACCGCATGAAGTCAATATTTATGTGTTACAACAAGAATCCAATAACCAAAGCACGGCCATGGCCACAGCCAGAATCACAGCGGGAGCTGTATCATTGCAAGGCTACAATTTTTGACTTAAGCGAGGCGACCGTCTATTTCTTCAGCACTAATTTTTGCAAGACCTGATGAACCAAATTCTACAGTTGGCTTTTTCAATGCAGGGATAAAGACCTTTGTCTGAACATTAGACAGACACAACATTCAAAATTGTCTAGAAAAGAAAAAAAAACATCTTCTGTGACCTTTTTAATAGTTTTTGTAAGATACAAACTGACAGATAAGCTGTTACTTTAGATAGAATCAGACAGAAGAATGTCTGAACTCTGTGGTACATTATCCATCTTTAATCACAAAAAAAAAAAATTTAGTTCCCTCAGATGTTCAATTTTCATTGTGCACAATCTCATGAAGAATGTGGAAAATTTGAAGCTGAAGTATGCAACTAACGTGAGACAGCCTATTATGTGAAACCAACAGTGCATGTACAATTGTCTTTTCAACAGAAGACATCTTTTGCCTAGTAGTTAAACTGTGGAAATGAACAATATTAGCATATTTATAGACCCAGGTTTTTTTTTAGTAAAGAAAGAAGTAAGTTTTTGACAAGTTAACTTATATGTCTTAAGAAATGTCTGGAAGGGATCCCATTTATTAACATCTGAGGTCCCCAGTTGCCTATATACTTAAAATGTCAAAATGTCACTTCTTTTTCTCTGCTGTCAAATCTTGGAAAAGAGAAGTCTTTACTCTCCATCTTTCTCTCTTGTGTGTGTGTCTGTGACACTCAAAATACTGTTGAGGTAATGTTAATATTCATATGATCACACATACAGCTCTCCTCAGACGGGCAGCAACCTCTTTGCCCTCTCCATTTCTATTTAAACATGTTTTGGTGTCGTCAGAAAGAAAAATCATGGAAACATGTACATTTTTAATGTAAATTCTTTGTTATATCAAACTATTTCTAAAGTCTTTCTCAATGCACATGTGGTTTTATGATAAGAACTGCAAAATGCATAGTGTGTTTAAAAAGGTTTGCTCGTGGTTAAGGTTAAAATTTTATAATTGCAATACATAAGCATTATTCTTAGTCTTAGTAATAGTATTAGTAATAGTCTTAGTATGATGGAATTATCTTTTTTAGCGTATCTTAGATCATTTCCATATGTATGTTCTCATTTTTAAGTATTTTAAGTATTTTTAAGCATTTTAACATTAACATTATTTGTGTACTGAACACATTTGATAAGCTTATTTATAAGAGCATGCTGGGTTACTCAGTTTTTGTTACATGCATCAGATTCATTTCACCATCTTGTTATAGATGACACAGACAAGCTGTGAGTGAAAGAATGTAAGGCTGTGGGCATGGGAGCAGCTGCCAGTTTGTCTCACTTGGCTAGTTAGCACCAATTCAAAGTATTTGGCTTGTCTGTTTCACTTGAGTGGTTAAAAGAAAGACACTGAAAAAGAGCTGCAGTGTGACCATTTTCTTGTTTTTTGTTTTGTTTTTTGTTTTTTTGTTTTGGGGGGGGGGGAGCCAGCATCCCTCAACATTACATTTTAAAGTGGCTTAAAGTGCCCTTAACTGCAGAAATACAAGGCACAGTAATAGTGCATATGAAATCATAAATGTCACTATATACATGTAGCATATATCAGTATTATAAATTAAAATCCATCCTGTTATACACTCTATAGTCCAACAGCTCGCACAATGTAGGATAAAATAATTATGCATGTAACCTACTGGCATTTAAAAAGCCCTTTTCTTGCCTTACTGACACACAAAGTACTTTAGACCACGAGTCACATTGTTAAAAAGCATTCATACAGCACTTCAAGTACTTTATCTGTTTCACATCTCTGGCCAATTTGTAATCTTCAGTTAACCTAACATGTTCACTGTGGGAGAAACCCAGAGTACCCAGAAGAAACCAGCGCAGGCACAAGGTGCACATGCCAGCTTGGCAAAGAAATGCCCAGCTAAGATTCAAACCAGAAACCTTGCTGTTGGCAGGCAATGGTGTTAGCCACCCCTATGCCATCCTAATAATTCTAAATATTCCAGATATTGCTGTTATTTAACTGAAATTAAATCTAAATTTGGTTAAGGTTACGTTATTTATATCCATATGTAAATTTACTTTACAGAAAAATGATAGCATTTGGCATCCCTTCACAAACACACACACACACCTATTGAAACCTTTTGTAATTAAACAAAATGAATCAAACCAAAAACAATTCTTATGGAGTTCAGTGACATCATCAGGGACAAAGCTGCCCTGTCTTTACCCCAGTTAGGCTCTAATATAATGTGTGTGATTAAATGTGATGAATGACCACTGGGAAAATGTGACTCTATATCAAAACTATGATCACATGATGAAAATATAAAGACATCTAATCGGTTTATTGTGCTGGCTCGAGAGAAGGAAAAAAGAAGGCTTGTGATGCATGTGGTGGGTATCCCTCCCACACTGGAATCCTTAAAGGATTCTGATTTATATTTGGAGCTGTTGCTGGCATTATCAAGAAGTGGCCTGATTTGATTTATATCTCATTAATCCCTCCTTCTCTTTTTCTCTCTTGCACTTTCTCCTTTCTCTCTTTCTCTAGCATACATACCAACATTCCTCTCTCACAGATGCCTCACACTCTGCAATCTTTCATCATCTTTTCTCTTCCATGCAATGTGAAAGCTAAAGCTTCTGTCAGTCACTCTTTACAAAAAAGTTCACAATCAGCAAGCACTCGAGCATTAACTGAGTGTAGAAAGCGTCAGAGGAGTCCACTCTATTTTCCCCACCTTTCAAAGGAATTAATGCATTTGTAAGGAATGAATACAGGAAGTTCATGCTGTCCATAATAAGAAAGCAGAATAAAATAACTCAGTGGCTTGTGCCAACTAGTCACAGACTTATTTTGGGGGGCTTTAGCCCCACTTGAATTTCCTGCAGTGTAACTAAATAATTCAGCCTTTTCTACCCAATTTATAATGTAAAAATATGACAGACTTCAGAATTACAGTAGTCATAAGAAGGGCTAGACTTAAGACCATGTGGAAACTACCACTACCACTACGAATGTCCCATCTTATCTATTGGAGACATGTTTTTTAAATAAACAAAATATACCATTTTACAGATGGCAGTTAATCTAAAATACTGACCCTGATTTTTATACCCCTTTTTCTCTTGTCATAATTATTTTTATTTAAACATTTTTATATTTTTTTTCTCTGATCTTTGAGGACATTGTGCATTTTTATTTGTTAATTTATTACATAACTTCATTCATTATCTGTATATTAAATAAATTTGTTACAGTTCATGTATATGTAGTGATGGCAGGGCCTGTGAGCAATACAGTAAAGAACTGGTTGTTCTAGTCTTGAAGATTTTCCTTTATGCCCTTGTGCTCCAAACAGGCCCATTAACTCCACCTCAGCATCATTTAATTACACTGACCTGATTTTTGCAGGCTCTTTTCTTCTTTTTTCTTTTTTTTATTCCAGTGGTGTCCATCATTTTGACGACTATAAATATACTAATGGTATCTCAGCTTACATTGGCCATTGCCCTATCGTGACAGTATTGTACACCAGGTTATGACCCATGAATAGAACGTGCAATAACGCTGTGAGAAAAGCTGTATTTTGGTCATTTAACATCTCTTGCCTTGTGATAGAAAAAACAGTTCTACAGCAGAGGAGTGGGATGTTAGTAATGTTACACACCATGCAGATCACTAATCCTTGATGGGATTAGAGGAATACCTCTTGGCATGTGCATAAAAGTCCCAACACGTCATTGGCTGTCTAGCACACTTAAAACTGATTGAGTCAGGGAGGACTCCAAAACATGCGCAAATAGAAATGTATGAAGCGGCATGGAGAGGCCCAAGAGGCTGATGTATCTCCATCCCTCTGATGAGGGCTGAATTTAAAGTGCTTGTGAAGTTAGCAGTTAGGAGTTAGTCCTGCAAAGGCTCTGTTGATCCTGCACTGTAGGCTTTTGTGCAATTGAATCACACAGGCAGGTAGACAAACATTATTTGCACATCTGGACTGCTTTACTGTCAGAGTATGGATGGCAAGCATCATTTGTCAAATCAGGTCTCATGATTGCTTATACTACTTGTAACAGAGGTACCATCACTGTCTGCCTTAGACAAAGGTTTCTGCTCAATGATGCAGTTCCTCCAAGCGAGCACAGGACTAGAATGGAGCAAGTAGACTGCAGAGGGAGTGCCAGTCTGAGAGCATGGAAGCAAGCATTAGACTCGGGGTGAAAGTCCAGTGGGAAATAAGCGGTCTAGTAACCACTCCACAGGTGGATGCTGCAAAAACTTTTTCATCTTTCATTATTGGCTGCTTGATGAGGGAATAATTTGGAGCAAATACTGCAGAAGCAGCCCTAAGAAGAGCCTGTGTGGACAACAGGGGCACAAAAGAAAATATTCACAACTCCACATAACAGGTTCTGTAAAAGCAAGAAATGAATTCACAAATATTGCAGGTCTGGCTGTTTAATTGTCTCCACTTCTGTTAAGCAGGGTCGCGCTTCAGTATGTCTGCAAGACAAAGAGACAGCTGGCAGTTCATAATCTGTTAGGACAAAAGTTGAAAATGCTTTCTTTTCTTAATCCTATTTTCCTTATCTCTTTTCATCTAATTCCATCACAGCACTATGTAAATCCAATTTTGCTGCTTTCATTGTCAGTGTGCAGATATATTGTTTTGCTCTGTAAATCAACTTGATCTTTTCTACTGCCACAGTTTGGATTCTGTTCTGCTGATTCATTGTTTATCTTTTTATCAAGGTTTGATCTGTTGAAAAGGAGGATGAGTAAATAGCGGAGATACAGAGAGTGAGGAAGTTTTCAGAAGTCTTAACTGAAGCATGTTTTTAGTAGGTCATTATATTCATTCATGGCATTGAAAATACATTGTTTTCACCTAAAAAGATGTGTATAATAAAGATGTGTATACAAAAATTCAGCTTCATATATTAATATTTTCTTCTTGCAGTGTCAATAGAACATCCAAGCATAAATCTTGTATTAAACCATGTGCTGCACTAAACCCTGTTGTTTTGTGCAAGGTTTTAATTTCGAACAAATTAAAACTGCAACAGTGGAATGTGATTTTCAGCCTGGTGTGTGAGCTCTGTCACATTTGCTCAGTCCCCCTGTATGAAAACAAATTCTTTTTCCATCCCCAGGCTTTGGCTGCTTGGAATTTAAATTTTGCAATTGAAGAATTAATGGAGTCAGTAATCAAGCAATTAATCAGTAGTTACAGTAATAGCCTCCCCATTCTTAAGTGAAGAGCTTTCTTGGAGATTAGGCTGTGTGTTGAACACACTGTATGCCTACAGAAACTATGAATATTGCATCCCAACAACACTGCAATGTTACTGCATGTCTTCATTCGCAGTGCTTTTCCAATTAACACAACAAGAGAAAATCTTCTGGGTTTTTTTTTACAAGGAAATTGTGCTTTTCCTTCTAAATAGACAAATTGTCTTGCATAAAACATTTTTGAACACTGTAATTTGTTAATATTCTTTCTAAATTTTGATGTTGACTCAGTGACAATTAACAGAGCTGTTCATTTGTGATTAGTTTCTTTAAATATAAAAGATATTTTACTTAATTAATATATAACACATCTCAAGATAACTCTTATCTCAGAGAGCTCTTTCTGTTATTGTTGAAAGATTGAACCTTGTTGTGTGAAAGACATTGTGTTCCGTTACAAAAATGTTTCACATTTCCTGAGCTATTCATAGCCGAACAACACATATTCCACAGTGGTTCAGTATTTATCGCTGACATTTCACTGGAGGTTGAAAATCTAACAGTATAGTTTACATCTTTTTCTTCATGTTCACATTGATTTTCTGAACATGCTCCAGTTTCCTCCCACATTCAAAAACATTCAGGTCAGGTAGATTAGAGGCTCTATAAATGTTTCCCTTTATCTGTGCTAGCTCTGTGACTCACTTCCGACCTGCCCAGAGTGGTTCCCTGTTTTTCACTTAGATAGTAGTGAGGAAAAAAATGACAATAAAAAAAAACATATACTAATGAACTGTATAATAAGCAAAGCAATGAGAAAGTTGTATGACTCAACATAATAAGAGTGTTGTAATTATTGTATTTGAATTCGTTTTTGAACAATGGTGTTGCAATGTAGTCATTAATAATAAGCCGGTAAAGTCCAGAGATGTTATACTGAACATGAAATTAATCAATATGTCAGCGATGTGTCTTTCAGTGGGTTTATTATTCCACAGAATGGATATGATTATGTTTAACACTAAAACACACACATACATTGATTATAGAAAACCAACAGGGTTTTTTTTATTTTTGTGTGACAGACACACTTGGCTGAGATATTTGACAATGAAGGACATCAGAGCATCAGTGGCATTTATGGCATTTAACTGTACTGATCTTTCACTTATTAAGTAGCTGAATACCCATATTGTATAAAACATGTAAGAAAAAATGTATGAAGTGCTTAGTAAAAAAGAAAAAAAAATTTTGAATGGTCTAATGGTTTAAGGTAAAATGTCTCAGACTTTAAAAGCCAACTTGGGCCCTGGGAATACTCAAGTTCCTTGAGTAAAGTTTATTAAAAAAAAAGAAAAAAAAATGTAAAGTGTATATTCAGCAGAAAGCAAATAAAGAGAGGCCACTGTTGTAGTGTTGACCTCACTGCTAGTCTACATTTCAGCTGCTTAATGTTCCTGCCTTAACTCACAGTGCTTTTCCAGTTAACATGAAAAGAGAAAATCTTAACCTTAATCTTTTTAAGGAAGTTGTAAATTTAAACAGAGCTTTTAATTTGTGATTTATAAAAAAAAAATAAAGAAAATAAACCCAAATGGAGAGGCCACTGTTGTAGTGTTGAACTCATTGCACGTTCTCTAAATCGATATACACACACATATTATATGTGTATATATATCTATATATAGATATATATAGATATATATTTTCACTTGCTTTCATGGCTTTTGTTTGCTGAATTGTGAGTTGTAATCAGAGGTTTCTAGATATCTTGACTCGATTGAAGGACTAGTGGGTGTTGAGCTTATTATTATTTATGCTCCTCCACACTGAAATATAAATCACAACGCAGCAGTCATGGCTGCTTTTTTTCACTTTTTTTCACTCGTTCCCTTCTTCTGCAAACAAACAGCACAGAAATCATTTGTTTTTTCAGGAATTTGGATTATGTGACTGAGATACAAGGACATTGTGCCTGAAAACGCATTTCTATATAAGTTCCCAGTTTGTGTGTGGATGTGGTTAATGGTTGCTGCAAGACAGTATACCTTTTTTTAAGGCTATCCTTGTGCTAATAATTCGAAATGGCATGGGATAAACTTTAGTATGCATTAGACTTGTTCACACACTTACCTAATGGGTGTCTTCTCTTTTCTCTTTCTCATTTCATTCCAGTGGGCCAAAATCCTCTTTTAAGAGAGTGAAAGACCAGTCAATGAATTATGAATGTTAAACAAGATGACCTCCTCTCAGCAGCAGCAGATGATGCGAGGTCCTAGGTGGAACCGGGCCTTGTCCGACCCTTTGTTTGTTCTGCTCCTGGCCCTCCAGCTGCTGGTGGTCGCAGGACTGGTTCGCGCTCAGACGTGTCCCTCTGTCTGTTCGTGCAGTAACCAGTTCAGCAAAGTCATCTGCACCCGCAGAGGCTTGCGGGATGTTCCTGATGGCATCTCTACCAACACACGCTACCTGAATCTGCAAGAAAATCTTATTCAAGTCATAAAAGTGGACAGCTTCAAACACCTAAGACATCTAGAGATACTACAGCTGAGCAAAAACCACATACGCAAAATTGAGCTTGGGGCCTTCAATGGACTGGCAAGCCTCAATACCTTGGAGCTATTTGATAACCGCCTCACCACCATCCCAAACGGGGCTTTTGAGTACTTGTCCAAACTAAAAGAGCTTTGGCTAAGGAATAACCCCATAGAGAGCATTACCTCCTATGCTTTCAACAGAGTGCCCTCATTACGAAGGCTGGACCTTGGGGAGCTCAAACGGCTCAACTACATATCTGATGGGGCCTTTGAAGGGCTGAGCAATCTGCGCTACTTAAATCTGGGAATGTGCAATCTGAAGGAAATTCCCAATCTTATTCCCCTAGTGAAGCTGGATGAACTGGAAATGTCAGGAAATCAGCTATCTGTCATCCGGCCTGGTTCATTTAAAGGGCTTATACACTTACAAAAGCTGTGGATGATGCATGCCCAGATCCAGACCATAGAAAGGAATGCTTTTGATGACCTGCAATCACTTGTGGAACTCAATCTGGCCCACAATAACCTTACCCTCTTGCCCCATGATCTATTCACTCCTCTACATCACCTGGAGAGAGTGCACTTACACCACAACCCTTGGAATTGTAACTGTGACATCCTCTGGCTAAGCTGGTGGCTTAAGGAGATGGTACCTGCAAACACCAGCTGCTGTGCCCGCTGCAGTTCACCTCCTCACCATAAGGGACGCTACATTGGTGAGCTGGACCAGAATTACTTTCACTGTTATGCTCCTGTTATTGTGGAGCCTCCCACAGACCTAAATGTAACAGAGGGAAGTGCTGCAGAGTTGAAATGCAGAGCCAGCTCTTTAACCTCAGTGAGCTGGATTACACCCAATGGTTCCATCATGACACACGGTGCATACAAGGTCAGAATCTCTGTGCTGAATGATGGCACACTGAACTTTACCAACGTTACCATGCAGGACACAGGTACATATACGTGCATGGTGAGTAATTCTGCAGGTAACACAACAGCGTCTGCCACACTCAATGTTTCCTCTACGGAAAGCAGTTTCAGCTACTTTACTACAGTGACAGTGGAGACAATAGAAACCCCGCATAATGAAGGCTTCACCACTACTGTCCAACAGAAGGTTGGCCCCACACCCTCTGCTGGTACATGGGAGTCTATCTCACCAACCTCTACAACAACCACCACCATCCGAACCGCACTCTCCACACGTGCCACAGAGAAGACTTATACAATTCCCGTCACAGAGGTGGGTGGTGAGGGATTGCAGAATGGCTTGGATGAGGTAATGAAGACAACCAAGATCATCATTGGCTGCTTTGTTGCAATCACACTCATGGCAGCTGTCATGCTTATTATCTTCTATAAGATGCGCAAACAACACCACCAGCAGAATCACCATGCACCCACACGCACTATTGAGATCATCAATGTGGACGAGGATTGTGTAACAGGAGGCCCAGGCATGGAGGGCCACCTTACTCTGCCTCCTCTTGAGCACGAGCACCTCAACCACTATAACACCTATAAGACTGCATACAACCATGCCTCCACAATCAATTCTATACACAGCTCAGCGCACGAACCTTTGCTAATCCGGGCCAGCTCAAAAGACAATGTACAAGAGACCCAAATCTAATACTTTTGTGAGACATTTTAAAACTGATGAAATTACTTACAGGCATTATTGACAGAACATTACTGACCTTTGGTTGCGAGGACTGCGGCTGACGCTCGGAATAACAGACTTGTGTTTGGCAAATCAGCGACTAGCAATGTTAATTCAGTGACTTTCGGAATTAGAGTATGTCTACTGTTTCAAAAAGTGTCTTTACAAAGCAGAAGTTATTTATTTAAGAAAAAAATGTTGTGGTTAAATCACGAAAACTGTATTCTGCAATTATTTTTTCAACACTTAATTCATGTGGGTTTTTTTCTTCTTTTTTCCTCGCATATCACAAAATTGGTTTACTAATATACTTTCAACTTCTTTCAAAGATGTGTCAAAAAACATGAAACAAAGTATTGTTCCTTTATTGTTCTTTTTTTGGTATAGCTGCCGATTTTCGATCAGATGACACAGTAACCTCATTTTCCCCATTTATCAAGGAATCCTAGAGCACATTAGTGATTTTCTCAGCTGTGGATTAATTGATGAAATCTTTTGTGACCATCTCTAACTGAGATGAATTAAACACTTGTTCATCATTTTGGAGTGAGTGACAGAACTGTCAGTGATGGAATCTGATCATTATTCACCGTTTAATTATCTGTCACATACATTAGCCACTCTGCGCTGTCATCAATAGGCTGAGGACCTGAAAAGAGGGAAATGCATCCATTTCTGCTACTGTAAAAGTTGAAGCTCACTGCTAGAAGGACAGTTTTGTTAAATTAAATACTGTTGATCTATATGTCTTTGTGTTTCTATTGTATATGTAAAATTTAAAATGATCCCTGATCTCAAATTTGTCTTGACAAATCGCATTATTATAGAAAGCATATAATAAATTGCATTAAGAACCATTGAAATTCTGAAGGTCATGCTACAGAAGCAGCATTAACACGTACTTTAGAAAGAACATAATTATGACTGGAGAGGATGGGAATAATGCTTGTACAGATGTACATGACCTCAAATTCTGGCAAACACCCACTGCCTCAGAATATTTCCAGTGTATCATGGCTTCACCTTTACCTTGCAGTGCTGTGTAGTGTTGCATATGAAGATGATTGCTTTGAAGCCCCATTTTCATGCTGGGACCCCTTACCTCATCTGCAGTACTGCAGGAGTGCTGTCAGAAGTAGACTGATGAGCGGAAGAAAGAGCTTAAACCCTTTATACAGCTGTCTGAGCACATTGCCTGTCATCTTTGTGCCATATTTCCACATGGGCAGTGCCTGGCAGTCCCAGATTCACACCCTGCTCCCGCCAACCACAGAACTTGTCCCTGAGTGGCAAGGCTTAGCTGCAAGAGGCTTATGGGGTGAATGTGTGGGATCGGGCATCAACCAGATGTTTGGGTTGCACCTGACTCTCTCCATCGTTAGTGACAACACAATTTACATTTTAATTGATGTGCCTGTGGGCTTTGGATGGGCACAGCTCTGCTGCCATCCATACCCTGGAAAGCATTTCAAAGTCCCAAATGTAATGAATGGTGCCAAGCACCATAAATGCAGTGGTTATGCAGACATTTGAGATGGCACAGGTTTATTTTTAGCAAGTTAACTGTGGTTTTTATTCAACAGAAAAATTTGCAAAAAAAAAGTTAGGCCACTCAAATTCTTAATTCGGTTTGGGTTTTTTTTGTTGTTTTTTACACTTGCAGTAATGCAATCCAGAAAGGAATGCCTCTATTAAAGATGATGTCATGTGCTTTCTGTGGATTCACCACGCATATCATTTAAGTAAAAGCTGGTACTCCACTGAGAATTTGAAACATTTGTTCTCTATTAGTTCAAAACATGTCTGGAAAAAAATACATGAAAACAGTCCACTGCTGTGGTCACTTTTAGATGAATGGTGGCAATAGGTGTTTTAAGTTCTGAAAGCTATTCAGAATAATGATTTTAGAAGTGAAAGATTTTCTGTGGGCTTTTCTTCAAAATCATTTACATATTTTACAGAAAATATAGCAAAAAACACAGTTTTCCTGTCAAGATAACAAGCAGCAATGTCTATAGGTCCGCACCACCTGTTTCACAAACACATGGGCTACCACAGGTAACAATCAAACAAAAAAAAAAACTCCACTGTCTACTATACAAGTTTGTATACTATACAAGCCTCATTCAAAACTTCCACAAAGCCAAGCAAAATAAACCAATTTTTACAGAAGTTTTAAAAGAATTCACTCTCATTCAACTGGTTATGTCACTTTGAATAAAGGCAAATTAACAAAACGGTTTTAACCAGACATAAGTGCAAACCTTTTACAGCCAATACAGATTTTAGCTTAAATTGAAAAAAAGAATAAAATGCTGCACCCCTTAGCTTAATGCATAGAGTATGGAGATTAAATGAGATACAGTGTTAGTTTGCCTCAGAACAATATGATCTATGCTTGATTCACACTGAGTTTTTATTACCTGGGATACCTGATATATGTATTACAGTTGCACAGATTATATATTTTAATTAATTCATAATCTGTAGTGTAAAAAAACACACACACACACACACACACACACACTCCAGCACTCCACACAAACTCACACACACCCTATAATGCAGAGTATATTTAAGGATATTAATTCTATTAAAGTAATTTTATTTTCACAGCTTTTTTTCTCTGCCAGATAAGGAATTATGGAGGTTTAAGATGAGCGCCATTTGAGATGCAAGTGGTTATTGCATGTAATGTTTCAAGGTGTTTTGATAACCAAGACGTTCTGAATGACGTTCTGAAATCAGAAGTTCTGATGTGCTGTGTACAGCACAGATGTGGGGAATACTGTAGATTCCTAAATAAAATGAGGTCACCGGGTAATATTAGTCCAGATTTAATGAATGATTCCCCTTAATTTTTTT
>NW_005187479.1:1186028-1190534 GCF_000239375.1 Pundamilia nyererei | reverse complement strand
GAATGATTCCCCTTAATTTTTTTTCAACAACTGGACAGGATTCACCCCATAATTGCCCTTATGTGGAGACTGGCACATTTGTAAACCATATTGTGTGTGTGTGTGTGTGTGTGTGTGTGTGTGTGTGTGTGTGTGTGTGTGTGTGTGCGTGTGTGTGCGTGTGTGTCATTCTCTGTTTCAGTTCATACTGGCAGGCAGGGGGTCACGATTCTCCTCAGTTTATGTTGAGAGTGTAACCATCTTTCCCTTCTGCCTTTAGTTGGAGGTAAACTGTCTGAAAATTTCAATGGTAACTTTGTTGCATTTTAGTCAAGCTGTCTCATGTGTGTAAGATATCTAAAATATTTTTGTCAATATTCCTTTTTTTCACATCCTTTTCTTTTTCTGAGAAGGAATGCTGTTCTAGTGGTAGATTTATATAAAATACATTTTGAGAATAAAATATAACAAAAACAAAAATTTTTAAATTTTGATTTTACATGTGCCAACAACCTGTTCAAAAATTGAAAAAAAAAAAAAAGATAAATATGTTGTAAAAGAATAAGAGATCGATTTTCATGTAAGCATTCTTTCATGACCTTTAAAAGATACGGAGATCGATTATAGAGACCAGTTTGTAGTTCATACACAAAATATGGTTCAAATAAACTATTGTTGTTTTTCTGTATTGTCTGATCCTTGTTTTCAACCTCTGAATTTATTACATATATCATAGTTGATGTGAATATTTACCTTTTTTCGTCATCAGAAAAAAAAAATTATGCATACATAGTTGTCCAGGAAAAACTCACAGGGCTAAATATACAAAATCATATATAAAATTTCTCACATCCTGTCAGTAATGTCTGAGGGAAAAAAGGAATTTCAAAGACAAAGGAAACAAACTTTTGGTAAATGTCAGTGTTCTTTAGTCCTAGTTAGTTCTCAGCCATGGTACTAGCTTATATGCTACATAAACAGGATTGATAATTAAATTTATATAATTTATTTGGCACTGGATTACTTAGTAGCTTAACATTACAAACTAAACAAATGGAGAACTAATAAAACCATATTAGTGAAAAAATATCTTATCTAAAGCAAAGCACAAGGCAAACACGATGATTGTATTTTTCTAATTAAATTCTCCATTATCTGCATCCACGGGACATTGTTCCAGTTGATAATCAGCCAAGTAAAGTCAGATTCTGATATGACTTGATATGACTGATGGAAAGTCATATGAGGAAGTGAAAACTAATAGTCATAAGTTGTTAACAAATGAAATAGCTACAACATCAAGCTGGGGCTTTCGAGCAGTTTTGCTGAGAACAAGAACATCCAATGTTATTTAAAAAATTAAAAAATAAAAAAAATAAATAAATGCATCAGACTCTTGCTTGCTATTTTTGGATAGATGAAGATGCCGCTGATTGATTACAGTGAAGGACCTGAGCTAGATTCAACCCCAAACTTCCATGGTAAGGATCAGGCCCAACTGAAATGTGTGGCCGTAAAAACAAACGATAACTTAGAGGAATGTTTTTTGATTCTAAGATATAAATAGCACAATAGATTCCAGCCAGGTATGAGTAAAGGAACCACAAATTGGCAGTCAAAAAAGCAGACAAAAAATGGAAGATTCACAATAATTGAAGAATTTACATAATGCAGTAATGGCATAATGTCATTAAAAATATTTGCTATTTGCACCCAAGACTTCCAACTTAATAGAAAAATGAAAACGTCTGTGTCCTGTGGAAGTCCAAATCTATTTAAATTAATATATGAGAAATAAGCAACTAAACTGCATGAAAACTATCAATCTGAACCTTTAAAATAAATCTGTAATCATAATTGGAAACTGCTAAATGGAATTGTTCCAAAACATGTTTTTACCCCAAAGTGAAAATGTGGTTGTTGCATTATTCTCAAAAATAACATATTTCAATTTATTTACTTTTTATTTATGAATCTGCTTTTCGCGGATGATGTGGTTCTGTTGGCTTCATCGGGTGAAGGCCTCCAGCTCGCACTGGAACGGCCGAGTGTGAAGCAGCAGGAATGAGGATCAGCACCTCCAAAGCTGAGGTCATGGTTCTCAGCCGGAAAAGGGTGGAGTGCACACTCTGGGTCGGGGATGAGTTCCTGCCCCAAGTGGAGGAGTTCAAGTATCTCGGGGTCTTGTTCGCGAGTGATGGGAGAAGGGAGCCGGAGATCGACAGACGGATTGGTGCGGTGGCTGCAGGGATGCGGACGCTGCACCGGTCCGTCGTGGTGAAGAGGGAGCTGAGTGTAAAAGCGAAGCTCTCAATTTACCGGTTGAGCTACGTCCCTACCCTCACCTATGGCCACGAGCTGTGGGTAGTGACCGAAAGAACGAGATCGCGGATACAAGCAGCGGAAATGAGCTTCTGGCTGGCCTCTCCCTTAGAGATATAAGTTCGGCCATCCGGGAGGGGCTCAGAGTAGAGCCGCTGCTACTCCACATCGAAAGGAGCCAGCTGAGGTGGTTCGGGCATCTGACAAGGATGCCTCCTGGGGTTGGTGTTCCGGGCATGTCCCACCGGGAGGAGGCCCCGGGGCAGACCCAGGACACGCTGGAGAGATTATATTTCTCGGCTGGCCTGGGAACGCCTTGGTGTTCCCCCAGATAAGCTGGAGGAGGTGGCTGGGGAGAGGGAGGTCTGGGCTTCTCTGCTTAGGCTGCTGCCCCCACGATCCGGCCCCGGATGAAGATGGATGGATGGATACTTTTTATTTATTTTAAAGGTTGAATATACAACCTTTCCACTTCTGTGGAACTTTCTTATCAGTAACAAGCTAAAGCCCAAAGTCTTCTTCTTGAGGAACCATTTCAATTGTAGTGCCAAGTGATCTTCTCTGGAAAGTGTGTGATAAGTTGGTTTTCATAATGGTTGCCTATTGAAAACATAACCCAGGGCCTTTTCCACTGGCTCCTTACTAATGCACCATTAAACTCCTCTTTTTCTTATTTATTCTGTTCCTAAGGCTCAGATGAATTAATGGATGCTTTCTGACAGTGCATTGCTTGGTATGTTACTGGCATTTTTTTGTTTGTTTTGTTTTTGTTTTGTTTTTTTTATAATGTAAATTCATATAAAGCATTCATATAAAACTGTGAAGAAAAATATGTCACTACAAGAAATGTTTAAAGAGGACCTATTATGCTCATTTTCAGCTCAGTATTTATATTCTTGGACTCTACACAAGTAGTTGTTCATGATTCACAGCATAAAAAAATAATAATAATGACAATATTTTATTCTGGATCCTGATGCAGTCCCTGGGTGTTTCCACAATTCAAAACAAGCTGCTTCATTTTCTGTGTCTTTAAGATCCCCCAAAGCTTAGCACCACCCAACTCCTCTTGCCAGTATGGAAATTGCCGTGACAAATAAACTGGCATTTTCTCCAGTCATTCCCTTTATGTTTGTGTACAAATGTTATCCAGATGGGACATTTCTGTTCACTAAATATCACAGTCATTACATGATAACTGAGAGACACACTGGTGGCTTTAGTGTTTTAGTCACAATGTCTGTATATGTGAGACATGTTATGCTACAGCCTTTTCTAGACTGTAGCACATACATTTTATAAGATGAACTACTAATCAGTAACAAAGTGTCCATATATTTGTTTTTGGGGTGTTCTCTATATAAACCTGAAGTCTCTATAGAACAGCTGAATATGCAGAGGGACAAAAAACATTGTTCACTTTCAGGTCACAAGCCATCCCAGTTACTATGTTATTGTATCACATGCATGTATATGCGCATCAGTTTTTAATATTAATAGAACATTGGAATATTCAGGCATTAACTAACACACTAACTTTTATTTGTTACAGATTCAACAGAGAGAAGTTGCTTGCAGTGTGCAAATTGCTGCAAAAAAGAAGCTAATTTCAGTTAATTTCTGCTCTGTTTCATGAAACCAGTGTTGCTGAGGAACAATAAGTGAGGCTTGTCTCTAAACACACAGCATGAGGACTAAATTAAGAGTTTTATGACACAGCCAAAGTTTTAGCACTGAAATAACTTGCCAATTACAAACACGTTCTGACAACATCTCTCTCCTGAAAATAAATTCTCCTTGTACCGACTGTCACAACCACAGCAGGGATAATCTGTGCTTTTTTCAACATTAGTTTTTGCAATTTGCAGTAAATTGTGTTCCACTGATTTTGTAATTCACATTTGTGTGACTCATCTCAATATTCTTCTGCTGAAAGTTCTACTGAAATATATATAGCATAAGGCCAACTGTAAAAATACTCCTGTTCACAACTGTCAGTCACAAACTGACACTGAGCCTCTTTAATAAATCCAGTAATTTTTTTTCTTATGTCAAGAGAAGGTTTTCGGCTGCTGACATTAGTAAAACTGGCCCTAAAAGTTCCTTCTTTTTTATCAAATTCTGTTAAGAAATATACTCTAAAACACTTCTTCAGTAAAGACTCAGAGAAGAGAAACACACGGAACTTCTTGCTAGCAAGGGCAG
>NW_005187479.1:1181280-1185792 GCF_000239375.1 Pundamilia nyererei | reverse complement strand
CCGTAAAACAATAAGACAAGGTACGACCTCTCTCATGCTCCTAGGATGTGGGGGTGAACACCCTAGAATGTTACAGACCTCCTAGGATGAGACATTCTTTCAATATGCCACCAACTATATACTTCTACACACAAATGATTACATGCAGCATTCTACCATATGCAAACTTACTGTATATCATTAAAAGATTATACTGACTACTAAGTACAATTTTCTTATTAACAAATTCCATCATTTGTAATGAAGAAAAAATTTTCACAGACTCTTCTCGTTTATGTGTCCTCTGTAAAACAATGGGGTTAGAACACATCGTGGCAAAGTAATATGCACATTTTGTAGTCCATCTTCTGTCGCTGATTGTAATGTAATGACTGTAATTTCAGCAGGGTGGACAGCTGGCGTCACATTGTTAAGGAGAGACAAATGTAATGCTGTTCCAATTCTGAGCGCATGGTCCTTCTAAAGTCCTTAGCAATACTCCTACCCACTCTTCATTGACCTCGATGAGGCCAGGAATAGGAGATAGGAGGTACTTTTTTGAATGCGCCCTAGGTTTGGCCTGTTTACCAGGTTATCTGGGGGAACCTGCACGAAACAGCTGGTCTTCTTTTACTGACATTGACAAAGAAGATGATAATTAGGTGTGCACAGCTGAAGAACGTGAAATCCAAAGCTTCACCCAAATGGGAGAAAAGTGCATGGAGGATAATTGACTTGGAGGAAAGAGAGAAACTAAAGCAAACCGACAGCCATTATGGCAAAATTATTTCAGGAGAGGGGGTTTACTATGCTTCATCTAACTAACAATGCAGTAAACCAACTGCCCAGTTGCATATACAGTACAGCAAACACAGGTGACCTGCCATGTGACCAGCCAAACTCATTCTCTCTGCCTTTCTCTCTTTTTTCTCTTAAAACCATATATATGCATTAACCACAGATGGAATAATGGTAAAGCTTCTTTCTGTGTGGGTGATCACAGGAGGTGGTGTTGCCTGATGCAGTATTCTCCGTCTGTGTTCCCGTGGAAACTGTGATAGTAGGATGCACTGAATGACTGACCCTCTTTAGCATGTCAAAAGATAGCTATGCACAATAATCACAAGTCACAATCATTTTTACATGAGTAGGTTTTCTTGGTATACATGATATGATCAGCTGACCCGCTCCTCTTTGTGGATTTGCACAAATGAATTCAAGATGTCGGCAGATTTTTCACATGTTTTTTGGCTGATACCATCCTCTACACTGCCACAATACTGTATACTGTCTTTATATTAGACTGTATACAGTTGGTATAAAGGTGTGACAAGCTAACCTTTGCATCCCATACAAACTACAAAGTATTTTCTGGTAATATTTGAATAACACAAAGTTAGTATACCTTAGTTTGTTTTTGCAGGAATATCTAATATATGATTAAAATTATGACATCACATCACATTTAAGGTTTACATTTTTTAAAGTTTATCAGGCATCACTGAGCATCCTTACCTTTAAATCTAACTTCTCTTCTCAACATGTCCTGTCTTTTCTTACATTTTTAACTGAGTGAATTTATCTCACACTCTTTTCTCTCCCTGTGAAATACAGCATCTGAACCTTTAGCTAACAACACACTATGTGACAAACTGCACACAAACAGTTTGTGTGTTTGCTGATGTTTGTTGAGCTGCTAGAAACATTGAATTTGAAATTACCTGCCACTTAAAATAACCAGAAAAACCCAAAACAAAACATTGCTCTCTTCATGCTTCCTCTTCTTCTGTCACGCTACCTAGATTCTGAATTACTGCAACTACAACAGTTTTGGGCATGTTTGTCACCAGTGTCAAGCTTTTATGAAAAATAATTGAACTTTTTCTTTTATTCTTCACATTTACTGATGATACTGTACCTTCATCTTTTAGTTACATGCATACACCTTGGTTATTGGAAATGCCTAATCAGACAATCACATGGCAGCAACTATATTTACATGACAACATTATCGCCACCCGCTACACTTCAAACATCAGAATGGAGAAAGTCATTTAAGTAACTTAGAATGTGGCATAGTGTTTGTTGCCAGACGGGCTAACAGATCTTCTGGGATTTTTGTGCACAACCATTTCTAGGGTTTTATAGAGAATGTCCTGAAAAAGATGATCTATCCAATGAGTGTCAGTTGTCTAGGTGAAAAACACCTTGCTAATGTCAGTGGTCAGAGGAGAATGACCAGATAGCTTTGAGCTAATAGGGAGTAACCTAAAATAATTACCAGCCAAGGTATGCAGAAGAGCTTCTCTGGTCGCTATGGTAGAGCGTAAACATTTCTTTCAAAATAAGACACACAACTACAACATGGGAAAAGACCCAGGGAAACCGGAGCTTCAACTCTCGTGGCCTGGTACCAAATGACTTGATTGGGGACCGCTGCAATAGAGCAGCAGCTTTGGGATGTCCCAGAACAGGACATTTAAATAAAATCTGCAGGAACTGTGTGATGCTATCACAACAGTATGGACCAACATCTCTAAAAATCTTTCCAGCGCCTTGGTAGTTAAAATAAATAAATTCAAGGATGTGGAAAGAAAAAATGAAAAGTAGTTTTCAAAGTGAGGTGTAATGAAACAGCCTTGTGCTGTCAGCCATTTAATTTTATTCCACTAAGCTAACATACCCAACATACTAATAGAGAAAGGAGCCCTGTAGGCCATCTGCTTCGAAAACACATTGCTGCCTTGCTTGTCAAACCACAATCATTTTTGGCCAGGGACAGAATGTTCCTCTTGCAAGACTATTTGCTGGGTAAGTAAAGCAATGCATTAAAGTAACAGGTAGTTACCATATAATAGTAGTTAATACGAGTGACTGCATAATACTGCTTTAACACTTCTGGCTACCTGAATTGGTGGAGCTTATGAAAATCGTACTTTTACCTTAGTTTTGATCTCTGCTATTGCTGAGAAAAACATCTGGCCTGCACTTTAAACATGATCTTTCCTCATTACAGATCCTTTACTCTTACCATTCTTGTATTCTCACCACAGCTAACAAATCACATATTAATCTCCATTTGATATTTTGTAATTTTGCTGCATTTTCTAATGTTCTGCTTGTTGACTAATAGGGGTGCTTATCATTGTGCATTGTTCAGTTTATCACTAAACGCTCTAAATTTGTACATATAAATTACATCTCTAAATTACAAACAACCTACTTTTATAAACTCCTGTTTTATAAAAGTGAGCTTGCTGCAAGCACATATTTGAAGGTCAGGTCTTAAGAGGGAAAAATCCTCCTAACTGTGCCAATTCATTAATCTAAAGCTCAATGCAGGAACAAAATGTATTTGGATGATGAATGTCCAGATCAAAGGCTTTTGCTCCCCCAAAGGCATGAAATTACACAGAAGTAAAGCTCTAGCTCTTTTTATGAATTTAATTCGTGATACTAGACCAGGTAATTTTTTTTTCAGATTTATATTGTAGTGTTTTAACGATGCTTGATACACAGATTTTTCTGAAGAAGCCAAAAGCATGGGTAGAACATGCTTTTAATTAATTAATAAGCAATTAATTAATAATAAGCACTATAAAAAATAACAAACAGAAACAGCCCAAATAGTAAGACATGGCATATGAAGAATTACACTGAAGCAGACATGGAACTAACAAGTATGTAATGAGTGTATGGTGGAAATCTGGTTATGTATGATCTTAATTGTCAGTTTTAAATGAAATATTGTTGTGGTGTTTTAACATATAATAGACCTTTGTGCCGTCTCACCCTTTTCTTTTTCAATTTTGTTGAGTCAGAAGACCCTGACTCTGAAGTAAGAACGTTGGAGAAAGTGTGCAATGCTTACAAACTGGGACACTTTAAAACATTTTAAACCAGACATCCCAATTCATCTTTCTTTGAGACTTTGACAGAAGACACAAATTACTCTCATAAAATTCAGATTAAAATATATAATACCAGCAAAGAAAGACAAGTAGCATACATATCATCAATCTATCTATCCTTTGTGTTTCCTTCTATTTGATAGAGTTGGATGTCTCGAGACATTTACGTGGTCTTGGTCTTGCCTTGGTCTCGGATCCCTCAGTCTTGCTTTCTCAGATTGACATAGTGTTCGGGAGATTTGGAGTCAACCATCGGCAGGGGTTTACTGGGCTTAAGCTCGGGTCATTTTATCAGAAGCCCGGGGACTTCTGGAGTGTAATTTGTTTTATAGTTAGATGCCTGACTGACAACTGTGTAAAACAAAAACTACACACAATATTTGATGCACATAGCGCACAGTCGTAAATCCCCCCTAATTTTGGTATAATCTGAGCTCAGGCACTAGGCGACTGAGCACAGCACATACACATGTGAGCGCCTGCGAGTTTGCTGTAGGAGAAGCGCAGCCAGGCAGACAGAGGAGGGCTTAAGTTTGACCAGGTACCAAAGCAAATCTTTCATACTGTACAAATAATGTAAATATGACGGTGTATCACAAAAGATTGATATCAAACTGATCAC
>NW_005187479.1:1178082-1180576 GCF_000239375.1 Pundamilia nyererei | reverse complement strand
AGAGGTGAAACGTCTTCAAGTAACTTAAAGAAGTCCAGACGCTTTTCTTTGCAAGCTCCTTTGACATAAGGGGCTTCTTTCACAGAAAAAACTCATACACATACACTTTAGGGAAAAAACATAAAAACTTTTTTTTTTACTGTTAAACATCAATTTAGAGTAAACTTTTTTGTTTTAGATAAACAGATATTGAAATATCTTTTGAATTAGTCAAATGTCAGAATAAAGAGAGAGAGGGCTGTCTATTTTTTATCACTTTCATCAAATTTAGGAGTACATATACACTAAGTTTATTGTTAAGTAATAATAAAACTCCAGACGATTCCATTCTGAGCTTAAGAAGCCTCTGATAGGTTAGACTAGTAGAGTCAATTTGAGTAAACTGGTGGCACACCTGTGGATGCATATAAGGCACCCCCAAAACACAGAGTCTGTTTCTTTGACATTGGAAAATCAAAAGATATCAACCAAAACCTCCATAAGTGTGGCTCAATTTTGAATACAATTTGAGTGCCATTTGCAATTAGGAAATACATACAATGTCTCTCTTTACTCTTAAATTTAACAAATATGTCTTTTTTTTATTTATCAATCTAACAAAATAAACATTTAGTCTGATTTGATGTTACTATTAAAAAAGTGTTTGTGTTTTTATCTGAAGAGTATGTAAATATCTGGTTTCAACTGTATATTTGATGATGTTGGTGTTTGGCTTGCTTGTCAGCAGAAAGAGGGAGAGAGAGGAACAGAGTGGGAGATGGAGAGGAGAATGAGGACAGAACAGAGATGGAACAAGAGCCAGGTGAGACACACATGTTAGTCAAACGGTTGTTTGCCAAAACTCATCAGAACATGTATCTAGTACCTAGTGTATCTTTTTAGATACCATTTGTTACTTTTCAAATTCTATATTTATTAAGTTTTGCAGGCTTGTTTGCGCAACAAGGCTAAATAATTATATAAACTTTTCTGAATCTAAATAGTGTACTTTGGTAGAATTAAAAAATAAGTGTAGTGCAGGTCTATGATGAATTTTAGTGCTACTATCATCTAATTTTGATTCTGGTTCTGTCTTGGTTAAGTTTTGAACTGATTTTGAACTCTTGTAGTCCTGTTTTAATTCCCGATCAGTTCTGGGTCTGGTTGAATTGGGGTTTAGTCCTTGTGTCTAGATACAGCCCTGATTTTGTTCTGCCTTGCTGCTTAATTAAAAAACTACTTTAAGGTGTCCTGCATATGTGATATATATATATTTTTTCCTATATGAAGTCATTCTTTTTTGAACAAAACTCAAAACACAGCCTAATAAATCTTTCAGTAATTTCTGCCGTGCTTAGAGACTGCTTTGTAGTGAATCAGAAGAGTCGACACCCATTGAGTGAAAGCTGGCTCCTCACTTAATTTCCTTTCGCTGCTCAGCTCTCACACAGTGGCTCAGCTATGCTCCAATCCCCCCATATTGTGCCTAATCACATGCGAGGATATAGGATAATATCATTATGTGAAAAACAGAGAGGGTGAGAGACGCGACAGTCAAGTGGAGGGTGTGTCTGTCCTCTCAGTAAGTGAGTGAGACAGTAGACAGCGTTGAGGAGGGCTGTGCGAGTGCATCGCAAAACCACATAAATATGCCTGACACCTGTAAACGAAGCAGCATCTGGATGCAATTTAAAGACTTTTTTGTCTTGGTCTCGATACCCTCTGGTCTTGGTCTTGTCTTGGTCTCAGTTTAGGCGGTCTTGACTACAAGTCTACTATCTGATACCATTTGCTGCTGAAGTGAATGTGGAAACCCCTGCACTATACAAAAGAAGGTTTTAGCTAACTGGATCCTCTTTATTTAGCATTTCTTGAATCCAGTTATAAGAATGTGGGCTGGTACTTATATAGTGCCTTTCTATACTAATTGCGCACTCAAAGCACTTACTGCTACTAGCCTCATTCATCCAGTCACACACACAATCTTTTTTATTTCATTTTTTGAAATGTAAGTGCTTTTTACCTAACATTCTCATGCACACATTCTGTCACGACTAGTGAAGCAGACTCAGGCACAGACCACAAACTCCTTCAAACAAGAGTGAATTTATTTACAGTGCTCTCCACAGTGAAATATATACACAAAGGTGTTCGGGAAAAGGGGCCGGGGTTCCAGGGTCTGGGAGTGAAAGGGGCAGGAGTCCAGGAAGGGAAGATTTCCACACAGCTTTCTTAAACACCAACAGCTCCTCTTCTCTCCACCACCACTCTGGCTCACACTCAGTCACAGTGCACAGGGAACGGGTCCATGGGGGAATCTACACACATACAGATAAACCGTTAGTCTCCAGGGTTAGGCATACTCACGACTTAAACTTTGCAGATTGCAGGACGACTGACGCTGATGGCTCAACGATCCAGCAACTACTTGAGCAGGTCCGCCATCTTAAGTAGCACTCTAATTCATAATCAGCGGTAGGTGTGCTGATCATCCCCAGGTGCGTGGGCCAGGGGC
>NW_005187479.1:1133460-1152441 GCF_000239375.1 Pundamilia nyererei | reverse complement strand
TGCT
Source organism: Pundamilia nyererei (assembly GCF_000239375.1). Lineage (NCBI taxonomy): Eukaryota > Metazoa > Chordata > Actinopteri > Cichliformes > Cichlidae > Pundamilia > Pundamilia nyererei. The sequence continues at coordinate 1,152,437 of NW_005187479.1, read as the reverse complement.
AAATAAATGAGTGAACGACAGATACCTGAGTGGCAGTGGATTTTGTGGATATGCCATCTGTTCTTATCGGACAACCCTGTTGAGATTGTGGATTCTTAGAGTCAGCACCTTATCATCTACATCAGTCATAGTCAGGAGGTCAAGTCCATCCCTCTTACAGTGACCTCCTCCATTACAGTTACTGTTTTAAACTCAAAACTAGTATGTCAAGTAAGATGCATTGGCTTAGAAAATTATGTGCAAGTGTTGAGACAAACTGAGAATGTAAAGCGGATAATTTTTCTGTACTACCTTTATAGCAGTTTAAATACTGTACTGGGGAATTCTAAGGAAACCATCAGCACAGGAAAATCATTTAACCAAAATCATTTTAGAAGTAAAAATATTGGCGGTGGCCATGATTACCATTCAGCCATCTAGTAGATCCACCAGTTGTAGGAATTTCAGAATCCTGCGTTGCAGTTTTCGCATTCATAAGCTTTTCAGAAAACTCGACCTCTGACCTTGACCTTGAGATCAAGGTCACTGAGCTTTAAACTTCCCCGAGATTTTTAGTAGATACATCAATGGTATTAATTTCTACCCAGTCTGGATGAAGGATTTTGTGGTGGTTAGCCCTGTTGCCTTACAGCAAAAAGGTCCTGAGTTGGACTTCATTTAGCTGGGTACTTTCTGTGTGGAGTTTACATGTTCTCCCCATGTTTGCGTGGGTTCTCTTCAGGTACTCCGGCTTCCTCCCACAATCCAAAGACATCTGTCTGTCTGTTTCAGAAAAGAACTCTTTGGCTCTTAGAGGAGGCAGACGCATCTTTCACCCTCTCCTTCCCTTATCTTCCTTGGTTGCTGCTTCTATGTCCTTGTCTGGTCTTGCCGTGTGCCAAGCGGGACTGTCTGTTGAGGACATTGAAGACATCTACCTATTCTGAACCATGATAGGGGGGTTCTTGCCGATCGGAGCTGGCATGGCCCTTGCTTAACGGAAATTGAAGAAAGCGGTGACTGTTGTTCAAAAGCCTACAAGGCTAGCCGCTATGATTGAAAGTGTGGGAAGAGCTGTGAGTACTCAGGGTGTTCTTACCAAACGCAATATGGGAAAGATCTTTGAGGAGCTCACGGCTCTTAAAGGGGAGATACACCTGGAGACCAGTGATGGACATTAAGGCTACCGACTGTTGATCTTCGCCTAATAGGTGAAAGGACACTTTCTCAGGCTGAACACAGGACAGACATCCTGACACGCACACACACATGTACACTAATACTGATACGCCCTCACCACCACCCTCCCTTCCCAGAATCCAACGCCTCGCCATGCTTACCTCCCATCCGATGTGGACAGCAGCTCAGCCAGAGGCGCGATCGCGAGATTGCAGCATCCCAGATGCAGCTGTGCACAGATGTTGCTTATCTGTCCTTTCTTTATGTGCTATGGAGTTTTTGTTTTCTCCTTATACTGACTCCCTTTTGGGGACCAGTATGAGCAGAATTTCTTTTTTTCTCTTAGATTGCCCTTCTGTGTTACACATTTCACTGTTTTTCCTTTTTGCTATCTAGCCTGACCTGTCTCCCCAATGTGATGTTTGTGTATTTTATGCATGGTCGGTAAGGTCAGTAATTTCAGTTGCAGCCAACTGCAACCGACAAATAAAGGCATTTATCCAATCCAATCCGATCCAGTCCAATGGATGGATATCAGAATTTCAGTTATACTAACGTATGAAAATTGTATTATAGTATATAAATTGTGGTATATGATGATGCTCAGACTTTGTGCAAAGATAATAATAATATCTTTCACAAACTATGGGTATGGGTACTACTTCAGGCAAAGTAAGCCTGTGCCCGCCCTTACTGGGCTCTGTTTTCAGGCTTTAGAAAATCTAGCGCCTATTTGGAAACTTCTCAAAGATTAGTTTCAGACCAGACTAAGTAGTATGTGTATTCACCAGGAGGCTAGAGCCTTTCCTAGCTGCCAGACTCACAGTTATGGCAAATTGAAAATCACTAATTAACTCAACAAGTGTGTCTTGAAACTGGGGGAGGAAGCCAGAGTAGCCAGAGAGAACCCAAATGGGCAAAGGAAAACTAGACCAACTTCAACATATAAATGTCTCAACCAACTCAAAGGTTGACCATGAACCTTCATACTGTGGGGCAACAGAGATAACCACCGGACCACTACGCTATCATAAATTCACACATACATACAAGATTTTTTGCTAATACAATAAGCCGCCATGCTACTCTACAGTTGGGCTGTGAGTGATTCTGGGTTGAGAAATGCATCCAAAAACAGGTATTAGTGTTGCAGCAGGTTTGTTCAGCTGTATGAATATTCAATATATTTAGTCACATATTGAATGTGACTAAATATTCTTATATTTCTTATAATGAATTTGTGAAACATAAACAACATGAAATGTTGTGACCACTTGATATCTCAGACCTCACCATCATGGTTCAGTCTTTGTTTACACAAGGCGTTGTGTGCTTCAATTAAATATGTCAGTAATATAATCTAACCTGGTTACATTCGGTTACTGGTTTTAGTTTTACAGTGTTCCATATTTCTTTAAGGATGTGTTGATTTTGTTTTTTTTTGTTGTGCCACTACAGGATGATTAAAAAAAATCTGCAATGGCAGGCTTGAACATGTATAATATTTTGCAGGGATTTTGTAAACACACCTTTGGGGGGATTATTCATGCAGGGTTTGACTACACCAGCACCAGTAGCCATTATCTCTAAAATTTTACCACGCTTTTCCCAGATGCATTAAAAATTGTGTCTGGAAGAATTATTACTGGCGGGGGAAAATGGTAGAAAGAGAGATGAAGTGGGAAGGGAAAAAAAAAACTTGTAACAAACTTTCTGAGAAGAAGTAAGCTGGAAGAGCTGACTGGGGAATAAATAATAGAGAGGGAGAAAAAGAGAAATCAGAAGCCAACCTAGAAAGTCACTCTGTCAATTGGTCAGAGGGTACTTGGAGTTTTAAAGTTTCTTATTAAACATGACTTTGTGGTATAGAACAGCAAAGGAAATGCTCTTCCATAACAACAACCCATGACTTTCATCTTAATTCAGGACTAAGATAAGCAAAATAAATCACAATAAGTTTCAATAAGGTTACCACAAGCAACATGTTTCTATATTTTATTTTATGAGAAAATAAAAGCACAAAAAGTTTTAACCAGTGTTGTATGAAGTGTTTGATCAATATAACCTACAAGTCTTTTCAGATGTCAGGCTTGTTGTAAAATCAAACAAGAAGGGAGAATGTGTGTGCCACAGAAGTGGTTTCCAGCATTTGTCCTGCAATGTCAAATGAGCTAAACAAGTCAATGCAAAGGTTACTATGCAGCTTACTGTAAGTACAGCAGCAAAGTCTGGACTGGCTGCTACACTAGTTGTCCTCCATATTTTGTTACTGCATTTATTACTACAGTACTTTTTCAGTGAAATTCTGTTTGCATGACACTTAACTACTTCATTTTGGTTAATTCATATTTGCTTTTTGGAAAAAAAAATATGAGTACAAAATAATATCAAAGTATGTGATAATTACAAACATAGCATTTGACATCCACTTATGATTTGAGCATTTGCACTACATATGCTAAAACATGGTCATAATTTTTGTTAGGTATGAGGTTAAAGAAATGTTAATTACAAAGGATATACCATTCATTTGCTCTTATTGCTCCACAATAGAGAAGGCACCCAGTGAGTAAAGACCTGCTCTTCTTTCTTTGCTGTTAGTTCAAAATGCTTTGTGAGTGCAGTGGATTTAACCTTCTGTTATTGCTTAGCAACCATCTCAGAGGACCCTAGGTGTGGCCAGTGCCTGATGTGTGGTGCTTCCCAAATTTCTTCAAAGCACTATGTCCCATGCTAACTGCTACTAATTATCCTGCCAATGTCCTGAATGCAGGTTTAGCCGTACAGCAGAGTGAGATATCACCAGCACCGATTCTATCGGACTGCAGCGCACACTACTACAGACTAAACAGGTGGATCCCAAATGGATACATGAAGGTTATGGGAGACTCCAGCTAGACCACAGATTTTTTCACTATAATCTGAACAGGTACAATCTAGCTGCTTTACATGTTCCTTTTTGTACTGCTTCAGCACAATTGCATCCATCATAGATATACACAGTCCTTTATGGAATCCTTTAGGCATCCTTTCCTGATTCACCTTCTGATAAATCAAACTTAGTTCAGTCACTGGTGAAGTACTTGACAGAATCATTAGCTATTAAAGCTTAATCAATGTCTCTAGTCACCATGCCAATTAAGCGCCACAGAAAGCATTGATATTCAGGATTATTCACGTTGTTCTTATTGAGTCATCCCACTGCTATTTCACACACATTATATCACCAATAGAATGTAAAAATTTAATAAAATAATTATATCAGAAGATCTCGATATATGAAAAAGCTATCCCGCAGTTTAACTGCCTCTTACTCCCCCGCATCCCCTCCCCAATTGCTGTTTGCAGCATTTAAGTATTTAAAATAAACTGATTCATATTTACAGTTCATGGCTAATCAATTTACAGCACCAGAATCATCCATATGTACAGGGTATAAATGTATTGACCATTCTGCTTGTTGCAATGAAAAATTGTTCAGTGGAAAACATGTGCTAATTAGTTCAAGCTCCATTGCAGTGTGGATATTGATCTGTTTTGGCAGCAGTTCCATTAATTGCAATTCCTGTTTATGAACAATTGTAGTGGTAAAGATTGAGAAACACTGACTTCACTTTGGTGGAAGTTGTGGCATGTTTCTAATGTTTATATTGTTGCATGCTGATTCTTTTTCTAGTCTGTAATTATTAAATGTTTGACCAAATTCATTTATTTACAGCCAGTGTGCACGTGTCTGTTATCGGTCTCCATGTGATGTGTTGTACAGCCAAAATAAGAAAAGAATGAAGTCATCAAGAGCTTCCTCCTACAATGTCAAGCTTTGATATGTTGAAATTTGATGTGTGGTTGTTAGAGGGAGTTTTAAATCCTTCATGCCAAGAATTGGGAGGGGGGCTGGGGTGGGAATACTCAGACATGTTTGAAGTGAGTGGGCCTGTTTGTTAATCATTTGTCATCATCTTTTGCTTTTCTTATGTCACTCGTTTCTACCAGTAATGTGGGGTTGAGGAGCAATTTAATTACTGCTTGCCACTAGGTTTTTTCCTGTCTCACAGTTGCCCTTTTTTTGGTGAATTACCTCCACACTTATTACAAACTCTTATTACTCAAAGTAGAGAGGAATGTGGCTGGCTGAAAGGAGCTAGTAAAGCAATGAATGTCTTGTTTTGTTGATTATTTAAGTCAAGTAGGACAGATTATTTATTTTTTGTATTGTTTTGGTAAAAAAACAACAACAAATGAATACAATCTGAATAAATAAATGAGGCATTAATATGGAACAAATATGGCTGACTACATTACTGAGCTGTAATGTACATTACAGTGAATAAAAGTGGCTTAGTATAAATTAGACTTCCTGTCAAGGATAAACCAATTAAATTCTTTTAAAAAAGCAAAAAAAATGAATGTCCAATGCATGCAGATCACGCTGAGATTAAAAAAATTATTAAAAAAGCAAAACAAGTCCTGCTTACAACAAAAATAATAAATACAAGATGAGCATTTCCAATTAATGCTTGTTTATTAGGACTTAAAACTGATTATTTATTTTGGAAAGTGATTTCATAGTAAATAAACTGACATTGCTGGTTGGCAGAGAGAATGAGTGTACTGTCGCTACACTCTGTCCTGTTCCATTAAAATATCCCATTCAGATGGTGATTTGTTTATTGATATTTTTCTAGTCTAAATGATCTGAAGGGGTTTGTTTTTGTAGCACTTCCACTAACTTGGGCATTATTTCTTACTTTCTGGAGCTGCAGTTTAGATCATTATTGAGGTTTAGCTTCTTCAACTTGGAACAAAACAAGTACAGCTGGAGACCCGTTGCTACCTGAGAAAGATTCTGGACTCTAAAGTCTTTGAATGACAAAAAAACAAAAAAACAAAAATCCAAAACCAACCAAACACAAATAACAAAACAAACAAAAATGGGCTACCAACAGTTTTTGTAATTTTGTAAACAATTTACTGTGTTAACTATTTGCTTACTGTGAGGAACCTGAAGTCAGATTGTCATGTTCACAAACATGTTTTTCAATTTGCTTTAGCCTTTATTTCAAAAATCAGTCAATGAGATGTGTTGTTGTTAAATCCACACCAATTACCAAAACAGCTCTCGTGCTCTTTTGGTAAGGCATGTGCAGTTTTTGATTTTGACAGTCATATGTATCCAGAATGTGTCACATTAAAACAAAAACAAAAAAATCCTGTTTTTCCACAAGAGCCGAAAATCACTTTATGCCAGTGTTGATAACATCCACTTGTTGAGTTTCATTTTAAAGGCACAATCTCCAAAAAGACAAATGGTCCAGCTTACGTTTTTCATTAACAACATGATTTAAAAAAAAAAAAAAAAAAAGTCCATATTATGAAGAATATCAGACAGTATATTCTTAGTTGGGGGCGATCATGGCTCAAGATTTGGGAGTTCGTCTTGTAATTGGAAGGTTGCCAGTTCGAGCCCTGGCTCAACCAGTCTCGGTCATTGTGTCCTTGGGCAAAACACTTCACCCATTGCCTACTGGTGGCGCCCATGTCCGGCAGCCTCACCTCTGTCAATGCGCTCCAGGGCAGCTGTGGCCCCAGGCAGATGTGGCTACAATGTAGCTTGCCATCACCAGTGTGTGAATGGGTGGATGACTGAATGTAGTGTAAAGCGCTTTGGGGTCCTCAGGGACCAAGTAAAGCGCTATACAAATACAGGCCATTTACCATTTAATTGTCAGTTCAACCTGATTTAATGTATTTTAGATTCACTATTGGCTCATTATAATGAGAATATAAAAATCCTTCATATCATATCCTTCATCACTGTTATTTCCAAACAGTGATTGTGACAGAACTCAGCCATAAAAATAGAGGGGATACTGAATGCTGAAAAGGGTGAACCAAGTGTGTCCTCCAAATTCGAGCAAGAGACGGCTGCATTTCTCAGCGGCCTTTTGGAGGAGTCTTTGAAATATGACAGATCTTGTCAGCGCCTTATGACATATTCAGCCAAGAAATGTAGACTTCAGAAGATACTGTCCTCGACAGACAGAGTATCAGTGGATTCCTGCTGTGTTAGATGATGGTGCAGATGTAGTCTTTTGCTCACAAATTCCTGAAATTGTTCTGCTTTGTTGCCACTTAAAGCAGCATTCTTTCCTGATCTAAACAAGCTAAAATTACAATATTTGAGTTGAAAATGAAATGTAAGCATGAAAACAAATGAGAACATTTTCTGATTAGAACTCCACTCAGTGCAGTCCTCTTTTACACAAGAATATGAGATGAAAACATTTTTAAGAAAAAATAACTGAATACAGTAAAAAAAAATTCTGAAAAAGTACAGTATATGGGCAACAGTGGCAAGGTGGAATTCCAAGACGCAATGCTAAAATAAACTTGTTCTACATACATAAATATGTTCTACATACATTGTTGTTATTTGTCAATGAATGGCAGGTGTCAAAAGGGTTCTTTATACAATATAGGATCAGACTTTAGAAGACAGACACAATGGATAGAAGGACTGATTAAAAAAATCCTCTTCTATCATCACTATCATACCTTTGTTGAACTGTAAGCAAAATTGTGTAGATTACATCAAACACTGACAAAGAAAAGTTTCCTTATTGCTTTCTATTTCTTCTGGTGTTCCAACCAAAGAAGTAATCTAATTTACCCTGTTGCAAACCGTATACATCCCAGAACTCCTTGCTATAATACAGTGGCAAGCATGGGCTCTTATTTCATATTATTGACACCCTTTCATGTGTCTCTTAACTGTTATAAGCCTGTGGCCTGTCTCCACCCGCTCAATATCACTGACCGTTTGAGTGATTGGCCTATTTATTCCCACAGTGTTCATTGATTTTGTTCTGACGCAGCTGCAACCTCTCATCTTGGAGCCCAACCTTGGACATGTGCCTTTAATAGTGGTCTCCTATGTCAGTTTTCTGTATAGACGAGATCCATAATAGTAACATATCTATGCTAGAGATTTTACAGGAGCCACCTCTCGTGAGAAACAGCTCAACACTAATTGTTGAACTGTGTCTGTATTGAAAATATAGGAATCTTTTTATCAGTTAAGAACATCAGCAACTCATGTTGTTGAACTCAATTCTGCTGTCATCACTCTGATCCAGTAATTTTCATCTCTGTGAGCCGGTCAGCCTCGATTGCCTTGTACATGTGACCAGCTTCCTCCAGGTTTTGATTATTTAAAGCTGGACAGTATTTCAATAACAGCAGCACAACTTTAGGGTCATTATTTTTTGTTTTTTTTAGAATAACTGCGGTTTGAGATGGACATCGGTTTCACAGCTCATCCACTTTATTTTTGAATGTAAATATATATTTATACATATAAATATATGAATATATGTATGCTTTTGACCATGTGTGAATCATTTATTTATATTATATTATCTGTATAGCACTTTAGAGCACACCTTTCACTTTATTAAAAGCACCTTATCAAGCACTTTATTTAGCATTGCACTTTAAGCATGGATTTGTACACAAGAAGTTTAAATATTTATTGACTATTTATTGGGAATTTTAAAATCAGTTGGTAGCCTTATTTCAGATCATGCACAGCTGCTCCTCATCAAGGAATGTGGTGGTTGTCTGTCAGAAGAAAAGAATGGTGATTGAGATTTTGATTAAGGTTTACCAGTAAGGAAAACTAATGCAAATGTGTGTGTGAAATCTAGGGATAAAAGTGGTGCAAATAAGTGTTTGTAAGATAATGATTACTCACCTTTATTGCCTGTGTCCTCTTCAAGGTGTTTGGGCAAATGTTTCCCCGGGGTCCAGACACCATTTAAAGTTTCCGGGAGAGACCATTGGTAAAGAGTGTGGTGAATCTTTATTCTTATTGATATATTGTATACTGTGGTGGAAGGTTGGGATTTAAGAATTTACCTGAGAGTGGAATAATGGTTTAGTCTGTGACAGCTGAACATATTTAAGGCTGCCAATTGTCATTAGAAGGTGGATTTTTGTGCTGTGAAGAAGCGCGACAAATTAATTGTTGTAAGGAGAGCTGTATAGGAAATAAATGCTTTTTTTGTTCCACTACACATCTACCTGACCTCATCTGTTCTAAAACTTAGCTCACCAAGACTCTCACTGTCCTCATACATGTTCTGCACAGCCCTCACATACTTCTCCGCTGCTCCTCACTCACTCATACAGTACTACAGTCCCTCTCCTGACATCCTGTCATATATCCTTCTGCCTTCTCTATACTTCACCATCAAGACTCTCAAATCAAACTTTGCATTGGTTGTGATCTGTACTTCTTTCTCATATCTTCATGTTATAGCTCATCAGCTTCATCCCTTTATGAAGGGGAAGGGAGGGTGTGGACAGTAGAGAATAGCAGGCCTCCACAATTACCCCCACCAACCCTGGAGCCAACTCAGGACATAATGCAATAATCCAGTATCCTTCAAGGAAAATTAGAGAAGATGGATAAAGAAAGAGAGGTCTGGGCAACTCTGTTTAGGGTACTGTCCTAAAACCTGAATGGATCTGGAAGACTGTCCTCTCTGTCGGTCTCTCCCACAGTCCAAAGTTCTCCCATATGGATGGGGTCAGAATACTTTGTGATTCTAAACTGACTGTTCATGTGGATGTGAATGTTAATGCTTATCTTTCTCTGTCTCTGTATAGCCCTGCAACAGATCAGAGTCCTGTCCACAGTATAGCCTTCCTCTTGCTGGGATAGGCTCCAGCCATGCCGACCCTGAACTGGATAAGTGGAAGAAATGGATTGATGGAAAAAGTATATAATTTCTTAAATACACATTTAATTAATTAATTAATTAAATCCACCATTAGTTAATTAAAATATCAATTTCTTTCATTTAAAGTATATTTAATAATTTATTGGCTCCTGCAGCTCAGGAATCGTGAAATAATTAATTAAACAGTGAAATAATGAAATTTGTGTTTAAACAAAATTATATATTAATCATATATTTATTTAGTTAATTTTGCAACTCTTACTCTGCTGGCTTAATCTTTTGTCTTTCTGTGATTCAATGGCTTTGAAAAGATTGCTGTAAATGGCTGTGGAGTATCATTGACCTAACATGATCACACCTTAATTGGCCATTGTACTGTACATGGTGCTTTATTATAACTCACCTGACAACATTTTTAAAAATATAAATAAAATGTAAAAACAATAATTCTTTAATAATGTTGATTCTTGGTAGCTCAAATGAACTGTATTGAGTGATTTTAATGACCTTTTACTAATAACATCCTGTTTTAATAATTCATATTCTTACTGTATTGAAAACCTATAGGAATCAACTGAATGCACATAAGGTAGTCACAGCAGGCTGGGAAATCTCAGTTGGGAACTATGTCTGAGGGATTAAGAGATATTAGCAACACTCTGTGTTAACAAAACAGACACAGCTACACAGAAGAAGACAACATATCTGAGCAGTTAATATCAATTAATTTATAATTAGAGTTTTAAATGATTATGTGTAGATCAGGGCACGAGGTATTAGAGAGGAAGATATTGCCAAACCTCCTGTCAGTCATAGATAATATCTACCACTGGCTACAATCAGCACTTTATGCCAAGCACTACTAATGCGTGAGTATTAGTATAGTTGAACCACCTATGGTATTATGTTTTAGATTCATTAAACAAAGCACAACAACCTCTCTTTTGGATTTCCCCATCTCATAATTTATGTTCAATCAATTAACTGCATAATCGTGGCTGGTCACCATGAACTATCAGTTTTCTGCAGGGAGCTTGGTTCTGGGGATTAATTGCTATATCTTATTACAGTGCTGCAAAACTTTTTCTTTTGTCTCTTTCAGTCAGTGAATAAAAAGCACAGCAACTTCTTCTGCAGTATTACAGTAGAAATAAATAACTGGTGCTTCCTGTTATTCCAACAATTAAGTAAAGGGAAAAGACACTGCTGTCTACTGCTGACGCACTAAGCATCTGGCTTGATGCAAAAAGAAAGAGAGAGAGAGAGAGCTTTAAAAAACAAATAATGATGCAGATTACTCTGATTGGAAAACACATTAGTAAATTCTTCTAGATAACTCCTTATCAGTTAAATCAAAGGCAAAGCATATATATCATCTCATGTTTAAACTTTCATCCATCCACAAAGTCTGGGATACTGTGGCTGCAATATGAGCAGAGATGCCTCAATCTCTGCCTCTGCAGGCACCGTTTGGAGGAAGCTCAATTATTTATGTTGCTATCAATTAGTGCTATAGTTAAGGGTGGTAAATAGATCAATCAATCAACAGCTTCATCTTCAGGCTCACCTTTCTCGTATAACCAAATGTAGATTCGAGCAGTCATGACACTTTTTTGAAGAGTGTCCCAAATGACACATGAAAAGAATTGGCTGCCTTCAGCTCAAATGAATTACTAACCTAAAATGGATTTTGGATTACTTTGTGTGTCAGTTTTCATCTGCTCAGGGATAATTATTAATACCATAGTGATTAACAGAAATGAATTGTTCATAATGACTTGTGTAATGATGTTTAATTTGATGGCAATTCTGCCGACTTGTGATTAATATTGAAAGACAAACATGGATATTCTAAATTATGTTGCATCCTGTTGCGCCCTTTGTTCCCTGTCATCATACAGGATGTGTAGCGCTAAGTGTACTGTAGTATGTGGCAGGACCCTAACTGAATGCTCCTCCTCATCTGAGTGACACCTTAGGGAAGGTCCTCAGATGACGAGGAGCCCACTCCTTTGTGTCTCACAGTGACAGCCCCGCTGACCCATGACTGTCTGTGACATTTAGGTCTCTGACTCCCCTCACTAGATCATTTCTAGCCAGCCTGAGGTTAGCCTTGGGGCACATTTGTCTAGCTCTAGTGGCCAGTTGTTTCTACTTGCACTTGGCTTTTGAGCGATGCATCAGTCACCCTTAAACTCTATCTTGATTTGGCACTTTTCACATCTCGAGGAAATCAAACTGAATTGGTTGCAATTTGTTATAAAAAAGAAGCTGTAGATGTTCTGCTAGTAGATTGATAGACTTTATCAAAGTCAAGGCTGTTTACTTTACACCTATTGTTAATACAGATTTTTCAAACATTAAACTCTTTCATGTAGATTTTTGTAAAGACTTCTACCCTGGCCTTCTACCCTGGCCAAAAGCTTTTGTGGCGAGATGAACACATTTTAATGTTTAGCTGTGATGAGTAATTTTATGAATGACCAACCATCTACTTTTCATGGGGTCTTATTTGACCTTGATTTTAGGTGCGTGAGATTTTTTCCATTGCCTGTTGAAGCGAGAAATCTATGGTGAAAACCGATGTGTCATTTGAACTTTCTTTCTACTACTAGACACAAAAGGCTTAAAAAAAACAATTATGATGAATTTGACTTAAAATGTGTGTTTACTTACTTATTTAACTCTTGTGATGATGTAACTGCATTCTTTTTATCCTGCTGGGAAAAAATAGCAATCATCATCAATTATCCCCTGTCAGGTTGTCTCTTAAATAGGACACAACCACTTGGGGGGTCAAAATTCTTTGTCTTTAATGTAAGCGACTGCTTAGTGAGATTGTTTGGATTGAAAGCAATAATGAAGGCAGTTGCACACTAAAAGACACACTTAACTATAACTTGTTTTTGTACTGTTCAGGAGAGTGTTGAAAAGAATACATACACTGAAATAATGGTCTTTGTAAGAGTGTACTCTTGTGGTCTGCATAGATACACAAATCGAGCACTCCCAAGAATTAACATTCAGATAGTCTATCAATTTCATGGTGTATATCTGGAATCCTTACTATAATTTGAGACAACAGAAATAAAAGTACAAAAAGACTAAACAGAGACATAATTGTTCTGCTGAAGCGTTTTGATCAGCATGAAATTATGCTCATTTGTTTGCATCTGTTGCTGTTTTTGCCTTACAAAACATAAAACTGCTGAGTGGTACTAAGCGATAGCAGATAATACAAAAAAATGAGCAAGAAAGAGCCACAAATGTGATTTCATCTTTTTAAAACAAGGTCATAAAACATCTTGTTACATGATGATCCCAGTGCAACAGGGTCTTTATTCATCCAGTAATATCTTGGGCTTGTCTGGCCTCTGCTTCAGTGCCTTGCTCCCCTGGGGAATTTCACTCTGGCTGGAGTCTGGATGTAATGAGGTGGTAGCAGTATCTGCAGAAGAGAAATACCATGGACCTGCAGAGTCTGCTCTAATAAACACCCCAAAAGGATTCTGGCCTTGGTAAACAAGAGCAGTTTGTTAACTGGTTGACTGACCAACTCATCCTGTCATATTTGAGAGATATCCTCAAACACAAAGACATGATAAAATATATTTAGAAGCTGTGGGCAGTGCTCAACTCACCTCTTTCTCTCTCTTTTTATGCTATGCCTGCTTGTACGTGTCGAAAGTGTTGACACCAATTTGAAGTGTTTTGCAGTGCATTTTGTTAACTATCAGTGTCTTTCACATGAGGGCTCTGGTTTCTCCCAAGGGGGAAAAAAAATCACATGTCAGCTGATTCTGGCTGACAAATAGGTAAAGGTGCACCGCCATTTTGACAGAATCTTCTTCTTTTGAAACATGTTTAAAGCAATAGATATCCATGTTTTCAAATTACTTTTGTATTGTCTACCTGCTCCATAACAGTCAATGCATTTGCCAACTTCAGTGCAGAGGAGGGTTTGTTTGTTTTTAGCTCTGCCTACCACAAGTGGGTGGTTGATTGCTGCACAGTGCTTATGTGAGATCAACAGGAACCACTCAGGGACAACATGATAAATTCTCACAATTAACAAAAATATTTTGGCAGGTTTCTCATTTACATGCATTTATTTGATTTTTTTTTCTCACTATTATCCTGACAACATCTAGCTCTCAAGGCTTAACTCTGTGTCCTTCAGTATCACAGTGTTACTAACTCACATAAAGATATTACAATTTTTCTTCCAGATTCCAAAACTGTCTCATAACTGAGAAAAGGGTTTGTACCCAGTTCATGTAGGTAACCACTTGATTTATTTATTTCTTCCTGCTGGTTCACCATGTCCATTTCACACTTTGCCTTTCCAAAATGTGAAATGTGCATGCATGCAGAATTTGCAGTAACAGCAGAGGGACGTTTTTTTTTTCCAAGCCACAAGTGTTTAAACAGATATTATTAACATATTTACATGTATGTGCATATTAGTTGCCTTGCTTAATCATTTCTGATCATTAAGGAACCTGGAATGTACTTAATGCATAATTTGCTCACTCGCAACTTTGAGGCTTTAAATATATTATCTCCCCCCGCTGGTAATGCAATTTCCACATGCAGTAATGCAACTTTTGAATGCGTGTCCATTTCACGTTTGGGAGAGACAAAGACAGAAATGGACACAGTCGACAAGTGTGTCTATTACATGCTTTGCAAACAGATAACTGCAATTACTGCAAAGCAATAGCAGCCTAATAATTATGAACCTTTAATTGGCACCCCTCTGTATGAATTTACTGATATGTGTCACTAATATGACCTTAGTAGTTGTTTTTCATCAAGGCAATAAAAATAAGAGAAAAAAATTCCTCCCCCATTTGTTGCCAACTCTTTTCAGGTTGACACTCATGGTGAAGCAGAAGCACATATTTGAAAAAGAGAGATAATTGAATAGACTTAGAACTAGATACTTTTCACTCTCTCAAGAGGACAGATTTTGAGAAATGGCAAGATTGCTTTTGTTTCTGTTTTGTAGATTCCACAGGGAGCATGAGTCTTTGTAAAAGACCATCAGCTGTCGCTTCAGAGCATAGGTTATCAGCAAGGAGTCCTGCTGAATTATATGCCAGCCAAAGAAAATGGAACATATCGACATACTGTATGCTTGCTGAGAAAGCAAATGTACTTAAGCTGTCAATGACTGATTAAAGGTCTTCATGAGAGGAATGTGTGCTTTGCAACAAATGTTGGAACATAATGACAGTAATGAAACTATCAACAGGATGCTAAGATGCACATATACTTTGTATACAGCAAAGTGAAAAACTGTTGAGCCACACATCATTTCATACTATAATATAATATAGCAAATAACCAACATAAATCAATAGAAAATAAATAACACAATTTGACAGGAAAAAGATAAGATAAGATAAGATAAGATAAGATAGAATAAAATACACCTCTATTAGTCTGTGGGAAATATTTTGGTCATGACAGAAAGTACAAGAGCTGTGAAAATTGAAAAAACAAACAAACAAACAATAGAGTGGAATAAGATAAAAAAGAATAACATAGTATACACAATAGAATAAAATACTTTGTTATATTGAAAATATTGCATTCGGTACTATTGCACATCAGGGAGACAGGGTGTAGATAATTGTGAACGGGTTGTGTTTGAATGTGTGAATAAATAGCACTGTTGTTATTTCTGCAACAACAAGGTGATTCTTAAAGAGCTATTAGCAAGACAAATTGTCACAGTGTGTCATTTAAAAAAAATGAAACTGGAAAAGTAAATATCAAAAGAAGAAAAAATGTTTCTACATCAGAAGAATCTGTACATAATTTAAACTTTCAGTATCTGAAAGCTGTGTCTTTAAAGATGGCAGAAAATCCAGCAAAGACCTGACACAAGACCTAAAAGACTCACCTAGCCCTGAAGTACCTAGTCTATGCCAAAGACTTGGTCTCAGTGGAAGTGTGTCAAAAGGCCATTCTTAAAGAAGTGAAGTAGGAGAAAAAGGAGATAAGTTATATCCAGTTACCCAAAAATTGCATTGAAAATCAGTGGTTTTATGGAGTGTCATCCAAATTTGATTTTTTTTTTTTGTTCACCGTCAGGATAGAGGAGGTCAGGAAAAAGGCACAACAGTGAGCGTCTACATGTTGGAGGTTTGTAAAACATGTTGAAGGCTCTATCATGGTAAGGGGCTACTTTTTAGCCAGTGGTGCTGGAGATCTTGTTAAAACTGATGGAAATATGAAGGCAGAAATGTAGCGTCAGAGTTTGATCCAGCATGCAATATCATCTAGAAAGGGTCTGATTGGTAACAGTTCTAATTTTTATCATGACAGTTATCCGAAACACATTACTGAACCAGTGTGGAATCATTTTTAAAGATACACAGAGCAGATCAAAAGGTGTAGACATTCAAAGAAGAGCTTTTTAATGTCCTTCAAGAAGCCTTGAGAATTATTCCTGAAGACTTCTTAAAGAAATTAAAACTTCACTGTAAAAAAAAAATTGTAATATAAAAGTATTTTATTGTGCATTTGTCTGTACATATGCATATTTAGATTGTTAAAATACATTCACAAATGTATCATAATTTCACAAATATTTGTCTGTTATTTGAAAGATTGAAATGTTAAATTCAAATGTAATGCTATGGAAAAATATATAAAATGATTCTTATAAACTTTTTTTTACATCAAATAATGTTCTTTAGGGCGATTGTGGCTCAAGAGTTGGCAGTTCGCCTTGTAATCAGGTTGCCGGTTCGAGCCCCGGCTCGGACAGTCTCGGTCATTGTGTCCTTGGGCAAGACACTTCACCTACCACCTCCTGGTGATGGCCAGAGGGGCCGATGGTGCGATATGGCAGCCTTGCTTCTGTCAGTCTGCCCCAGGGCAGTGTGGCTACAACTGTAGCTTGCCTCCACCAGTGTGTGAATGTGAGAGCGAATGAATAGTGGAATTTTAAAGCACTTTGAGGATCTCGAAAAGCGCTATATAAATGCAATCCATTATTCTTATTTAAACCAACTGTTAACTGTATATTTCTGTAGATTTAAGTGTTATTATTCATATTGCTGCATTCATTGACCTTGTTTATAGGTAATTTCATTGTTTAATCACGTTAAAATGTTCCTAATTTAATGTTTAAAAGCACTTGAAAAAGGCAAAATCCCATGTAAAATTAGGGCTACTTTTAAGCTTGTCAGAACTATATGAACTCGGTCTTAGCATTATATTATGTATATCTGTTTAGATTTAAATCAATAAATATCCGCAAAATTACAAGCTCAAATATATTACATCAGTTGTTGTTACAAATGTTGTTAAAAAAAAAAACGCTGTTCTTAATAAATACAGAATTACTTTTGAAAAATCAAACTCAATCTGAATATGGACTGATGCACCTGAAAGCAGATGCTGTCACACTAAGACTCTAAAAGCATTCAAGTATTTTTACATAATCCTCAAGCAAATAAATAAGAAGGGAGAAAGTGCAGTAGAGAGGCACACGTGGAACCTAATACTGCTGCCTATGCTGAGAAAACCAGTAAGCCCATGTCATTTGACACTTTTATTTTTGGTTGAAAGCTGGGTGTTTCTATGTTAATGCAAGAACTTTTTATAAACAAGCAGTAGCAAAGTGAGGCTGTGTTTTTTTTACTTCAGTGCTATCAATCAACTTAAAAGTAGGTGGAAAAAATAATGTAAATAAAATAATGAAAATAATGTTGAATTCCTCTCCAATCTTAAACAACTAAAAACAAGAAAATATACATATTTATTTAGTGCAGTTAATGACTGATTTAAATGCAACAGTACTCTGTATTAAAGCTGATGCTGCATTCTCCTACAGTGAAAGATTCTGATTCTAACATGGGCAACAACCAAAACACTACCACGTGGGGCTGCATGGCGTCAATGCGTTAGCTCGTTAACGCATTAGTGCCGTCCAGCCCCATGCACGGGCGATCCGCACTAACTCGCTAACAGAGATTTACCGCTTTCATGCGATTATGGCGTTAACGTCATTTTAACAAGATTAACGCTGACAGCACTAATAAAAAGTCACTGTTGGGTTCGTCGACCCAGCTAACATTATAGAGTTCTGGAGGGTTCTGTGCTAGGACCAATGCTATTTACATTACATCCTCCTCTTAGTGAGTATTATTAAAAAGTAGTATATGATGTACTATATCATTGCTATGCAGATGATACCCAGCCTTATGTATGCATCAAGTCAGATGATGTACATCAACTAGTTAAACTGTAGAAAATTCTTAGAGACATAGAGACCTGAAAGAGCTCTAATTTTCAGTTTCTAAATTCAGATAAAACTGAGGTTACTCTACTAGGAACTAAGAATCTAACCTAAAACCAAAAGAATTACATAAAAAAAAAAAAAAAAAAATGGGGGACAGAACATTACATCAAACGAAATACTTACTCTGGATGACATTACTTTGGCCTCCAGTAACACTGTGAATGGTTTTTGACCATGATATGTCTTTCAGTGTGCGTATTAAACTCGTATGTATGACTGCTTTCATCCAGTTCTGTTTTCTACAATACTTTTAAAATTACAAGCATCCTGTTTCAGAAGGATGTCAAAAATTTTGTTCACACATTCATTTCAGGATGATCGTAATGCTTCATTATCTATCTGGTTGTCCTAAAAACTCAGTGAAACTCCTTCAGTTGATTCAAAATGCTGCAGGGAGTATACTGACAGCAACTAGAAAGACAGAGCATATTTTCCCCATTTTGGCTTCTCTTCATTGGGTCCTTGTTGAATACAGAATCAAATTTAAAATTATTTTCCTCACAAACAAGGTGATCAAAATCTTGAATCTTCTTTTGTTCTGTGAAATCATAGCTATAAAGTAAATAGAAACTTTTGATTAAAAATATAATAAAATGTCACGGTCTGCGTGGATGAGAGGAATGAGGACCCAAAATGCAGGACTTGATGATGAAGATTCCGACTCCCATTCCGTGTCTTCTGCCTTATCCCGTGCTCCGTCTCCGTTCCCTGTGTACTGTCCGTGTGCTGCCTCCTGGTCGCCACAATTCCTCCTG
>NW_005187479.1:1131435-1132941 GCF_000239375.1 Pundamilia nyererei | reverse complement strand
ACCTTGTGGATTCCAGTTCCAAGTACTCCAACTTTTGAATGATGTTTCTGACTGTATTCATCTAGCTGCCCATTCTATCTGCCAATGTTTAATGAAAAATTATTTTACTAAAATAAAAACAGATCTAACTGGTATGCACCCTATTACTCCATTCTTTACTATAATCACAATGACTTTTTTTTTTTACTTTCTTGAGTTTCCTACTTCTTATATTTGTCGCCCAATTGTTCCTTACATGTTTTTCATTTTTAATATAAGCTTCCTGAGTGTTGATATTTAGGCCTACTGGTGGCAATTGTATTCTTTGCTTTTTTCCCCCTCATTTATAGTGGATTAAAATTGAAATCCTGTCTTCTAAAGTATATAAGCTGCTGCCTATTGTCGCTTTTCTGCTCATTCTGCTAATCCCTGGTTGACAGCTTCTGCTTTGCAAAGACCTTAAACATCTCTCTCGCTCTCTCTCTCTCTGTCGCTGTCTGTCTTTCACTTGCATAAAAGAAACCCACTGCATTTTTTACCCTCACAAATTGCCACTAATTTTATACAGAACCAGACCTCAAATGTGGAATGTTCAGAAAACTATATTACTCACATATTAAAATCCAAGTATGCAAATGTTCTCTTATATTTTTTTGAAATATACTTTTCATTGATATTGTGACCATACCTCGTCACTTAACTCTATGAAATTCACTTGACAATGAAGCTGTAGTAAAAGTAGTTTAAAAGAGGTGAAATAACCTCTATTTTGCTGACTAATTGTTGCAATACCCTGGTCTCTACAATTTTGTCTTATGAAAAATTAATGAAACCAAGGACATATTAGGGGAGGGAGCTCACAGTTAACTCCATGTTGGCAGAGACGGGTAGGTCTTTGGTGGAAATAAAAAAAAAAAATTAAAAGCATCACATCATCTAATTATCCCTGACTGTTCATTTTGACTGACTTAGCTTTAGTTCTTTTAGTTGTGTAAAGTGTGATCCTGCATCGCACTACACAGTGAAACGAGACAATGTTCCTCCGAGACCATGGTCCTACGTATATCATATAACAGACAATCAACACAGGAGTACATAAAGTGCAAGTGTGCAAAAATTGCAAAGAACCCAAAACAAAAACAGTAGAACACCAGACACAACAGAACTATACAGACGCAAGACAGTGAAGACACAACAGCGCAATAGAAAAGTGCAACAATGATAGTGGGTTGTACAAAAGACTGAGCATTGTGCAAAAAGTAACTTGATGTATGAAGGTATGTGTCTGTGTGTCAGGGGAAGAAACTGCTTTGCAGTCTGGGAGTGAGGGCCCAAATGCTCCGGTACCTCTTGCCAGAATGCAGCAGGGTGAAGAGTGTGTGTGAGGAGTGCGTGGGCTCAGGAAGTCCTTCTGTAAAAGGTGGTGAGAATGGGTGGTAGGAGATGGGCTTTTCTCAACTTCCACAGGAAGTAGAAATGCTGTTGGGCCTTCTTAGTTTAAGGAGCTGGCGTTGAGGGGCCAGGAGA
>NW_005187479.1:1079293-1118705 GCF_000239375.1 Pundamilia nyererei | reverse complement strand
AAAAAAAAAGAACATCAGCTATTTATTAGCTTTGATCAACTGCTAAATCATGGAACCTATCACTGTATTGGACATACATGTATTCACATACAATTGCACATGCCACATTCTAATCTCTGAGGAGAATAGTACAAACAATATATGGTTATAATGTAGATGACCATAATTTTCAAATAAAAAGAAATGGGCAACATGAATGCACAGTTCTCAGGAAACATGCTCTGTCACAAGCAACAGCCAGACTATATTATGGGCTAAGGTATCAGCATTGAGGTATCAGGTATGACACTGTTGCAAGTACAACAGCTCCTGAGTATGTCAGGAGAACTAAAACTCTGTAAACAACCTACTGAGCCACTAGTAACAGCACTTTGTGTTATTGCTAACAAAATGGCAATAAATGAGTGATAATAGTATATCTAATATTAATGAGAATTTGTCAATATAGATGTAAAAACCCAGAAATTCATACAGGCTATTTTCTGTATCGGTCACCTCTATAACGATAGAGGGACAATGAATTTAGCCTACACTCGTGAATGACTCTTTTGGGGATGTAAAATAGGGAGAGCTAATGCTCAGAGTCAAATTTAACTAGTGGTGTAGTGTTCTCTTTTATTTGCTGTTGTTTTTGTTCTTATAGTCTCCCTTGTTTCACATGCCCTAGCCCCTAGAAAGCACTGGACAACATTAGACACTGACCTGAAGGCCCTGTCTCTAATAATCTAATATGTAGAGAAAGACATGCATTTAAGAGCACATGTCTAGCAGTATGATTATAAAGAAAGGATTTGCTTAAAAACAACAACATAATGCTCAGTACAATACTGTTTATGTTTTGGGAAAATTAAAACAAGCAGATAAGTTAAAAAAAATAAGTTATATATTTGATAACACTTTGTTAGTTTGCTGTTAATTGGTAGCTGGTGTGTGTATGTCAGTATGGATACATCATGGTCCTGATGAAATCTAGTCATTAACTTTGTTAATATTACTAACCGAATGTAGATCTTTAATTAATTTTGTCATTCTGATACCAGAGAATATTAAAACTTATAGGTAGATGAATGTAAGATTGCATTTACCTAAAAAACACACAAAAGAAACATGTTTATTTCATATTAATTAAACACTTTATTTTACAGGTTTGACGTCCTCGTCTTGTTGTCACTTTTTAGAATTCTGGCTTCTCTGGACTCCATTCAGTAAGACTGCAAATGGTATTACCGAAAAAATATCAATTGGCTTTTGTTGCTTTCCTGCTTTTCTTTGAGGCTTCCCCGCCTCAAAGAAAAGCAGAAGATGCTGGCTCAAAATAGTGCCTAGAATTGGATTATCTTAAATACTTGCATTATTGATTTACTCATTCCTCCATTAGCACTTAAGTGAAAGAGAGGGATTCATATACTAAGTAGCCTGTTTAATTGCAGAGAAAGATGTGGGAGTAAGGCTATAGTTCACTGCACAAAATTAAGCTCATTTTTTATGCTTTGGCATACTTTACTGTCTTCAATCAAAACCCAACCTACTGATTTAAATGTTAGAACTTAATCAGATGATTTATGCACTGTGTTATAGTCATAAATTATTATAAAGTTACAAATAGTGTAACATCTACATATTTTGTGTCAGTCTGTCTTTCTCTAACACCACTGCATAAAGTAGGTACCCCTTTGTTAAAGATAAGAGTTCTATTATACATAACTACTAGAGAGGTTCATGCGCAAAAAATAATTCATTTGAAATTGCTAAATGATGTGAAATGCCCCTTTGGAGGATATTTCGAGTGCAGATGTGCATAAATTGTGGTCATGATACTTCAACATTTACAAGAAGTGTTTAGTAGAAGTAGAAGTAGAAGTGTTTCGCTCAGCTCAACAAATATCAGCAAATTCTCCAACTGTCTGTGTGCAGTTAGTCACAGTGTATCTGGTAGCTAATGGTACAGCTGCTGTATTTCCCCTGAAGAGAAAAGATATCATAACTCCGGGATGTCAGGACCCGAAATTCATGTTGCCACAAGGTTTCCGGAGCCGGGAGGGGTTAGTCAGTAAGGCGATCCAGGGAGTGTTTGGTGGTGATGGGAAAGCGGGTGTGGTTGGCCAACTTGAAGTTCCAAGATCCATTTGGAGTCGTCTAGTGGAGACGGCTTGAGGAACAGTTTCCACAAAACAAAAAACACAAATGCCCTGGTGAAAGAATGAGAGGTAACATCACTTAGAGATAGAGAAATATACTAAAGACATGGCAGGAGAGTGAGAAGAACGGTTATATATAAAGGTAAGGATTGCTCAGTGGTATTTGATAGACTGGAAATTTAAAGTTTACATGTAAGTTGTCATTTTTTTTTCAGAAAAGGATTAGGGCCACTGGAAAAAAAAAAGTGGGCACATCTTGTTTTTTTCTTCTTTTCCAGAATTCTGAGAAAAAAGTCTGACTTTAATCAGAATTCTGACTTTTTTTCTTTAAATTCAGATTTTTTTTTCTCAGAATTCTGGAAAAGAAGAAAAAAAAAGATGTGCCAACTTTTTTTTTCCAGTGGCCCTAATCCTTTTCTGTATTTTTAAAATCAGATATTGGATCTATATATAATGTGACGCTGTGTGTTTTCCACATTGTGAAATGTACTGCAAAAAAATTGAGGTATACTAAATTTAAATACTCTGCAGATTAGTACATGATAAACAGTCTAGTTTGCTGAACTGTGATGGATTTAAAGTAAAGAACAGTGTGTTGGACTGGTCCACAGCAGCTATGGTGTTTATGGTCAGAGTTAGGTTACATTAAGTACAGCAGAGATGACATTTTTTAAGCTGATGATGTTCAGATTTACTTGCTGAATTCCACCTCGATACCAACTTTTTACTATTTACTATAAAAACAATATGAACCATCAATGTAGAGGATGGAAATCCCCTCAGACAACTCATGAAACATCTTGTTGAATCCACATAGAGTAGTAAACCTCAGAGCAGGAGCAGAAAAGGTCAGCTGATCAAAGTTGAAATTATTTTAACTAATTTTGTGCGGCTAAGCCACTAGAACCCATTTCATGGTTCCCCCACCTGCTGAATCCCACTTTAACCACTGATTGTACTCATTTTCCTGTTTAGATGTGGAGGCAAAGTCACCCTTTGCAATATTGGCAACAGAAAATCAAGCTTTTTTTAAAAGAAAAAAATAATCCTTCTATTTCTCTGCTCATGTTCTACATAATTGATTCATAATTCAGTAAATTAATTACAATTACAATTTAGATGGAAATAAAGTTTATATTTCCATTTACTAATGTAAATTTATTATAGCACAAGATTCAGTTGGAGTTGCTCAACGATAGCTGGCAAAAACGTCCTCAAAGAGCTACCTTTCACTTTCTTAATTTGAGCATATTTCAGAGCCTGTACTTGTTCACTTAAGTTTTTCACTTTTATTAATTTATACTAAAACAAGTTTCAACACTTCTACTTAAGAAGAAAATGTCTTTGCTTGTGTTACCTCTGCCTAGACAATCTGAAAACTTTGCTCACTGAAGTTCACTGAAGCATCAGCTTGTTCCATTATTCATTGTGTACAATGAAAACTGAACAAACCAGAAATATAAACTTTTTGCCTTCAATGTAAACGCTGTGCCTTTTGAAATTTGTTCGTTGCAGTGGTAAAATTTAATACACGGATTTCCATTTTGTAACATTTTGTAACTTTGTTAAATCAAAACCTCATCATCATATATTTATAGGTAGCTAGGTGTGATTGAGAACTTAACAGAAGCAGAACAGGGAGCGTCTTACCCAATGGGTGAAAAACGGGGCAATCAGCCGTTGAATCTGTTTCACAAATAGTACTGTTTTTATACTGCCTTTATTTTTTTTTTAATGAAATTTAATGTAAATATCTATGTGTTGAAAAGTTTATCTTTGTGTAGTGCCATTTTTTTCACATTTAAAAATGCACAACCTTTCTTTCATATGTTTTCTTTTTTTTTTTAGATTTTATTTTGGACTATGTGAAAAGTCACAATTTTCACTTGGTCTGTTTCCAGGATGTGTCATGACTGCTTAATTTTCATTTTACAAGTTGAATAATTGAACAAGATACTACCTGTTGTTTCTGAAATGTACGCTTGTTTTATACTCACAGGAAACTCTAGCTGTCTCCATTTTACAGTCTGTCTAAGCAAGCTAAGAAGCTAGGGTGACCAACTGTCCTCTTTTTTTCACTTGTTGACTTTTAAAAGCCTATGTGACATTTTTTTATTTCACCATTCATTAACCGCACAGAGAAGACATCATGTAAATATGTTAAAGTTTTCTTTAAACAAACAGTATTATTAAAGTTCTTCAGGACTGGGACAAAGTGTCCTGTTTTTTGGAAATCAAAATATGGTCACGCTAAAGAAGCCCGGAGCTTATTTCTGGTGGTTTGCAAATGCAGATTGTAAACATTATAAACTAGCATGCAATGAAAGCTGCCACTAACTCTGTTTTGATTGCTTTATAATCAGTTACAGTCTGCGTTTTGTGTGGAAACACAACTAGCATTTCTAAGTAAACAAGCTTCAATGATTTATCAGTGATTTAGCCAGGAAGATTGTGACTACGGTATGCTGGAGAGAGGAGAGCAGCTCTAACCATGTACAGTCTAATAAAACATCTGAAAAGTATTGACCAATAACATGGAAAATCGTATCAGGCATCGCAGTGAACAGGAAAATGACTCACTAGATGAGCATGTGCCAGAAAGGAATTGGCAGAAGGCAAAACACCGGCGACTTGTGGCAGTTACTCAAGACTATAAGAGTGATCAACCTGTGCATTGCCTGGACTGACTGCATGAAAGCCTGTGACTCAATGCCTCACATTTGTATACAAGTTCACCAGGACCCTAAGAGCCTTCATCAGGAATCCGATGGGGACGTGGCGAACAACACTAGAGACCAACTTCAAGCCAATTGTATTAGTCACCATCAAGTGTGGCATTTACAAGGAGATGCCCTGTCCCCACTGCTGTGCTGTATTGGCCTAAACATCCTCAGTCAGATCAGTAACAAAACTTAAAAAGAATAGCAAATATGGAGTAGAGCAAACATCAGCCACCTTCTCTAAAAGAATATAGAATTTATCATTATATTTATCAATAATAATACCTACAAAGAAGAACTGAACTCCTTCCTTGTATGCATGTCACATGCCAAAAGCTAAACAAATTCTAGAAAACCTTGTCTCTAGACACTCTAAGAAACATCTCTTCTTCATCTTTTTAAGGCATATACTGGTTTGTTACCATTGTGCTTTTTTCCTTCCTCTTTTATTTTGTATTCTGTTATTGTGAACTGTTTTATTATTATTTTGTATTTTATTTCTTTTTTCATTTTTTATTAGTGGAAAATAGTAAAAATAGTTACAACATAGTTCCAAATGTACAAGTTATATTTTGGCACAAGTGATATTTTACTGTATATTGTGAGGAAAAATGAATTATTTGTGATTAAAGAAAACTATAACTCAATGGATCTAGAATTCTGATATCCATCATAATACCTGAGTAAGAAAATGGTAACTACAATTAAAATCCATCATAACTACCTGAGCAAATCTTGCTGCCAATAATCTGCATGTCCTTTTATGCTTTGTGATTTAATCACTCAGCTCATTAACTTTACAAAAAGTTGCAATAGCTTTGGTCATTTTAACCAGTTTTGTGTGTCCTCTCTGCTGTTTGTATCACTGATAGGCCTCGTCAGAAATGAGCACAGCAAGCTTTGGGAGCTTTTCAGAAGCAAACATGCACATGTACCTTTAATAGCAGTAAGCTGTGGCTGTTTCACTCAGTTTGTTTGCACTTCTTATTTGTCTTTTAGAATTGGCAAAGCTTAAAAACATTACCCCCTGTTTTAGAGGACACTGAATACTGGGAACAATAGTGTCAAAAATGAGTAAAAACAAACAAAAAAACCAGTTGATATGACAGTATTTAATATGACTCATAGCCTTCAGCATTGTGAAATAGCACTGATTACTCATTACTGGCTTTGTCTTTTATATTTATATGTATTAAACAACATTATATTTTTCCAGGCAAAGGAACTAAGTGTTAGCTAAAAATACCTCTGGAATTATGTCGACATGCCAGCTATTATTCTGATTATCAAGTGTTGAGTAAGCCATGCCCTGCCCTAAAAGGATGTTTGTTTTTATAAGGAAAAAAATGATTAGTACAAACATGATTGATATTCTTCTAAAGACCAGTTTTAAGACATCTCTTATGTGTGGCTTTGACAAATTATGTCCTTCTCTGGAGACTTACCCGCTCCAAATTGTTTCATACTAAACAATTAAATACAGTTAGCACAAAGTATACACTTTGCACAAAAATAAGGAAATTTGTGTGGTTGATAACTTCTTGGTTGATTACTTCTACTTGCATTATACTGCTGGAAAGCCTGTTTTTGTCATGGTCCCTGTGCCTCACCAGCTGATCCTGTATTAGGCAACATGTTCTCTCTCTCTCTCTCTCTCTCTCACCTGCCGGGCGGTGCTCATTATGGGCTCCCGCCCCTGGCCCACGCACCTGCTGCCTATCGGGATGATCGCAAGGCCGATTTAAGACGGCACTCGTGTCACTCGTCGCTGGATCGTTGACCTATCAGCGTCAGTCTCTCAATCATTAGTGAGTTAAACTCTGTAAAGTTGTTTCCGTCTGTTCGTCGTAACCCCAGTCTCTGTGTGCAGATCTACCCCGGACCTTTCCCTGCCTGCCTGTTTCCGTGTGGACGAGTGAGTGGATTTGTGTGTCCCCATTGTGGGGAGTGAAAAGAGAGCCTTTGGAGTGCGTCTGATTCCCGTCTTTCCCCTCACAAACCCCGGAACCCTGGACCCCCCTCCCCTCCCTCCAGCACGTTGTAAATAGTATCACCTGGTGTCGTTGTGTGAATAAATTGATTGTTAACTCTGCAAAGATTCCCGGTCTGCGCCTGAGTCCATTAACTAAAACGTGACAGTTTTAAGGAATATTGATTTGTGAGTTGAGCAGCAGATTCGAGTATGTGGGTTGGGCCCATGAAACACTTGCCAAATCTTCTCTGCCAAATAGATTATTCTGCAACTGCATTCTTCTGGACAGACAGTGTTACAGTTTCTAATGCTTCACATCTATTCCAGTTGTTGTTTCAGCTCCCTCTCTGTTCTCTCATATTTCTTCTGTGTGATGTTGCTATCCACTGGGATTTCCATATTTATCACATATGGTCGTGTGCTTCTTGTCAACCACGACTATGTCTGGTTGGTTGTGCAGCAGCTGATTGTCTGTCTGGAAATTAAAGTCCCAAAGAACCTTAGCCCTGAAATTCTCGACCACCATTGGCGGTGTTTCCCATCAAGACTGGGGTACTTCTAGTCCATATATGACACTGATATGGCACCAAGTCATAAGCTTTCCTCCAGACAATGCAGGTGGTATTTAGGTTGGTCTGTAATGTCTTTGAGTCCTGGTATACTGCTCTGTCAACCAATAGCTGATGATTTAGCCCTCTGTTATTATTTCCAATGCTTTTCTGAGCTATGCCCATGTATCGACTCACATGCAGATAATCGCCCAATAGTTTGATGATGTCATACTCTTTTGTTGATACTGCATGATTACGATTGTGTGTTAGATACATGCTTAGATACAAGCCTCCTCATTTCTGTTACCAGGTGATCATTAAGTGCCACCACCAACTTGGCATTTGTGTTGTGTGATGCCTCTCTCTCTCTCTCTCTCTCTCTCTCTCTGTATTTGACTACCGATACAAACATCTAAGTGTGTGATTAGTTGCCAAGCACAGCATCAGATCATATGAACTACATTAACAAGTGCATCTATAACTGATTTCTGCAATCCACCTTTAGTTTCTCATTTGGGAGATGGACAAAGGCACAATTTGTTTTGTGACACACTGGAAAAGCTTCTAGTGCAACCATTTCTCTACATGATCATATCGCCAAAGGTTAACGTCTCCTCTCTTTTACTAGCTCATGTCACTTACCATGTCACTACTGGCCTATTTCATCATTCCTTAAATCTTCATTAATCCTGCCCCCCTAAATTTCGTCAATGTCATAATATCTGTATACAAAAGAGAGCATTGCTATTTGAGTTAGTAGGATTGTTTAAAAAAAATACGTTTACATTGATTATTTATTATTTAAGTATTTCAAGTGTTTGTGTTTACAGTGTGTTATTGCAAAAAAAAAATTGCATTTGTCAATGAAGCTTTAAATTAATGATGTCTCACTAGGTGTTTGTTTTGCTTATTGAAAATGAATTGCATCAAATGAGTTAGTAATCACTGCATTGTGTTAAAAAAAATGTAAAAATCAACAAGCCAAGAAGTACTGAACTCAGCTTGGTTCAGATTGTTTGTGAGGTGTATGTTGTCACTCAGCAGGATCACCATTCAGTCTAACTAAAACTGCACTTACGGATGCATCATTACATTAGTTTGATTAAATCTTACAGGAAAGCAAATCATTTAATGCTTTATTTAAAGCCTTTTATAGTTTTCATAAAATATGATCATTCAGTTAAAAAGGATATGAAAACAAACATTAAAATTATCATTTAAAAAAATAATATAATATAATTATATAATAATATATATTTTTTGCATCTACAACAACAGTACTGATAAATATCTGAGTGCAAGTATCCTTAAAAAAATAAAACAGTAAAACAATTAATGAATTTGACCCTTAGGGTATTTTGAAATTCATGGTTGCTCCTTAAGCAAGAGTCAAGGAGCTCATTCTCATCTTTGGTCTAGGCAGTTATGTAGTGTCAGTGTCCATTTATCAGCAATTTGTAATTTTCATCTTTCCCTTTTAAATTGTACCTTGTGAGCATTTTGTTTCTGTAGTTATTGTTACCTTGGTTGCATGCTTCTTTTTGGAAAAATTTATGAAAATGTCTTTGAGCCTCATTCTGTAATATACAAATAGAAATGTTGGTACCAGCAAAACTACATTAATGACACCGAACCCTAAAACAGTGTTTAGTTTTTATCCATCCACCCATCTTTCATTTGTTTAGTTTTTTTTTCCTTAACAATAAAAGAAAGGTGGTGCTTTTCTTGGTCACAGGTACAGAAGGTGAGAACATTTGTACACATTAAACATTAAAAACCAACAGATCATGCCAGCATCATAAGAACACTTCCAAGCTTGAAATAGAAGATTATTAAAATGTATCCTGCTGTCTCAGGTGTGACTTTATGCTTTAGCCGTTGATGGATACAGGTCAAGAATTCTTAAACTAAAACTAATGTTGGAATTGCGTCTGTAAATTTAAACACTAGCATACTCACAAATATTTCCTTTTTTAACTATTATCTATTATCACTTCAATATTTATCTTAATTAAATAAATGTGTATTCTGTTTCAGATAAAATCTACAAAAATATATTTCTTATAATTCTTATAATTTAACTAGATGTGAAAATGCCTAAACCTAAAAACTTAATTTATCCAGAAGTCAATATTCTCAGGCAAGTGTTTTTGTCTTTCAGAGACCCCTGTTCTTGAATGCTATATTCATCTTTCCATGAGAAGCAATTGTGTGCTTTCCCCAGCACAATTACCAAACCATGACAGCCCATTTCAGCTTTGTCTAACTCCTCACTTACCATTCCAAATATATCCATTACCATGCAGATTGGTCCATTATCCTCTGCAATAGGACACTTATTTTCAAGTGAGATGTTGTGATTTTCTGCACCGACGTGGGTGGCTTTGAAACTTTTTGTCAAGTATCTATTTGTTCCCGCTAACAAAGTCTCTCCAGACTTTATTTCAATTAATTCAGTTACATGAAAAAAGTTTGGTTGCATACTGTAAGATTATAATATGACTTTACAGGACCTTGAGCGCTTACCTACTCGTGCTTTGTCTTTCAAGCTAGCACACTGATAGATTGCCATTTCAACCGACATAGCATGTGGTCTTTATGCCACAGTGAATATTACAGTCATGCTTCCACTGTGGTACCATTTTAAGCCACTGGTGTCCCTCCTCTAGGCGTGGTCCCCTGATCCCAGTCCTGACAAAGACCTGCCAAACTATACCTACTTCTGATCCCCCGGTTGACAAGCCAATCCATCTTTAACTGCAGAGAGTAACTTTACTCCGTTTGTCATCATTACCTGTCCTCTACCAAGGAGAACTGAAATAGATGCTAAAATGTTCACTGCTTCCTCAGTGATCATGACATAAAAAAAATTCTTCATTATATAAATGTATAATTTATAATTTGTTATTCTACAATCATTCTTAAATTGATGTGATAGTTGTTCAAGTTCAAAAATGTACAGTTAGGTCCATATTATGTTTGGACACTAACACAAGTTTTTTCATTTTTTAACTGTTTACATGTTCCAAATATAGTTATATGATGGCCACGGGCATAATCTGTAGACTCTCAGCTTTCATTTGAGGGTATCCACATTCAAATTAGCGCTATATAAATACAGGCCATTTACAGGCCAAATTGGATGAAGGGTTTAGGAGTTTCAGCTCTTTAACATGTGACATGATTTGGGCGTGCATGGCTGCCAGTGGCACTGAGACACTAGTGCCACTGGCATGATGTGATGATGTGACAAAGGACAGAAGCAGCTGAATGAATTCAGACATACTGTCTGCTCAAATCCAGCTAAATGCAGTCAAATTGATTGGGCAGCGTTTCATAATACAGATGGACAATCACCCAAAACATACAGCTAAAGCAAGCCAGGAGTGTAATATTCTTGAATGATCAAGTCAGTCACCCGATCTTAACCCAACTGAGCATCCATGTCACTTGTTGAAGACTAAACTTTGGATGGAAAGGCCTGCAAACAAACATCAACTGAAAGCTGCTGCAGTAAAGGGCTTGCAGAGCATTACAAAGGAGGAAACCCAGCATCTGGTGATGTCCATGAATTCAAGACTTCAGGCTGTCACTGCCAGCAAAAGGTTTTTGACAAAGTATTATTTAATTTGTCCAATTACTTTTGACCCCCTGTAATGAAGGGGTTGCTTTAGTTCCTCACATTTTTATGCAATATTTTTGCTCAACCCAGTAAGCTGAAAGGGTGCTTTTCAACTGAATCAGAGTTGTGTCATTTAAAATGCATTGTGGTATTGTAGATGACCAAAATTAGAAAAAAAAAGTTGTCTCAGTTGAAATATGTATATATTTAGCAAACTATTTTTTTCTTTTACAGAAAATAGTCCATATCAGTGCAAAGGCAGCAAAGTCTAACTGTAATAATTTAATTCTGTACAGTATATTTAGAGGGCAAACTGTTAGGTCCTGAATGTTCACACACTACCACAGAGCCAATAAGCAGTGTCAGGTTTGCAGCACTAACAGGATTAAGCACCAAGACTTTATGTCTTTTACAGCCGCTGCCAGGCACAGGCCTGGGAATAATGGGATCAGTTTTAAAGCAGTTCATCATGGAAGAAACCACCTCTTCTCATATTAGCTCAGTGTAAAGGGCTACCATTGCATATGAGCACACAGAAACATGGCAATCAATTGTAAACAAATAATGGCATCATTAGAAAAAATACATGAATGCATGCAGACAAAATTTACATGTGTGGTAAGAATCACAAGTCTAATTGCAATAAGAGCAAAGGTTTGTAAATAGGGGTGCCAGTCAATCACCCACGCACTGTTAATGACAGTATTAGCTAAATGAAGTTCAAAGTCTTTAATAATTGGAACAGTTTCCTAATCAGGGGGCCTGCACTTTAAACCAGATATGTCTGTCATCCTCCATAACTTATGAGCCTAGGTACTTTACACCGTAATACATTCATAACAAATTGTTTTCTTATGCTCATATTGTCAACATGTATGTCAACACTAAGCAGTTACTTATTGAACCCACGGCAGCAGAATTGGAGAAATTTTTTATCCATTTAGTGTACGTTTAATGGCAGTGAAACAAATGTTCATTAGGTATCAACCTCTTTATACTTGTATTTTGATTCATTCACAGATTAACTATTCTCTAAGTTGTGCCACAACTGACGCTATTTACAGCTGGACAAGTATGTATTTATCGGCGCATACAGTTCATCAGAGGTGGGCGATGAATCCTTCCATGTTTATCATCCTATATTTGTCCTTTGATCTGTTGTTAGTGAAACCATAAAGCAGCTGTTTGGACCTGCAGAGTACATCACATAGAATATATAAGTATGTAACATCTGTAGTACTGACATAATGGCTTAACAAAGTTACAGTGAAGCATAATGTGGCCAGTTCAGTGAATGTGAAATGATGACAAAGGTACACAGAACACTACTCTGAATATATTTCAGTAATTATGCTTGATTGGTAATAATGATGCTTCATAAGAGCTCAGTCATACATTACCAAGCAAAACTGTGAATCTTGGGTTTGTAACCACAGAAGTATTCTAATGTTTCACAAAGTGCATCAATATCGACGCTTACAGTTTTATCATAATGAGGCACAGAGAGTTTCTGAATGGATTTTCCCTTTAGTTTCAGGTGTTCTTAATTAGCAACAATTCCTCCTATACTCAGCTCAGTCAAACTAAGATGAATGTAATCTTACTTACCTTACTGTCTGTGTTTGGAGCTTGGTCTGTGCTCATTTTCACAGCAGACTGCTTGTTATAAAATTATTATCTAGATACATTATTGTTAATTTGGACAATAAAGGCAAGTGGAGCAAAAAAAAGCTGTTTTGCAAGAATTTTTAAAAAAAAGTCTGATCTAAACTTATAATCTACAGATAAAAGTTTCTTATTCTTGCAAAAGCAACTGTGAAATGGATCTTTCGCACATGTCACATGGCTGAAAACACTGCAAAATCCACTGGAAGGTGGTCATCTAAAGCTGTCCATCCGGTAATAATAATAATTTTATTTAGTAGACTCAGTTTAGCAAAATACTCAGAGGGGGACCACTTTAAATGGAAATCTGTCTGGTGGATTCAGAGGTGTATCAAGAAATTTGATACGTTGTGTTTCAAAAGGACTTTGAAATGCATGATTGAAGAATTACTCACAGCAAGAGAAATAAATGACACA
This sequence comes from Pundamilia nyererei, assembly GCF_000239375.1. Classification (NCBI taxonomy): domain Eukaryota; kingdom Metazoa; phylum Chordata; class Actinopteri; order Cichliformes; family Cichlidae; genus Pundamilia; species Pundamilia nyererei. The sequence goes on along the minus strand of NW_005187479.1, from coordinate 1,105,620 downwards.
ATCAAATTCCCCCTATAATCTCACCAATTTCTGACCCTCTTTATCACAGTATCCATCAGTATTGTTTTGCACTGTTTGGGTAAACATGGGAAAATCATTCCCGAGGGCATAATGATTAGCCCAATGGAATGGTAATGAAATACAGTACCTGCTTGAGAGAGTGCCTGCTTTATTACTCTATTATACATGAAAGAAGCTGAGGGCTCTTAGAAGCCCTCTTTCAAAGCAGGAATCACTGCCTCACATCTCTCCCATGCCTGTTTTCATTCAGGACTCATTAATTGCGGTTTATTTTGCATCATTTGCAAATGAAATGAAAGCCATTCCTGAATGGGAATGGGGGATATTTTTGTCAGTTTTTTTCTTTGTATGCATCTTGAGAAAATGTGATTTAAAGTGAAAAAGAGCCATTTAAATATTAAAGTATAAGTAATGAGAAAAACAGTGAGTGAGAGTAAAACCTTTAATTTTTCAAATGGATTAAAGAAATGTCTATCAGTCCTTAAAATGATGACAAAGGCAGGTTCTTTTGCTAGTTGTTTAAGTTTTCTTTAATGCTAACGTGAACATTTTTCTTTTTCTCTGGAATAGCTTTAATATCTGCAGTATGATATTTGTTTTTGAAAGGACCATTATTAAAACCTCAATATTTGAAAATAATTTTGTTTATTTTAAAAAATTATATTAAAAAATATTTTTTATGATGTTGGTTTTGTTTTTAATAGGAATTTGTCTTCAGTGCTAAGATGCAAAACATGGCATGCTTTATACCTCCTCTTCATCAGCACAGTTATTGACTGTTAGTCTTGTTATTCCAAGTTATTACACACTGAAGTCTGAAACCAAGAAACTGTAGAAATCTAAAGGAAAAGAAAACACACCTAATTTAAATATTAGATAGAATCTGCACAGAAGGTGAAATGTGAGCAGAAGATGTGGTGAGCAGGACGAGCAGCACCTTTGATGCACTTTCTGCACCAGCACTGGACGCAATCAGGCAAGGTATTGAGCTTTAGGTCAACCACAATTTAAAAGCACTCAAGGCCCAGCACACAATCACTGTGTGCCTATAAATGGAGGGAAATGAGATTTGTTTTAGGTTGCCTTTACAGTTGTATAGCACAACTAATACATGGTAATATGCTGTTTTGTAAGTGCAAAGATAAGTCAATAAGTGTGATTGGAAAAAATAAATAGCATTTCTTTGACAGTGTGTTACCTAGGACAGTGAAAATCATATATTGTTGAGTGTGGCAAGGTGTAAGGTGAAAGTATAGTCATATATCAAAAAGCACTATAAAGAGGCAGCACTTAAATTTGGCACAATAACAAGGTAGTGGCACAGGAAATGTGCAGATGCATCACATTTCTCCCATAGCATTGCATGTGTAACAGCACACTCAGCTTACATACAGCCTGGCAAAAGAAAAATTGTGATATTTTATGAAGAAAATCAAAATTCACATTAACACAGCTAATAAAAAGTTAAAAAAGATGAGTTTTAATGATATGATGGCACATCAGTAGTGACACTGCAGTCCTTGCTACTGGGATAAAGAGTCATTAGAGGGCAAGGACATAGAGGAATAGCAGCCAGGTGGTCAAAGGTTTGTACAAGGTTAGAGAACTAACACACACCAGAAGACGTGCAGTGCAAACCTGAGTATTACTGATGGGAGAGATGAGGGTTGTGTTGTTCCCTAGGCTGAAGGAAAAACAGGAAGAGTGTAAAATGCATCAATTTGGGAAGGCTACAGACAAGGGCATGAGTTGCAAAGGGCAAAAAAGAGGTGGGGAAAGAACATGCAGAAGCTAGAGCCAGAAGTGAGTCACTGTAATCCAGCGGTTTCACTTCAGCTTTAAATGTTTCATTTCACTTGAATAGTGCTTTTGGTGGTGTGAAGGGTAAGGTAATGGCATGGCCTTTAGGGTGTGTGTTGAGCAGAGCAAGGTCATGGAGAGTGGAACAAGGAGATGGTGATGCAAATTATGTAAGTAATTTTTGGAGCCCGCTTTTAAAAATAGAAACTGTGTTTTATTCCTTAAAATAAGCAGACAGACCACTCCAGGGAAGTGAAGGAGAAAGACCTACCATCTGTTGACTCTTTAGAAGTCAGGGTAAGATCAGTTGGAGAACAGCACCCACACAGACAGTTTAAGTCTAAAACGATTCGTTACATGAGGGAGCCACTGCGCAATGATGTGTTCTGTCCTGGTTCTGAGCATGTTTTGGCAGCAGTTTGGAATAGGTTGTCAGTGTAATATTAAGAGTAGTTTGGTGCACCTGCACAAAACAGCAGCAGTCTCTTACGTGTGTGATAAAATTATTAATCAGTATTTCACTATCATGCAAACATCAAGTCATATTGGGGAAAACATTTTTCGGGAGAAAACATGTCCTCGGTCTCTGTGCTGTCTCAGTACGCTTCTGTGCTGCAAATATCTTTTCACGGCATGAAGCCCGTAAGCATTATCAGATTACAATACTGCATAAGGGAGCATACAGTACAGCCAATAATTCAAATTCTTCACCAAGGTAAAGGTACTTGAATTATGTGACAGCTGGTGCAGTTTGCTCTGAATTTAAAGCAGCGTTATTCACAGACAATTGCCAACCTGTGGAGAAACCTTGGCAACAAGGCACAAGAACCCTGTGGTAGGTACATGCAAATGGTTAAAGGAAGACAGGAGATGTACGTCTAATTTACTAAGACAAAATATATACATAAATGATAATATTTTCCAACCAATATTTTTTTTAACAATAACTGCCTGATTTCTGATTATTTTAGACTATGATTGTTCCCAAGGTTAAAAATTATGTCTTTCTGTCAAAGTCACTGTGGTCTCAGAGATATGCAGAAGGTAGTTCATGTCAAAATGGACAAGACGACTGAGTCATCTTTTGAATGTCCAGGATTATATGAAGGGTGATATATGTGGGTATTAGGGTATTATATGTGAAGGGTTTCAACTCAAATCAAAGTCTTTCATAATCTCCAACCACAAATCTTTGGTGCCTAAACCTATATGATATGCAGAGACCAGTTTGTGATAACATAGATAACAAAGGATATTTGATGCCTGGGGATGAGAACATTTTGAAGTTATACATTTGTTCTGCAAAATACTTAAAAATAAACAAAGTTTGCTCAGAAAGGTTTTTACTTCAGTATCCAAACTATAGTTATGTGCTTTAGGCAGCACTATTATCACTGGTTTCTTACATAAAGATGGTGTGGGCTCAAAGCTAGATTGAGCTCTTTTGTAATGAATTAGAATGTTCTCCCTGTTATTTTTAATTAATGCTACATATGTCAGTCAGGATGCTCTTGAGACAGAAAAATGTAAGAGTTTCACTTAACTGGCTATATAAATCATACTCTTAACAAAGATTGTATGTGAATAGGTTTTGTCTAACAACTGATATTCTTAGATGCTAAATGGAGTTAAGAAAAACAATATGTAATTACTTGAAAGGCCTCTTGCTGTGAACATTTGTACAGTGCTAATGACTACAATATTGTATTCATTAGAGAGGCAACTGGACAAAGTTAACATTAACAGCAGGTCAAAATAGGAGAGCTAGGAAAAGCTCACAAGCACACTGGGGAAAACTTGTGCCCTGTTAACCTCTCCTTATGTGTAGGTGTTTGGGAACTGGAACTTGGAGATTCGCCAAACAACTGACCATCTTCTTCTGTTACAAGGGGGGAGTAAGTGTGTTATTTAAAAGGCATTTGGTTATTTTTTTTTGTTGTTGAAAGATTCAATTGTTTTGATGAAATCATAAAAAATAAAAAAATAAAAAAGCATACATGCAACTTGGAGAAAGAAGAATATTTAGCAAAATAGAAGAAGTGCTAAATATGTTAAGGTTGCTTTACAATATCACTGCAAATACATCAAAACACAAAACTGTAACCTTGAAGAACCTAGTATTTGTAGCTTCAAGGCTAGAAAGCAAAACAGTTCATATTTATTCTATAAAAAATAGAAAATGATGTTTTACATTGTTGTATGTAAGACCCTTGTATCTGACTTTTGACTCGTGTAACCAAAATCGATCAAAGTAAAAATAAAAAGGAGTCAGACAAGATTTCCTTCTGAAGTGTAGATTAGCAGACTTACATATAAAAGTGTAAACTCAAAGCACTCAAGTGATGTTGAGAGGTACTCATACTTCAATATTTTAGAGTTCTTCAGTCTTCAGTTTTCAGAAACTGAAAGATACCTGCAAAGATGTTTTTAAGCATCACATCAACTCAATTTACTATACATTCACCACATTTAAGTTTAACCTCCTAGGACCTGGCGTCCACATATGTGGACATCACATTTTGGGTTGTCTAGACCAAAATACTAAATTTTGCTCTACAAGAGCCTGATATCCACTTACGAGGACATTGTACTGCCACTGTTCTATCGAAATTTTAGACGAATATCCTCATATGTGGCTCTCATTTTTCTCAGAAACAAAAATCTGGTAAAAAAATAAAAAAAAACAAAAACCCAAACAAACAAGAAAAATCTGTTAATTCTCTGTTTTTACATTCGTCGGGTCCAAATATGCACAAATATCAAAGAGAAATTAAAAATGAATGCCATGGAAGAGTTCGGGTCTTAGGAGGTTAAAAAAGAAATTATTTCATTGTGTTTAGATGCAATATTAAATTAAAATTATTGTGTCTTAACCCACCACAACACACATGTTCAGACACAAAATCTATGAAAAAATTTTCACACTGAAAGAAACGGTGCAAAATGAACTTCTAGATAATATCATACACACGAATATAAATTCTACTTCGAACCTACAAACCCTGAAATTTATACCACATGGACTATTTGTCTTGCTTGACAGGTACAAACATATGTTATGAAAGCAGATTCTTGGCAACCGCACAACCTCATGTGATCCACAGATAATCTTCCATGTGTGGTTAAGTAGTATAAAAGCTCTGTCATGTTCACAAAAGGGGCAGTTTTACAAGGTTACATTGTAATGAGTGTCTTTGCCAGACCGGCCTCTCATCTGATATGTGCCTGGTGCTGCTGTTAGGAGCCCAAGCCATTCTATCACTGTGTATACAGAGCTAGCCAGGTTCATCATTAATACTGCTCTTATCTTTGTTTCTGCCATGATTTCCATCCAAGCTTTTGTTATCAGTGAGACCCATATCAAACTGTGTCTGTCTTGTTGGGACATACAGCAGAAGATTTGCTACTAGGCACTGTGTCTGTTAACTGTTGCCTACTGGCCAACAGAAGACACAGCAACCTTGACATTAATGATTCAATGAGCACAGTAATTGAGTGCCTTTCTCATTTCCTGGCAGCTACAATACATAGCTGGTGGTGGGGAGACAGGAGAGATACAAGAAGGAGGATAAGAGGGTGAAAGAGAAAGGCTTACAGTATGAAGAAAAACCTTAAAAGTTGCAAGGGAAGATAGGAATAAGCGAGGAGTATAACACATGAAGGAAAGGAAATAAGGAAGCAAAGTAAAGTGCAAGGAGAGGATCAGAGGCAGAGGACAACAGGGAGAGAGATTGCATTAGCTCCTCGTCCCACTGGGCTTAGCTGTGCTCTGAGGTTGACAGTCATGAGAGCTCCTGTCCTTCACCCTTCCTATGTGCTTGTAGCATTATCTCCTACTTACCATAGTGGGCCAAGCTTTCAGCGCTGGCAGTCCTTTTACTTGCTTCAGAAATAATATAGGACGTGTGCTGTAATTCCTGTCATGGGCGTGGTTAAGATTTGCTTTTGCAATTCATCATGTATATCTATTATTTGGGTAGTATTAGTGTATAAATAGGGAACGGGTTAGGGTTAATGCAAACCTGGATTTCTTTGGTTTCAGTGACAATAGTACCGAAAAAAACGGTGAACAAGAGTTTTCTTCAAATAAAAGTGTTACCCAATGATGACCCACATGGAAAATATGGATCCCAAAATCTATTCCTGTGGAGGACCCTATTTCATCTCAGTCTATACAATACTTACACCTGTTTCATTCAAACCATTGCGTACACAAGATTCGTGCATTTCTTTTTTTTTTGCAACAATGAGCGTATGAACACAAATGTGTTTTTGAAACAGCTTTTTTCCAAAAAAGGCTGTTTCCAATTATGTTAATATTTATATAGCTTGACAGTTGCACATTAAGGTTTCTGCTCTGTGCTTTTCTAATTTCCACACCACAATAAAACATTAAGCCAACTATATATTTACACTGGGACTATCCAACAGACTATTCAAACAACCTAATTAGTTTGCACCAGCTATAGACCATTAAATTAACTGGGAAAAGCTAAATTTCACATAATTGTATTCTCTTTTTCCATGGATGTACATATTACAATTCTGACTGAAAGGTTGGCATAAGGGAGTGCTTCCCAAATGTATTTAGGTCCTGAAAAAAAGTTGCAGTTTTAGTATACTTTGTTAGGCTGATGGCAGCTGTTAAAGATATGCATGGGGTCATATAATTAGCAATATAGGCTCAACAATTACATGAAACAAATGAACTACAATAATTATCCATTTTATCAGTTACGCCTTGATGCAAATCTCCTGAATCAACAAATTCCAATGGTTTGAGATCTAGTATCATGTTCAATAAACCCCTCCAGAGGTTATACAAGCTTTGTGATATGGTTAGTTTTCCACCTGAAAGTAACAATTAGAATCTGAATATGATGTAGGCCGTAATGAGGTTGGATAACGTAATAATGTAATAATGGGGTTGGACATGGTCAGCAAGGTCAGGTAGGATGTGCCATCTAAATTAAGCTCAGTTGCTAAGGGGCTCAAAGTGTGGAACAATAAATAAATAATTAAAGCGAACACACCATTGCACTGTTACCACCATCCTGAAATGTTTATATAAGGCAGGGTGGATTCTCGCTGTCATGCCATAATCTGATTTTGGATAAGTCTACAGATTACTGAGAAGCTTGATTAAAAATGGTCTGAATATAAATAAAAAATAAATAAATAACCTAAATTAAATAATAATAATAATATTTTTTTGCTTTTGTTTGTCTTTATAGGTTTTACGGTGAATTCATGGTGTAATTGGAGCCTTTTTTTTTTATTATTTGCTCAATAATAAATGTTTTGGGAACTATGATTTGAAGACAGATTATCATTCTATGTAGCTACATATATAAACTAATGGAATAAAACAACTTAGTAACACAGAAAAGCATGTAACAGACATGCCAGTCCACTGTGTGTATGTGACGCTTTACCCCTCTTAGGCATGAGATGGACACGCATGGCGAAGTTGAAGCAGTACCAGCAGAGAGAAATTATAAAGCAAGTTGCTAGTGACCAAGGCAAGTATCAAATACATCCCAGGGTCCCTCTATGGCAGAAACAATAAAGCTTTCTTTTGAAACGCTGCTCACCTGCTCAACACATTTTAAAATATTAATCTAACTGTAAAACGAAATGTGGTGGGTGCACTAGTTGTGCACTAGGTGCGCAATCCCAGTATTATCACAATTCAGTCAAAGTGGTGTAATTCCAGGCATGTTCTTGTGAAGGAATGCTTTTTTTGCCTGAATATTGAAGAGTTAGTTGGTGTAATGTGTCTATTACTTGCTGAGGGAATTTATCTTTGCTCTTGCTGTTTGAATCCAGTTTAAATCAAATACTTTTTCGATTCCTCCTGCAGCTAACAGAGAGATCATTCACCTTACTCTGGCCGTGGAAAGTTAATGGATCTTGAGAACCTTCTGCACCAGTTACTGGACATGCAATTGAACACTTTCTCTAACATCTGTTTTCAGTCTGCTAGAAGGACAGGAAATCTTTACCATTTCATACCACTTAAATATATTTTAAATTTAAGCTCATTGCAGGTTTATTTATTTTCTCACTGTTTTCACATTTTTGTATTGTGAACTTAATTGAACTGCTTTGATTAGTGCTTTTGAAAAATACAAGTGTTGTGGGGTCCCAGGAGACCCCAGTCAAAAGCATCCAATTCTGCCTATGCAGTTTAAATAAATTAAACTATGTTTTCAGTTAATGTTTGCCATGGGCCCTAAATTAAAGAATCATACACCATCAAGAGGGGTAGTGTCCTCTGTCAGTCATTTTATTGAAGAACGACTTCATTGCTGCATTTATCATCTGGTGCTTTTGCTGGGAACTTCCCAAACTGGAAGTTATCAGAATGTTGGCAATGCTGTCAGATCTCCCTGGGACATGTGGGGTTAGCCATGCCGGACATGAAAGGAGACTTGATATTGCTACATTACAAGTCCCAATCTGAGCAGAAATGGCCCTCCTTCCTCACTCCCTTACCTATCTGCTGATGTGACTGTCCAGCGCTTGGCTGGAAAATCTACTAGAAAAAGGTAACATAGACAGGAGGGTAGCTACTGTTTGCTTCTCTTGTCACGTGCGATGATGTGCTGAGCATAGCAGGTAGTGTGCTATAACTCTCTGTATTTGGCTATAGCTGTTTTTTGTTTTCTCCAATGCAACTAAGAACTAAGATCTTTATTCACACAAAAGTCACACTTGTTCCCAGTGGGTGTTGGTCTCCACCAGGCCTGTTCTTTGTCAAAGTTTCTGTTCATAACTTATGGACAGAATTTCTAGGCATAGCCAAAGGGTCAGTAGTGTCAGGTTTTGGTGGGTTCAGGATCTCATCTTTGGTTTTTGCAGATTATGTACAATACAATACAATATATTTTATTGTCCCCTCAGGGACATCACATCAGCAGATAGAGGATTCTTCACTCCCAGGAGGGTAATTTCTGCTCACATTGGGCTACAGGTTCTCTTAGCTTCATTAGGCAGTGACCTCCAGCTTACATTGGGTTGGTTTGGAGCTGAGTGAAAGCAGCTGGGATGAGAATTAGCCTAAGGCCATGATTCTCAGGTGGAAAAAGCTGAAGTGCCCACTCTGGGTCAGGGATAAGATGCTGCCCCAAGTGAAGGAGTTTAAGTATCTTGGGTGCTCATGAGTGAGGGAAGAGTCGAGCAGAAGACTGACAGACAGACTGGTGCCGATGCTGTACTGGTTTTTTGTGGTGAACAGAGATTCGATCTCCGCCCTCACCTATGGTCACTGTTATGACCCAGGTCATTGTTGCCGTGTGGTGCTGTTACTCACCACACCAGGCGGGGCATTGTTTGTACTCTGTGATTGGCAGCCCCCTCCTACTTCCTGTTGCCAGTGAGCTGCGTTTGGCTCCTTCGTGCCATGTGACTGAGTTTTCTGATGAGAAGAACTAGGCTGCAGTGAAAATAGTGTAGCGAGACTTCTATCTGGACATGGTAGCTGTAGGGGTGGGAAGCTGCTTCTTTTAGAACCTTTTTCTGGTAGGGAGACCATTAAGAGGCTTGCATTTTCTTTTGGGGTTGTCTCACTATAGGGTAAGTCAGTTCGGATTAATTTCTAGTGTGTTTTTTTTGTTGTTTTGGCCATGCCCACCCTGACGCTCACTACCTGTCGAGTTAATAAAACGACTAGTCATTGTAAAGCTGTGGGATTTACTTCTTTGCTGTCTTTTTGTTTTCCCTTGTGTTGCACTCCAGCCCCCTAGGATGGTGTGTAACAGTCCGCTGTGGGTAGTGACTGAAACCTATTAATCCATTATTTATCCTAACATTAATTGTAAACTATAAACCTGTGTTACTCATAATGAGAATAATTCCAAATACAGGAAGGAAATGACCAATTTATTGCATGCAACTTAATTAACATTAATCACATTATTACTATCCAGCTGATATACTGGTGGGGCCAATATATCAGCAAAAAGTTAAAAGTAAAAAAGAGATGGGAGAAACAACCTTCAACTATGCTATGACCTTTGATGTTGCATAATATGTCTACCAGACATTTCTCTGCAGTTTACCTGTTAGCAACACATTTTGAACATCAGAAGGACACAAACCAGTTGATTCCAGAAAAGTTGTGCAGAATAATCTATGCAGTTGCTGTCAAGGGACCGAGTGGTCTGAACTCAGGTGCAGAAACCCAGAGCAGAGCCAGCAGATGGTTTGACAATATTTTATTAGGCTTAAGCGCTAGAAACGTAGCAAGGACAGAAAAAAGACTGTGGCGTGGCCTGGGAAACGTGGCTAGGGAGAGGGAACAGGGCCTGAGATGCAGAGTGGAGCTGAGCAGGGAACAACCACACTGAAGAGAGAAGACGGTGGAGTTAGTGGAGGTGGCTTTGAAGTGGTAAGTATAGCAATTCTTATTTGCAGTAGGGGACACAGAGTGTTGAGAGGGGAGTGACGAGAATCCAGGGGAGCTGAGTGGCATTGCAAGGCTGACCTGAGATCCGGGGTCTTCAGATAGAGTGTGAGGGCAGGCAGGTGAGGCACAGAGTGATTTTCAAAATGATTGCTTGGTATCCTGAGTCCAGAGGTAGAGCGTGAGCCAAGATGAATCCAGCAACTACAGCACAAGAAAGTCTTGTTAACAAGCTAAATCAGAGAGAACTTTAAGCATAAGGGCCTGTTACCAACATTTGTTGATGACGAACTGGCGGTGGCCTAAATCCCTCTGGCTTGATTGCCTGCAATTGGCTCCAGGTGTGCAGGAGCTGGAGGAGGTGGCCCTGCCCAGGGGCGGATCCCAGGTAGGTTCCGGTTGCCTTATGGAAATTCCAGCCACCCACCGCAGACCGTGACAGTTGCAGCTCCCAGTAGCTACTGATTTCTGTGTACATAAATTGTCACTGTTTACTTGAACAAAGAAAGTTCAGTTAATTAATATTTGAGCTGGGAATGTGTTCAGTCTCTCTGTAAAAACAAATATTAAATTATACTGATCACTCCTAAAATGTAAGTTTTAGCTGCTTGTGTTTATTTGTATGCTTTTCTTTCCTTTCTCTGTTTGATATTGGTACCCTTCAAACGAGACCTGCCATGTTGCATTACTTTAACCAAAACACGAAACCTACAAGCGTCAACAAAGTTCAGGGAGAAAAACTGACAACACAGACAAATCAAAACAGAAGACCGTTAATTAATTGCTTGAAACATGTTTGTTTGCCTGCAGAAGCAGCAGCTCTTGTTGTTGTTAAAAATGGCAACATGTAACTCAAAGTGCTAATTTATACACATTGTCCAAATGTGTGTTGCATTACATAAATTGTATAAAGACAGCAGATTACTTCAATAATTATTTACATTTTTTGTAAATTATTGTGAGTCGAAACATATGTATATACATCAGCCACATGCACATTTTCTAATTATGATTTACTTTGTCTGAGATAAGTTCTAATGATTGATGTGAATATCTAGCCTTTAGTTTAGAAACAGTGAATGTGTTGCAATGTTCCCTCTAATTTTTCATGTGTCTGAGCGAACACACAAACTCCCTGAGCAGTCCCACTGTGAGCGACATCAGACGAGTTTACATGCAGTAGCGGTTTTTGATATGGGCGACACGGGCGGTGGCTATATTGTATTTAGATAGAAGCTAGTGAGCTAACTCCCTGCTAACTTCTTACTCCGTTAAATGTCATAAATTCCGTTTTCATGGATGCCTGGATGTTAAACTCAATTGTTACACCTTGTAGAGCAGAACGCTGATCATTTTATTAAAGATGAAAGACTTTAGACAGTTTTTCAACTCTCAGTAATGCCATAGTGATCGTTTGATATATGGACCTGCAGCGGAGTTTAGGTCCAGACACGGCTAGTGACATCAGACTGAACAACCGGATGGTTGTACACATTGTCATCAACTTTGCTTCACTAAAACACCGGGGTCGGCACATAAGGACGCTGTCATAGCCTGTCAACGACGATGATTAGCTGCATATATACGAATTTGAATCGCATTGTTGGCTGGACTATGGGATAAGGTGGCATCGTTCTAATCCCATACGGGAGCAGCCAGTCACTTACTAAAACTGCAAAACAGAATTGTTAAAGTATTAATTTCAATGCAACGCAGATTTTCTGTGCGCAGAGACCGTGCCAGCAGTGCGCAATTGCGCACGTGCGCAGTTTAGAGGGAACATTGATGTGTTGCTGTCTTTTTCTACTCCAGTTGATGAGTAGGTCCGAGTAGGTTCAACTTTTTCGATCCAAACCCGACTTAAAGCAAGACATTCTTTGAGTGCTCTGGAAAATTTATACTCTACACGAGGCGGAGCCTTAAAAAACGCTGGCTTAGTCAGGGCATTTGCTTTTGTCCAAGGCTTCAAAATCCAAGACTTTGTCTATAATTTATTCAGCTGTTTTCACACAGAAAGTGATGATGCAATAGCTTATAGGAATATACCTGAAAAACATTAAATTAGACGAAAGAAGAATGTTTCTGCTTGTCAAAAATTTTTTACCTTCAGCAAAAGGTTTAAGCTCTAACTTACTTCTTGAACATCTATGCTAGAAGTAAAACACAAAGTGACCAGAAAGAAAATTTCCTTGTAGGATCAAAAAGATATTGACTGACTAGCTAATCTCAGAAGCTTTACTATTAAGGGGAGATATAAATAAATACAATTCATTCAACTCAGTTTTATTTATATAGCACCAAATCACAAAAGTTACCTTGAGGCACTTTATACTGTAAGGGAAAGACCCCACAATAAAACAGAGAAAACCCACCAATCATATAATCCGTTATGAGCAAGCAATGTGGTGACAATAGGAAGGAAAACTCTGTTTGAATAGGTAGAAACTTCCAACAGAACCATGCTCAGGCAGAGGCAGCCATCTGCTGCGACTGCTTGGTGGTAATGGATGGAAAAGAGGACGAAGACACACTGTGCAAGAGAACCAGAGATGAATAAAAAATAATGACTGAGTGAAAGAAGTGAATGAAGAAGAAGAAGCACTTGGACCTAGACCTATTGCATCCTAACTAACTGAGGATTCAGGGTCACCTGGATCCACAGAAGGGGGGCCTGGCCCTCAGCACTAATAAATTATTATAATTTACTATTATATCAATTTAAAGTGATGACTTGAACTTTGCTACTGCCAAAAACAAAAAGTTATTGTGCTTTTTTTCTCTTCAAACCCAATATGCACAGGAAGTATTACGTTAACCTAACATCAATGCTTTTAATTCACATATCGCATTCTAAGCAGTACTGTTATGTCAAGTTTTAGAGCGGCGGTCCCCAACCTTTTTTGCGCCACGGACCGGTTTATGCCCGACAATATTTTCACGGACCGGCCTTTAAGGTGTCGCGGATAAATACAACAAAATAAAACTAGTACCGGTACTGAAAAAAGGAAGATTTATTCATAACACACGTGAAAAGACCCAAGAAAACCGAGTTAACGATAATAACGATAACAAAATAACGCTCAAAACCGATAAAAACCCTGAAAACCATACATTTCACACCTGAGCCTCAACTCTCGCGGCCCGGTACCAAACGACTCACGGACCGGTACCGGTCCGAGGCCCAGGGGTTGGGGACCGCTGTTTTAGAGTATTTACTGTATATGAAGTTACACTGGAGAACTGTGAATCTATTCTTTATGTAGAGATAGCGATTTCTCTTACGTGTGTTTTGAGGTGAGTAGGATTTTTTTTTAAAGTTCCATAATTCTCTTTGTCTCAAGTCAGACTAATTTGTCATGCCCCATGAAGCTTTGAATCGATTAAGACTATGACTATAGCCCCATAATCATAGTTTCATAGCAGAATCTGGCGATAAACAGATTGATAACACACAAAAGTCATATATCACATCAGCTGCACATTGCGTAAGCGAACAAATAAAAGATAAATGGGCCGGGGAGTGTGTGTGTTTGAGTATGGTGCTATGCATCCATTCTCAGGCCAGACCGTCTGACTCAGCCGCCTGTCAGCAGGACGAGGCAGATGGGAGACATAAAACGCTCCATGCCTTGACAAGGTAGTCTGTCAAAGTTAGGGAGAACAGTCACAGGGGTAATGTTTTGACAAGGCATTAAATGTCTCCTTCGCAGACGCCCTGTATGTCATTCTACTAGATTGATGTACAGATACAGATGGCTGTATAATGCATGCCTATGGAGATTCTGTATGCTCATGCCTTGGTTTTTGTTATTCTCTGACCCACATTTACTTCACGTAGCTAATGACTGTTTCAAATCCAAATCTACTCTGACTCCTAAACACCTCAAAGTATTAGATAATTACTTATTTTATTTCTCATACGTCCTTTTATTTTCAACAATACATTTAAACTGCATCTTGCTTCATTTTTGTAATTTCCTCTGTACATTTCGATCGTGTCTTTGTAATATGGCCTGATTATTTGCCATTAGTTGTCTTTTTAGAGTTCACTGCACTAAACATTGTTGTGCAAGTCCGTAATTTGTTCCCTCTCCTCTTTCCTCCTGTTTTCTTTCACCCTACTCGACGGTGTTCCTCTCCTATACACAGGTATGTCAGAGTTCAGATATCTCAATTCAGGGTGAAACAATTATATCCAGTCTTTGCCACAGGCCATGCCCTGAGCTCCCACAGACCTTTTACCCCGCATCTGTCCATAATGATCTGTTTGGTTACCAGGTCTTTTTTTTCAGAATTCTTTTAAATGATTGGACACCACCTGGGGCAATGCCTGAAGTAATGTGATGCATTTTAGTGTGTGGTTGTTTACTTTCTACTGTAATGGTCTAGAATAGATAATTATTTACACTGCACAGAGCTCCTACAGAAACTAGACTTTGCTGCAGATGCTGTAGTTCTAAGATAAAAGTGCTTAGAAATAGGAAGCCATCGAAATTATGTTTGCATGCTTTGTTCACTTAAGCATTTTTACAAAGTATCAAAACATAAGATTTATGTTAACAAAGATCTGAGCTTTCATCCTTAGGAAGGTGGCCTTGTTGGTAACCTATGTGTGAAATGGATCCCTCAATACCCACAGAGTAGCGATCAGTGGAGAATGTAACATGCACATGTGAGAAGTAACAATATTGGCATGTAACTACAGGTACTGTGAAGTAAATGTGAAGTTGTAACTATAGTTAAGTTATTGAAGACAGCCATAAAGTGTCTCAGTAGGATCAAGCATCAGTATAACAGTTATCCAAGAGTGTGCACTGTGTTTGCTGCTTCAGGAAAGAAAATAAAGGCCCTTTTTATGCAATGTTCCAATGGTGTCTCATAGCAGAACACATTGTAAGACACTTTGGGACATACACAGACAATATCTAGGACAGCTCTTATTCATTGTGAATGGGACCCCATATTTCAGTTTGGTGCTGCATGCTGAGCTATAGAAACTGCAAAGGAACACACTGACATTACAGGGAAATTTGAGAAATGCTCAGTTTTATGCTGATGTTCTCTGGTACAATAACAAAAAGCCTGTTGCACTCATTGCAAAGCTCACACAGCAGAACCGGATTGTTTTGTGGAGTAATAAATATAAATCATCCAATAAAAAGCAAATCTGTACACACTCACATACCCATCTGTATAAAAAATTCAGAGCATTGCATTTTCTTGCAGTCAGACAAAATGCACTATAGTGACCTATCATCATCCTGTGAGCAAAGCTGTTAATTTGGCAAATCTTTTTTGGCAATGACATAAATGAACCAGCACAATTGTTTGTGAATACACTCTGCAAAAATGCAATATAAATATATGTTGTAGTAATTTACATAATATACATAACTGGTTTTAGCAAGATAACTGTTGACCCATTTCTTCAGAATATGCTATGTATGACTTAGACTGCTGTCACTGAATCTGTTGTTCATTCTCCTGCTTCATATTCATAAAACAGCTAAGTACTTTGGCCATGGGGGGAATGTTTTCCTTCACTGTCAATCTCTTGAAAGGACATTCTCAAGTTTTCTCTTGATAGCACTCAGGGAGTCAAGACAGACTGTGTAATCATTTGATTACTTGTTTCATCTTTAAGAGTGTGCATGTACATGTGCTTCCATGTAAAGCTGTTCCACTGCATTTCACTGAGGGACTGCAAAATCAGAGTGCACACACAACACAAGAATGGTGTCTGAAATCAGACCGCATGCTGATTTTTCCAATATTAACATTTCCCTCCTGAGCAAGAGCTTTAAATTCAGCTTTTCAAATGTCACCATGTTAACTGGCGTCATGCTAGCGAGTAGTGAGCTTCACATTTTAAAGTATTAGAGTATAAAACCCCACGAAATGTCAGTATTTCTGATCAGTGAAATTGATGTCTTTGCTTATGGTTTTGTGACCTGTAATCTCTCTTTGACTAGTAGTATAGTAATGCAAAATAGGTGTTACCTCAATGTTGCTGCAAATGTAGTCACTACTCACCTCCTCTACACCCTTTTTCTGGTGACAGGCCTCGTCTGCATTACAGCTGAACAAATTGAATCTGCCAGTCAAACTGAAGCGCAACACTTATCTAATCCGACCTGTAATACAGGGCTATGCTCTATTGCCTTTGCATAACACCCTCTCCATGTTTGTAACCCCAGCCACCAAGGTATCACTAAAGTATTGTCATTTCACTTATTGTAAGTCAAGACCAGCTCTACCTCATGCTTTCCCTGTGATTTCTGTGGTCCTTTTTGTTATTGTGTGGGACAGGCTACTCTCTAGGGTGCAAACACTAAAGTTCACATTACTCACATAATCACAAGCACTTAATATGTAAATATACACCTAGCCGTTCGCAGTGAACGGTGAGAAAAAGATACACGGAGTCACTGAGAATTCATCGTGGCACAGACTAACACATTTCTGCCTAAGTCAGCAAGGGAGATGTTAATGTTGCTGTGAGAATTAATGGAAGTATTGGCTTACAAACATTTGGTGATGCATTGCTATGGCTCCCAGCAACCAGCTACTCCTAGGTTGTTTTTCAAGTGCACAAGTCGCAAGGGAAGTACTTCCTGTTTTAATTAGGCACTGGATAAGCAAATACTAACTCAGATAAACTGTAGAATCTGTGGTCAGCTATTTCCTGTTTCACAAAAATAGAGCATTCAAATGTAAGTATTAATCATATTCATATATACAACATATAGAACCCAGGATAGGTTGTAATGCATGGCAGTGCACTGAGAGATGACAAGCTACTTTGTAGTGATCAATAAATAATGTGGGTTAAAGAGCGCCCAAAGCACTAGAATCCATATAATTCAATGCAATCCAATGACTAGAAGGTAAAACTCAACCTGTTAATTTTCCCATAATCATTTCAGAACAAATATTTTGTTTGATGTAAGAAAAGCATATTTTTCCTCAAAAACCTTTTATTGATATTTTATTATTTTATTTTGGCTCATACAAGTATAATTTACTGATCCACGGTGCCATCAGTGTATTGATATCAAACACACTGCTGACAGTTGCCGTTGTGATCAATATCCTGCTCTGTGGTCAGTATGTTGTCCAGTCCAAATGACTAAAATCAGAACTGAGTGAATTCAAATGAAAATAAGACGAGTCTATAAAGTAGTAGCAGATCCAGATTTGTCCTGTTGCTCTACAAAGTATGTTGCTTTTTGGATCACTTAATCCCAGAAAATTTACTTGCCATCAAATGTGCTCTCTTTAACCATCTGCAAGTTATATTTACAATATCATTTCATATAGCATACACCAAAATAAAAATATAGTTCAGAGTCATTAAGAGTCTGGCTCTATGTTGTTTTTGCTCTTCTTTTTTGGCCCGTTTTTATTTGCATAACTCACTGATGTACTGGAAACGAAAAAGCCACTTAATTTGTGAAACAGGATTTGGCCAGTTAGTTCCAAGAAGCGAGCAGTGTATTTAGCTGTGATCTTTTAAGACAGTAATGCTTGTATGAAACAAATCAACTCTCTCCGCTGTCCATTATTTTCACTCATTTAATCCATATGTCTCTATGTAAGACTAATGGTCAACAGCAGATGCTTACTATTGTATTTCTTTAAAGTTTTCCTGGTGAATCTGCAACATTTTTCTTTACTGGTTTACAGTGTTTCTAGAAGAGATGTACTAGATTCCCATCGTGTGAGAGTGCCCAGAGAATCTGGCTTGAGGTCTGCTTGAATGACTCAAATGAGTCAATGACTCATTGGCAACTCACTAATAAATCAGCAGACACACAAGCTACAGTATACAGCATATATTTGGATATACTGCACAGACAATTAAACCATCCATTTTCTTCTGCTTCATCCAGTTCAGTTGTAGTGGGGCTGGAGCAAGCTGAAGCCCAGTTGTCAAAGGACAAGAGGTGGTGTACACCCTGGACTGGTCACCAGTCTGTAGTAGGGCTAACCATTCATTCTCATATTCACACCTAGGGCCAATTTGGAATTGTTTAGGGCCAGTGTGTGTGTGTAAACCAGTTTAAAAATATTGCCCCTTAACTTGAAGGTTACAATGCCTATAGCAAATATGTGCTTGACATTGTACCTCAACCTAATACGACAATGTAAGCCGATCAATAATATATTTCAACATTATGCATGATTCTTCCCTGAAATCATGAATTCTGCAGAGCCCTGTCCAAGCAAATTGTTTGCTTCTTTCTAACGATTCTATCTCCACCTTAGGCAATTTTCTTGGTGCGCCACACGCGAGAACGGTGTAATATTCCAAGATCTTTTTTTTTATGTCAACACTATACAGTTCACTGAGGATGGATATGCAAAA
The DNA here is from genome assembly GCF_000239375.1 of Pundamilia nyererei. NCBI lineage: Eukaryota > Metazoa > Chordata > Actinopteri > Cichliformes > Cichlidae > Pundamilia > Pundamilia nyererei. The sequence goes on along the minus strand of NW_005187479.1, from coordinate 1,087,024 downwards.
TGATTTATTCAGTTCAGCACCATCCTTGTAGAACCCATGGCGATGGAAAGTGATAAAGGAGAGAGGAGAGCAAAATGCAGTCTTTTTAACCACCCAAGGTTAAAGCTATTTCTTACACAATGTTATACAATGTAGCAGACCACTAAGCATAAAAAAGGAAAAATGACACCCTGAACTATGAATAGGATTTTTCTGTTTAATTATGATTATAGAAATATCCCAGACTTGAACTTTGCTCACTACTCTCTTGTGTATGCATGTGGATTGTACTGCAAAGCCGCAATAATGCAAAGACAAAGTCTCTTTTCACGGGACAGATGTCACACCACTCCACATGAGAACCTGGAGGTCTGGCACTGAAATTTCCTTGCACAGTTCATTCTCTTGTTCACAATTAAGCTGTCACTCGTGCTTGTACATTATTTTGAGACAGGGAATGCCCAGCAAAATGGCAATTAAAAAAAAACAAAAAAACAAAGATGCCAACATACTGAAGTGGATGGGGGTAGCAAAGAATCAAATAACAGACGTATGAGAGGAAAAAATTCCCCCTTCAATAATTATAAATGTACACAAACTAAACAGAAATGCTAAGTGCAGATATTATAGACCATCCACCACCATTAATTGTAGATGACCAACTGTAAAACAGCATTAATCTTCATGTCAGAACCCTTCTGGCCACAGGTTAAAATTCTCTGTGAAACTGTAAAATACTATACCACTGAACATCAGGCTAAATACCCTCTGAAAAAGCAGTACTGGAAAAAAAAGTGTCAGGTAAGCAGAGTCCTCATCATTCTGTATTTAGTCAATATTTATTCTATATTATTAATTCCATATTGTGTCAACTAGGATTCCAGTTCAGTCTCTTTGTTAGTGAGACATGTGCCCTTGGTGTATGTGTGTGATGAGGGAGCTGCCTAGTTTTGGTTAGTGTTGGAGGATGTGTTATATGGGAAATAGTTGGTGGATTTAACAATAAGTTAGTTGTTGATGGTCAGTAAATACCTCTAAGTAGAATCCTCTACTAAGCCATCTCTGTTCTATTTGATGTGTGTGTTGTATTGTGTTGAATATAGAATATGTCTTCCATAGATAAAGTGGCTTTGGTATTCTTATAATTATGACTAATGGCTAAAAGACTAAATGACTGACTAAAATGTATAGGCTAACTTATTGAGTAGAAGATGCAGAGCCAATAATTGTTACTAACAATTATTTAAAATCTACAACACATTAGATTACTTTTGCAGGGCATTTACAAAAGAAGAAAAAACTGTTATTACTATGCTATAACGTGTTTTTAACGGACAAATTCCAAATAAGAAAGCAAAAGTGTTGCTTCACTTACGCTGGGAAGCTGGGACATTCATTGGGTTCTGCCTGAGGCTGTTTGGTCTGAGGCCAGTTGTCCTGATGCTGTTTTATCTCTGCTTGGTTTGTCTAATACCATTTTGTCAGATATTTGTCTAAGGTTTTTGGTTCTGATGCTGTTTAATGCTCATGTGAGCTTCTACTGGAGGATACATCAGATTTGATCATCATTTTCCTGGTGGTCTAAGAACAATGCTTTCTACACAGTGTTTTTGAACCAATACCTACCCACACAGAACTGTTCGGTACAATTTGGTTGACTGTCGTGCTCTCCACAAGTATTGTGTACAGTATGGTTTCTGAGCATAATGATCTTGTGTAACCTTGAAGCTAGCACAACTAGATACATGGATGTGTGTAACTAAGCCCCAATACAGAAAGGCAAGTGAAGCTTATGGAGAGCTTTTCATGGTGTGACATAAGAGGAACTCTTTGAAGATCAAATGTTTATGAGGGGCGTTAAGGTCCTGCCAGTGAAGCACAATTAAAACCTCTGTGAACCTGAGACACTCACAGGAGATAATGAGAAAAGGGCTTCCTCTAATCCCAACTAATTATGTTTGGATGCATGATTAGATTGTAGTAAACATGAGGTGGAGTAGGTCATTTTGTTTATGCAGTAAATATCCAGTTTTGCATTCCTGGTTTAAGAAAGATCCCCTAAAATGTATTTTTCCTATGTTGCTGTAGACTCGAGGACAAAAGTAAAAGACAGAATTGTTCCTCTACAGCGCATACTTCCTCACACACTCAGTATGCTTGTGTAATACATGCTATGAATTTGACAGCATCTAATAAAAGACACTACAAAAACTGATCAATACAATACATCTCTGCCAGACAAAATGTAACTTTTCTGTTTACCAAACATCAAAAACTATAGCTTGTATAACCTCATTGCCCTCTTCTGGATGAGGAAAACACAGCACTACATTCTTTGTTTCCTTTTTACTGTGAAATAATGTGTTTTGCACATCATCTATGGGTTCTGCTCAAAATTGAAGATTCCGTTATATTTGGCATTCACACTCCCACAAAGGTTAAAAGAATGGAAGGGGCACATAAAATAAACATCATCCTCCCATATATTATCATAAATCTGCTACTTATACACATTCCCTATAATCTTCAATGTAGCATATAAGCTCTCGCACAAAAGTAACACTATGTAACAACCTATTAATCTTTAGCCATAAGTGGGACAGACAGGAAGAGGGAAATAAATGAAAGTATTATACGCCATTCGCAGCGGCCTCACCATGCAGGCTGAATCTAAGTGGAAGAAGAGATTCAAATATGAGGGCAGTCCTGAAGTCTTATTTTTATACAATTTCCCCGCATCCAATCAGGCTTCCAATCTGTACAGACACACACACCCCTACTTAACAGTGAGAAAATAAGACGATTCTTCCCAATGACTTGATGTTGTTGCACTGTATCTGCTTCACGTTTCTCTATCCTCATTCTGTCATCTTTCTTATCAAATCATTTTGCTCCACACCAATTCCCCTGCAGTACAAAACCCCCTTTTCTTGGTCCACTATAGTTGCCCTATCTCTTAGTTTAAGCTGCTCTTTATCGCTTTATGCTACTTGTGTCTATTTCCTCTTCCCCACAAACACACACACATACACACTGCTGATACACAAAAGAGGCAGATGCAGTCTCTATTATTTCCTCTGAAAGTTAATTCTAAATCCAGTTCTCATTGCTACAACCACACCATGCAGTTATTCTAAGCTGATTTATGCTACATTTTCTGGTGTGCTCATTGTGCAAGCTGATGGCAGTAGTCAGCCGAGTGATCAGAAAGTGATTCAAAACAGTGTAAAACCTCAATAGGATGTCATGAATAATCGTAACCGTCAATACCGGTTCAGCTGTCTTGATCAACGATCAAGTGACCAAAAATTGTTGCACTGTGGTTGGTTTAAAGTTTTAAACTAATATGTTATATAACTGAGAAAAAAAGTGCAGTTTCTATTTTTTTAATATAGTACTGAGCCTTTTCTCCCAAGCCATACAGTATTTTTTTTCCCTTTTGGAAAATACATAGGGATATTCCTTAATGGTACCAAAGGCTTTGATCTTTGGTCTGGCATTACTTTAGTACTGTATTTACAAACTATTCTTTTTAAAAGGTAAAAAAAACATTGTATTGTGTGTTGCTCTGTTAATCTTAATTGAGGCAGGTTTTCTGAATTGTGGTTATTATACCCAACACACCTAATGACTTTGTGATGTGTTTTATTGATTTATTAATTTAGCGATAATTATTATTTTACTGATATTATCTCTATGAAAAAGGTTTAATACCTTAAAGGGAAAATCATAAGGTCATTTTACCATATTTTGGCATGTTTTTCTTGAACTATTGCAAGCGCTTTTGACATACAGTTAAAAAAATATTCTTCTTTATCTTGAGATGAACCTGTGGCTCCATCATTTCGTGGAAACAAGTGAAAGATCCATGTTTTTTTTTCCCAGGACACAAATCCCTTTGGGGTTGTGTGAGGAATGGAATCTAATCTTCAAAAATGAAAGGAAAAGAAAATATCTGCTAAATAAAACATACAACTTATGAATAAGGGAGCACCTGAAAAGATCATTTAGCTTCAACCGGACCTTGATGTGCCCCTGAAGTTATCAACTGTCCAAAGCAAGTAATTTTAGCTCTTGTCACTTCACCGTGCCTTTCCCTAATACCCTATGTTCCTACCCTCTATTTGGCATCCTCAAACAGAACCTTGTGCTTATGGGCACTGCCTTCTTATCTTGCCAACACAGGTTCAAAAAAGGGACTGTGAACCAGTAAAAAACATAATTTCTTGTTATTGATTGGAAATGAAAATGTTAAAATCCTCTGGCACATGTTCAAGCTTGAATCCAGGAATATGTGAGTAGACAGTATAAATATCCACAAAGATTACAGCAGGACATCTCTGTTCTGTAAATATTAAGCCTATTACCTGCTTATTTTTGGACATAATGGTGGATTTAGTCTTTCCAGTCCTGACAGTAACCACTGCAAATGAAGTGATAAACTGCTGTCACTAGAAGACAAAAGCATCTCCCTGCAGCATCTCTTATAACTGCTACTGCACATATAAAACCAGCTTAAAAGAATTAGTATAACTATTGTTATAATTATAAATTGTAATTGTAAATATGCCCATTGTCTTCACTGACATGACAGTCACCAGACAAATATCAATACAAGACAGACACCTGAAGTTGTTTTAATACATCAAAACTGACCTTTTTAGTCTCACATTAGCTAAAAATATAGCTTTTTACCGGACGTGCCAAATCATTATACGATAAGTGATATGGTACAATATGTAAACAACCTAATATTCAAGAGTTGGGAGTTCGCCTTGTAATCGGAAGGTTGCCGGTTCGAGCCCCGGCTTGGACAGTCTCGGTCGTTGTGTCCTTGGGCAAGACACTTCACCCACCGCCTACTGGTGTTGGCCAGAAGGGCCGATGGCGCGATATGGCAGCCTCGCTTCTGTCAGTCTGCCCCAGGGCAGCTGTGGCTACAACTGTAGCTTGCCTCCACCAGTGTGTGAATGTGTGTGTGAATGGGTGGATGACTGGGTGTATAAAGCGCTTTGGGGTCCCTAGGGGGGGACTAGTAAAAGCGCTATACAAATACAGGCCATTTACCATTTGTGACCTATAATTGCATTTGAAAGTTTTAGAAAACTCTAGCTGGAGTGAGAATAAGTGTTTGTAAAATGTGCACCGGTGTTATCACCTTGTGATGGAGTGGAACTTGACATCCTGTAATCAAAACCACTGTAACATGTTTTACAATGTAAAAAGCCTTTTTTTTTTTTTTAGCTTGATAGCGTTAGAGTTTTATGTGTGAAACTCTGCAGAATGATAAAATGATGGCACAGTAAAATAAATATAGCTGTTTTTGCAAATTGTACTGCCTAATGAGCCCTTTCTAGTACTTTGAACTTAGCATCTATATCTGGTTGTTAAATAAAAACAATTCTGGTAGACAATAATAAATTGTTACAAATATTCTAGAAACATCCACTCAGACTGATTCTATGTTTGTTTGTTTTTATTGTTCTTGTTTTGCTTTGGGGTTTTTTTCTTCTGTAGACTCATTATTGTTTACTCTAGCAACATAAGTTCTACAAGATTCAATTAAAGAAAAAGAAACTGTAATCCTTTGACCCAATGCAAGTGTGCTTAATCACAATTTCTCCACCTTTCTGGCTTCTGTGTCTGGCATTTGTAGTGTACCACAGCACCATTTTTCCTACAACTTTAAAGTAAAAGGCTCTTTGTCGCTCAGTATAGCAGAATGAAACTTTTACATTAGTTTCATTCTCTTACATGAGGGAAAAGACACTTTAATACTGACCACATACTGTTATAGACGAGGAAGCGAATTTGATAACTAGAAACTTGTATATATAATATTTTTCTCTTGCCTCCGTTTCTTGTGTCCTGCGTCAACAAAGCTAGTGCACTATATACACCCTGTCTGGACCCTTTTAGGAAAATTAAATCACAGGCATGCAGGAAACGTTAATTGGGTTTTATGCCATTTGATGTGAGTCCTGTCCTTCAGCATATAGTGGATATAGTGTCTTTGATATCAGAGGGCACATGCCTGTGTGTCTCTTACACAAATGATGTTTTAAATAGACGACCAACATAGTAGCTAATATCATTAACTGGTCTGACTTTTTTTTGTTTTGTTTTGTTTTGTTTTTCTGGTTAAGTGCTTTGTAAATGATTTTTTTTCGTGATTGCAAACACACATCAATTGTAGCTGAACTAATAAGAAAGCTAAAACGAAAGAAAGAAAGAAGCCCTTAGTTGATGCTGCCAGTCTATTCATGATCTGTCCTATCCTATTATGTGGTTGCTCTATTGATTTGTTTAGCCAAGTTTAACCAAGACTGAGGCTGTTTTTTTCAGTCTTCAAATCAAAACTCCACATTTGTCTTGTCATGAATGGTTGGCTCACAAATTTTGATATTTTTTTTAAATCAAACTTCACATTTAAAAACAAAACTATGTAAATGAAATGACGTATTGGCTTTTAGCTTACTACAATTAAATCATCTATACAAAGAAAACAAATTGATGTACACATAATTTAAGACCTATTTTTCATCCTCACTTGCCAGGAAGTTCAAACCGAAACTCATGCTCATTATCTGGACAACATGAGAGCCATTAACAGCAATGATGGAATGGATTCCCATGAGGACGATAGATGGACAGTTACATAGATGGCAGGTGATGAGGTGGACAAGGGAACATGGGGAATGGTTATAGCCCTCATTCCTCAAACTCAATTACTGTGCCCGGCTCCCTGAATCCCACAAATGAATTGAAGTTATGGCAGCTGTCGCTTTGATCATGAATGGGGCCAAAAACCTTCAACACTGACCTGAGAAAAGTTAGCTGGGTAAGGTATGTATGAATATTCAACACATAAAAACACTCCACATCTTATAAGATGCCAAAAATGCCCTGCTTGATCTACTAAAAGTGCTTTGTATTAATGTTTGCATCAAGTTGTTACATAAATCAAACAAGATTGCTGTGCATCACAGTTTCTTGAACTGTGATTCAGAACAATGAAAGCAAGGAGGATTGCTATAGATACACATGGCCAGATTGCTAGTCTTAGTAATACTAACAGTATAGAAGTCTTTCAGTACTATTTACTAAAATGGTGCAGTGTTAGTTATATTATTGCAAGACAGAGGTAATTTTGAGGCAGGCCTTATTGCATTCATAGTTGTAGGGATTTCGTGTTCACAGGGCAACAGCAGTGTCTTTAAATTAACCATATACACATGGTTTACTCATATTTGCAGCACAACAGTTACTGCAACTTTCCTTCAATATAGTGTCAAAAATGTGTTATTTTACTCAGTGTACTTGTGATAGTTCCTGCATGTTACTGTTTTACATGCAGCCATGATCCATCTCTACAGGAATAGATGGTATACTTTATCGTACATTGAAAATATTTCATGTGTTATTGCAGTGCACACACACTGTATTTAATCTGATAGAAAACAAAACTGCCAAAACGCAGCAATTAAGGAGATTTAGCAAGAGCTGAAGTGTGTAAGTTTAATATCTGAATCTCTCTCTCTCTCTCCCTATATATATATATAAAAAAAAGAAATTCCCTACTCGCCCCTGTGGGTGGTCAATCCTTCAAGCTCGGGTCCTCTACCAGAGGCCTGGGAGCTTGAAGGTCTTGCGCAGTATCTTAGCTGTTCCCAGGACTGCACTCTTCTGGACAGAGATCTCCACTGTTGTTCCCAGGATCTGCTGGAGCCACTCGCCTAGCTTGGGAGTCAC
>NW_005187479.1:1065918-1072767 GCF_000239375.1 Pundamilia nyererei | reverse complement strand
ACCGGTTTGAGCACCGTTTGAGCACCGGCACCGTTTCAAAAGTACCGATTTGGCACCGGTATCGGATAAAACCTAAACGATACCCATCCCTAATGCCTTGTATTACAAACATTTATTTATCACCTTGATTTTTTAACATTTTTTTATGTAGTGATAACTTTGTAGACATGAAACTCTAACTGTTGTCTTGCTTTAATTAATCAGTCATTCTAAACATGATTTGCCTGACTTAAATACTGAAACAGTAAAATGAACAAAATATTGTTTGTTGTGTGGGTATACCTAAGAAGATTAACTGGCATTACGTAAATCCTTGTTAAAAAACAAAATGTATAATATCTTGTGTTTTTGAACAAATGCAAATTAACTGATTTTGTTTGTATGTGTGTGATAACCTATATATAGGTTAGGCCTGTGTTTTCTTTGCATGAAGGGTTAATTTACCCAGCATGTAACTCTATATGAAGAACTGATATCTGCAGAATTATGACAGGCTAACAGCCGAACAATTAAAACCTGCATTTGCACTATAGAGTATCTAAGTTAAAAGTAAGCCTGCTTTGCAAAGAGAAATATGTTTTGACAGGATTTACATCATGTCCTGTATATTTTCTTGATAGGCTGCAGAACTATATTGCTAAAAATAACAGCGAGCCTGCAGAGTATTAGTGAGCAAAATAAGGAAAATTCACAGTGAAGTGACTCCAGAGACGTCTGCTATCAGAAAACATAAGCAATCCCAGGTATTGTTTTGGCTGATCTTTGAAGACCATCTCATATTCATGACACATAACCCAAAAATACCTGCAGGCAGTCCTACACTGTCCAAACTGTCAATCTTTTCCTAAAGGCATCTCAGTTTGTACTATTTAGTCATATACTACTTATAACTATGCACCAATCTCTGTTCCATTCATGCATTGCATTGTCTGTCACTGTAAAGTGCTTCTGAGAAATATTTTTAAAAGGTGGTTGCATAAAGTTATTTGAGTGTCATTGTACAATTTTAGTTATTTTTGGCACTGTTTTGTTCTACAGTAATGCCATATGCAGCATTTTCTGCCCCATTTCTTTTACTGGAACATATAAAGAAACAATTAATGGTATACCAATAACCTGAAGCACAGTCTGTCTATAGAATAATTAGTTATTATGCACAGACCATATAAAATCTTGTATAGTAATAATATTATAACTGACTAAAGTGCAGATTCACCTACAGATTATAACTTTTAATAGTTTCAGTAGTTCCCTGAATCTTGAAAATATAAATATCTATGAAAGTCTTCAAGCCAAATTGTCATATTTAAATGTATTTTTACTTGTATAATATTGGAAAATAGCTTATTTTAAAATGTTAGAGGACACTGTACTAACAGGCCATCTGGATCTCAGACTCTTTCTGGCTTTGGGATCTGAAAAGGAGCATGTAATAGTCAGAAGCTGCATCCTGTAAGGAAGTGAGGCACTTCAGCAGTCTGCATCACACTCCACGGTAGCAATATTGTCTCAGCAGGATTTTAAGTGTTTCCATTAAACATGAGGATTTGTTCCTTTTGACCTAAATATGAATCACCAGTAAGTCTTGATTCACTGACTGAGTATTGTATTACAAGGTAAGTTAACATTTGAACTGCCCACACAGCAACTGTCACTCTATGGTTTTCCATCAGCTGCACAGTGATAACAGGATGTTGGCATTTATAAACCACTAAAGCTGATTAATCTCAAGCCTGACAGTAAATATGCTAGCGTTTTGAGTCATACACACAGAGGAGAGAAAAAACTTGGCCCATGAAAACATTACTAAATGGCTCAAGTATATTTTTAAATGATTCTGCTATACCCAAAGCATTTGCAAATGGCCAGTGGCTGTCAGAGCTATGGAAAAAGCAGCTGAGTACAGGTATATGGTATATTTCATTAGACATGGAGCCTTAGGGGAGCTGACTACACTGTATGTTTGCCACAGAGGATTGATGACTACTTTTTATGAACGTAAATAAATAAATAATGGCTGTAATCCCAGAGATATGATGACCATAATGTGTGCTTCAATAAAAAGCTGCGGACTGAGGCTTCTGATAGAAGTTTAATTCACCGTGGAATATGTCTTATTTATTTATTTTTTTATATAATCGTACCATTTATTCATGTACCACTGCAAACATGTGGCTAAAAGATTGAATTCTTTTTGACTACAAAGCTCAGTGGGTTATCAGGTTTACTGCCAACTATTAAAGTACCCTCTGCTTTTAAACCTGAAAAGATGACTAAATGTTTTACGGGAGAAATGGGTGCTTGGCAAAACTTCAAACGAAGAGCACACAGGCTCTTTAAGCATACTTTTTCCTAACACCTCATTTCTGTACATTACAGCAAAGTAGCAAAAGGATTTAAAAGAAGGAGGACGTGTTAGTGGTGTTGTTTTGCAACAATATACTGAAGTGAGCAGCTGAAATAGGGACCCCTATATGTGTTACTGTGCATTGTCTAGAGTGGTTTTTGTGCAAATTAACTGAGAATTTAATGTAAAAACAACCTTGTACAAAGCTCCAGAATTACATTTAGCAGACTTATTTTATTATATGTCAGTCAATGATGCATTTTTTTAATGTCCTGAACAACAATATGTATGTACTTTACATTAGGATAGCTCATAAATAGTGTGTTTTCATTTACTTATTCATTGGTGAATGTCCAATAGAAAAAGAAAGAATAAATAAATCTATAAGCTAAAGGGATTCAGTATATAATGTTTTGATATATATTCAACATATAATTAAGCTCTTAAAATTAATTTTATGGCCAAGATGCAAACTATTCACATGCAGTTTAAATGAACCTGACACACCAGATGGTTTGTTACACAGAACCATCTGGGAAGTCGTCCTTGTAAACTATTTGGAAAAGGACTTCCACTTTCAAAAACTACTTGGAAGGTGATTTGATGAACCATCTGTCCATCACCTTTCACCAGTCAGACCAGTGAAGCATAGGAAAGAGAGACCTCCAAAGAAGAGAAACAAGCCATAGTTTAAAGAACTTTAAATATAGCAAGCAGTCAGTGATTCTAGTTCTGATCATTGTAAGGAAAATTTGCTTATTAAAAAAAAATGCCACCAGTCATTTTTACAAGATGTTTGGCACTATATTGGATGAACATCTTCTCCCTGTCACAAAGCAAACCTGCCTGTAGCTGTGATCTGGCCAGTATAGTGTCCCATAGGACATTGATTGGTTGAAACCCACTGTGTTTTGGCCCAGAAGACCATGGCAAGATTCATTTTCCTTCTGTAACAGTGACGTTGCAAATCCTGTGAGAGTTCAGCTGCAGAACTCAGATTTTATGTAGATCAGAGTAGATTTAATTCAAATTTCGTATTTGATTCTGGAAAGCTGAAAAATGTTCAACACTGTTGATACAACATAATACTAGAATCAAAATCTGAATATTTTATTAATCCCAGTTGAAATTATTTAACCACTTTTGAATTTCTGACAAATAGCAACTCATGTTTTGTGTTCAGGATCTAAATGCAAGAAACTTCCATATACTCTTTACCTGGAGCTGGTATTTACAATAGTGCAAATAGTGAGTCAATTTGGGTGTGTGTTCTTAAGGTTTTCATTGCTATTTGTCAAAAGGGCTAAATCAAATTCATTACAAGCCTATGTGTAATCACTCCACATTTTTACTGTACAGTGGGGTTAATAAGGCAGTGGAAGGACAACATATTTTATGCTATTTATTGATTTCCCAGTTGTTTTACTTTAATTTAAATCCTTACTTTTTTTTATACACATACAGGTAATGTGTGAATAGATAATATAATATCTATATATTACATGATATAATGGAGGTAAGAGGTGTCCCAATATCTTATGTCATTATGTTGACATAAAGTCTCCTTGAGGCTATTGTTGTTGTAATTTGGCGCTGTATAAATAACATAGAAAACTGAACTGTATGTGGAAGAGCTTATACCCTAAACTCTTACTGCACTAATTGTATCACAAATCAACAGGATAGTGACACTTCACAACACGCATCCTGGTTTTCAAGTGGAATTAAAGGCTTTAGTGGAGTTTTCAATAAAACTCCACTTAAGTTCCAAACTGTGCTAAATTGGTTTTAAGTAGCACTTCTGATAACCCACGCCATTTTGAAGTGCAAGGGCTCTTTGCAATATCTGCTTTCTTCCTACATTTTTTCCTTCATCTCTTGTTTTTCATTTAAATGTTATAGTCTATAAGCATGCCAAAATCATCCTTCACCATTAAAATATTATGGTTTCTTACTGGCTCATGGAATTAGACTGTTTTGTCTCGCAAATATTAACGAGGCTCCCAAAGGCTCGTATGTGTTCCCTCCCTTGGCTCTGTTAACTATCATATTGCATCAGTAATCACAGCATACTTTTGTATCATATTAGGAGCCTTAAAATTGTTACGGTTGGAAGGAGGACTCAAGCGCAGGACTCCGGTGCTGATGCTTACAAGAAGAGTTTATTTACAAGTCACCAGGTGTATATACAAGAATGTGCAGGGGGGGGGGGTTATATACAGCTGAGTGGGGGAAGAAGGGGTCTCCAGGGAAGTCCAAGGGAAAGCATACGTTCTTCAGAATATCCACTCACACGATCACAGGTTCACCTGCCACACGGGAAACACACGGGGAAAAATCCAAGAGGTTCTGTAGACAGGGAGACAGGGTTAAGGACGATGCACAGAGGAAAACACTCTTCACTAAACTTGCTGTAGCTTTGACTTTACTAACGCGTGGTAGACAACGATCCAGCGACGAACAGCAGTCACCTCCTGGCTTAAATGCTGCTCCCCTTAATGAGACACCTGGGTCTCATCTCCCGATGGCGTGGGCCAAGGGCATGAACCCACAGTGAGTTCCGCCCTGGCGAGAGAGAAGAGGAAGAGAAACAGAGAGGGCTGATCAGCGTGCAGCTGATCCGCCTGGCCGTGACAAAAATATTCATTTATTTTTTTTTATATTTTAGTGTATAAAATGCTCTATTTGTCTTGTCAAAAACTTGTAGTTCACACCAGTTTTTTAAAAAAGGAGAATTTTAATTGCAGCAGTGAAGCGATTAAATAGTGGAACTGAGTGGCTACATTATGAAGCCGAAACAAGAAGAACAAAGACAATGACAGGGACATTTTATTACCAATACCTCACTCTGGAATGATAAGGCACATATCTTGCCACAGCAGTGCTTCTCTGAGAAATGAAAAAAAAGAAATTCAGTTTTAAATTCTCAGGAGCAAACATTGTATTTTGGTTTAATCTCTCTCTATGACTGTTAAAAGTCAGTTGAAAGTAGATTTAACTAAAGGTTTATCCATTTGGGGATCCAAGCAGTGACGCTGCAGAAAACACTTTTTCTAAATGTTCCAATTCTTCTTCACACTGGTATAATTTTGTATAATTTTTATAAGTCTTTAAGCAGGAAAAAGCAGTCTAGTTGGAAACATGACTTCATGATACAAATTCTCCCCAACACTTCAACAACTACTTTTATTCTAATGAGTTTGTGTTCTCACATCCTTAGTTTTCTTTAGATGTTATTTAATACAGGGTGATGCTAAGTTTTAATTACTTTCCCATTTACAGAGTAATATGCAGGCTATGCTTTAGAGCATGTCTAAACATGTTTGATAAAACTATGAAGGGGCAAACCAAAAAGGTCAGTTTGACATTTAATTACAGGATTTGACATCAGTAATACCAATAAACTCTTGATGACATATCAGCCTAAAATGAAAGTGAATTTAGGTTTTTGTTTTGACATTTTTGGTTTCACTTCTGCAGGAAAAATGCATAATTTTGTCATCTGTGGATCTGCAGTAATATTAAGCGTATCCTTGTAATTATCATTTTCTCTTTCATCAAACATTTGTTCCATCTTCAACAAAAATGTTAATATAATATAAACCATGAAAACAATGTGGGGTTTTTTCTGAATTCAGTGGTCGTTTAAGCTGAAAATAATGAAAACACCAGATTTGCATTATTAATATCATAACCTCAACTTTTTAAAGGCTTTGTCAAAAAATAATGTTACTGATTATAACAAATGTTAATAGTGTACATGGTTCCTAATCCTTGTTCTTATACTTTTTGTGCAGTTCTCACCAGATATGAATCTTCTGTGACTAGGTATATCATTATTATACTTGTTAAAGCACTCTGTGAGCCCTAGCAGATGGACCATGGAGGAAACACATCCGATAAGAAATCCTCATCATGCAAAGGTGACTCAGAATCTGCAGTGAGTCTGACATCGCTGCTGAAGCTGAATAGCAGAGAGGTATAAAGGTAAAATTTGAGTTGAAAAAGCAGCAAAGGGGATTGTTTCTAAAAAGTAAAAAAGCCCGAGGAAACCAAGAACTGAGAACTAAACACTGGAGGGCCAGTCTACCAATGTGGCTAGTACCAAACTGGTAGAATGATTGATGGATTAAAGGTTTGAGGGATTAAAGGTTACATGGTGATGGGATGATGACAGCCAGGCTGATGCAATCTGGAGGATTTGTGCAGTGAGTCATGATAAATTCTCTATACAAGTTGGACACGGGTGGTATGTAGATGGATGTAGCCTTTGGACGTGAAAACTTGAGCCAGTGTGTGATTGTATAAACTTTTCATTCATTTTAATAGCCAGCAGGGGGAAACGCTTATGGTTGAAGAAGAATAATGATTGTGTAGAAGTCTAAATGACGATGGTAATCACCTAATTTATGGCCTTGTAGTAGGGCCGTTCGATATAACGATATATATCGGATGACGATATAAAAACGTCTATCGTTTCATTTTACGCTATCGTTTGTTTC
>NW_005187479.1:1011816-1047868 GCF_000239375.1 Pundamilia nyererei | reverse complement strand
CTAAAGCACTTCTGGATGGATGCAAACTGCATTTTGTTGCCCTGTACCTGTGACATATGCAATGACAATAAAGTTGAATTCTATTCTATTCTATTCTATTCTATTATCTGTGTCCGAGTAAAACTTCCAGTTTCCAGAAAACTGTAACGTTTTTATTGCCAAAGGGGTATTCATTAACACTTTAAAGTGAATCCTCCCAACAAATAAAATGCATAATACAGTATACATTACAGAATGAATTATGCCAGTCATTATGCAGTAAGCTATTTTCCGAGTCCATTCATCAAAGCTTCTGGAAAAAACCTCACAATGCTTAAAAATGCATTGCAGACAATACATACAGTCCTGAATAGTAAAAAGGTGCAAATTATTACTCTGCAATAAACAGCAGGTGCAGCTGTTTTCAATTGTGCAGCTGACTCATTGAAGCTTTCATGCAAATTAAGTCAGCATTGTCTTTTCATCTAGTCTACCAGATGGGAGAATCAGGTTGAAAGGAAAATAAACTTTTGCAGGTGTATTAAAACCAGGCATACTTAATAAAATACACAATGTGACAGCAACACAAAAGCTTTCTTTTTTATATTTTGGAATATTCCAAGTTACAGCAATGCTTTTTCTTTACTATTCATGTAAAACAGAGATTCTGAGAGTTTATAGGCTTTAGTAGCAATGCCAAAAACTTTTATATAAATATACATGTAGGACTGTGACTCTTTTTTTGGCTTGTAAAATTTTTTCTTTCTTTCGAAAAAAGAACATGCCCATTGCCCCTGCTGTGCAGAGTAAATGATTTACATCTTGTCTGAATTACATTTTAACATAGAAATATGTGATGCAGAATACAAAAAGCTGGTCAAACATACAGATTGAGAATCACATCTGCATAAAAACAAAAAGCAAAAACAAACAAACAAAAAAGACCCGGCAATGAAATCAAACTCAACAAAGAACAACAAGTATTTCCAATATTTATCTTAATTTCACTGCAAATATCTCTTAAAGCCATGGAAGAAATAAATGTCATTTATTGAGCCACTTCTGAAGCATAAATTGCTAATAATCAGAACAGTATTTTGCTCCAATCCTCATCCATCATGACACCCACATAGACCTGGCTGAGGGGAAATCCCTCCTTAGCGCAGCCACACATGGCTAGGGGTGCAGCCTGGCTGATCAACCAGCGAATGTTGCACCCTTAATGATGCTGGCAGCTTTTTTCTCATTAGAATGTGGCAATAATGCTGTGTGAAACCTATTATAGTCTTTATGAGAATAATTTAAACATGTGCCACAAGTGACTATTTCTATGCATTATTACTAAACCATAAAAATCCAAATAATGGACACATTTTGACAGCTTCAACCTTTATAGAAAAGTCTATAGAAACTGACCCCATTCCCCGATTTTTAACAAATATATGAAAACATTGTTTTTCATATTCAGAAACTTTAAGCACAAATACATATATATGTATACATAAAAATATTTATACATAAAAAATAGTGTCTATGCTACTAGGACCATATTAAACTGGACATGACATGTGCTGACATCTCCTCTCCATCATTAAGGCTTTTCTTGAATATAATCAATTATTCAAATGTTTCTTACATGTTAGCAAAGGTGGTTAGCTGATAAAACCTGTGTGTTTAGAGAATAAAGGACCTATTGTTTATTTACTTGCTAATGCTGCCTTTGATCTCACACATGTATATCATAACTGATCTCAGAGCAGTGGGAGCAGAGTCAGCAGCAGCTTGTCTAACATGCCAACTACAGGTATGCTCACAATGTGCATGTACAAACAATGAGAAGAAGCTGCTGGCCTCAAGCTACTGTTAACATGCCCATGTCTATCAAATTGACAGGTGCTAAAGATTTTGGTGGATTTGGAGGCAAGTGGTTAGGGCTGCTTCCAAAGAAAATGGCCAACTGCAGCCACAAGATAGCAGTAATCTAAATAATCATGCAAACAGGCAATGAGAGAAGCTTTTGGGAAAGAATGTTAAGTTACAAGGAGAAAGACAGCTTTTAGTTTGGTCTTAATTGATGTTTATTTTTAAATTTGGAATACTACTGGTATATGTGGCCATATGGAGCTACTGAATCATTAGAACATGACCACTCTCCAGTAAACAGTGTTGTGATTTTAGCTCCTTCTTAGCTTGAGAGCCTTGGGTGACAAGTAAAAAAAAAAAAAAAAAAATAGGACATAATTTAGGAAGATTAAGTGCAATAGGTCACTTCAACCTGTAACCTGTAAACTATACCATTAGAAATAAAGAAAAGAAGAAAAGAGCAGAAATATTTACCACTTTTACATTTAAATTAGGAGACTGCGGTTTTGGCCACAAAGGCTACTTTTACTCTACTGCAGCAGGCCTATGTACTTCATCCAATGAGGGAATCTCTCTCTTTCTCTGCAAGCTCCATCTGTCACTGAGGCACACCACTGTGTTTGTGACCCAGACCATGTGAGTGAGCTTTGGTGAGACTGTTTTGAGTTCTCAACCCCAAAGTCTGGGAGATAGAATGAGCTGAAGACCTTGGCACAAAAACCTTCATGGCTGAGAGAGAAGGAAGAGAAACAGATGCCTGGGAAATATCCGTGTCATCTTGAATATTCAGACCTCCGCTTCATGACCCTGAATCTACCAGCGTCATGAATGAGACACTGGTAGATTAGGATTAAACACTTTTTCGGGTGATAATACTAGACTGATTTAAACCTATTTTATGTGTCAGCTGCTGTCAGTTAGCTATACTGTGCTAATGAACACATTTTGCAAATGTTGTCTATATAATGAAATGAGAAGCCAGAGCTAAACTAGTCCCTTTCAGTAAATTCTGAATTTTATTATTGTACATATTTATTATATCACCAGACCTCTGTGTATTATGGAAACTTATTTTAGATTATTTTAGGTGTGTTGATATGAAAATGATATATGATTACTAGTTTAATTGCTATGGAACACCAATGCCTACATATACTGTATGCCTACAATGTAAAAAAAACACTCAATAATCCTAACTGTAGGCTACTACATAAACGTTTAACACAATTCTATAAACAAGGAAAACACTAGGTTTGTACCAGCTCACCATTGCCTCTTGATCATGATCCACCATCATCAGTTTTTGACACATTTACAGATATTGGGAAAATGTATGAAGCACTAGACAAAGCATTGAATTAAGATTGAATGAAATTTGCCCATAATTTCCAATAAAAGTTTAAATTTCTTGCAAACAAAAAAAAACCTCTGACTTGCTATTGCATATCAGCATTTATTAGTGGAACAAGACAAAAGCTGCCTAGGAAGCAAATACCCTCTCCCCACAGTACAAAAGAAGCCTCCAATTGCAGATTTATATCATCACAAAACAATGACCACAAAAAATTTCTTGTCATCTCTCATGCCTGCATTGTGTAAAGTACATCTCTGTTTAATTTTTGATCTGGTGCATTTGCTTTGCTTTCCACAATGTGCTGGAATTAGACAAACCAAACTACAAACCAAAATACATGCCAGACTGTCAAATCTGTGCACAAGTAACACCATATATGTACCTCTATTGGCATTTCCTCTGCAGTATGAGCAACCCACTAAATTTGCTTGTCAGGTTTGGCTGCCCATAGGAAAACTTTGATGAGCCTTTCCACACAGTAATGCTGAATCAACAGCAGAGAGAGTATAACTTCAGGCCTTGTGAATTGGTAATCATGAAGTTGTAACAAGACTGATCTTTTAGTGCATTATAGGAAAGCAAACCATCCCCTTGTGTGTTCAGTTCTATTAAACTACAGCTTTAGATTTTAGGTTTTAGCCTGGAGTGAACAAGAAAACACAGCAGGGGCTTAGACCATCATCTCCTTCTTCATTGATCTCCATTTCTCTATTAAGATTTCAGTATTTTGTGTGCAAAGCCTGTTGTATAACTAATACTCTGTATATGGATAAAAATAATGATGTGAGAAGGTACAGTGAGGATAAAGTAAAATATATTTTATAACACTCTGATTTGCTCAGAGAAAGACAATGAAGTCACTTTTCACAAGTTTCTTATTAAGTAGGACCGTCTTTCACATTTCCAGGCATAATTTAAAAATTGTCTTATTTTTCATTTGACCTCTCCTATTTAAATAGAATAATAAATCTACCATTAAATGTTGGCTTTTATTCTTTATGCCCCCCCCTCTCATTGTCCCACATGTCTGTTCAGACTAGTGCCCCGGCGACCTAGATAGGAAATAAAAAAAGATTGTAGTGCATTTATGGCTGTATGTTTTTCCCCAACCTTCTTCTAGACAACTGGTTCAATCTTGATGAAAAAATAGTCAATACACTGCATATATTTACTTATTATTTTCTGTGTATTTGTTTGGAGAAACTATGTGATCACGGAAAATTCATGAACGTATGCTGTTTCTCCACACTTAAACGCAAATCATTTGCATGTACGTTTGAATGGTGACTGGAAGTTTTAACATTTCCAAGTTTTTAATGTAGCAAAAGCAGTCCCAACATAGAAAGGAATGTTTGCATGCTACATCCAAACAACATGATTAACATAAAAGGCCAGAAGTGGTCTGTGTGAACGGTGGGTGTGACTGTTCATTCCCTTGTCTTGCCTATTCAGTCATTTCTATCTTGTAATATAAAGCCCCTATTATTAAAATTAATGTGAGGGTTAAAGTGGCTGACCTGTAGCATACCCTTTGCTTTCTTGGTAGACGTGTGACTCTGTAGTTTTAAACAGTGTAGTGACTCTGTAGTTTTAAAAATAGAAATAGAACAGAATTTAAGGCCCTGAGATTGCATTCATAAACATTCATTTAGTGGTCAGCATATCCCTTACAGTACCATATCTCACAGGTCAGTGACTTTCCTTCAAGAAAATGCAAACTTTCTTTGTGATAATGTCCTGTGTGTGCCCTGAGGTGAAAAATTTAAATTACCAAGTGCATTTTTATTTCACTTTGAAAAACTGACTCCAGAGCTTTGAGTGTGTGAACAATCAATGAGAACATAACCCGTGTGAAGCAAGTTTTCAGGGTCGGATTGGAGGGCTACTGACATTGAGTGCAATGTTTACATTTACATATAAGAGATAAATGAAACACAATTTACAATGTAAATTAGTTATATTTGACACTTTGGGCTGTGAGAAAAACTGTGTATCATGAATCAATACGTAGGTTAAGAACTAATATAGTAGGCAGGTCAAAAGTTCACCTGAATGAAGTGGATATGTTCAAATAAGAACAGTATTAAAGAAAATAAAACTCCCTCCTTTATGTTTGAAATACTTCCAAACACTATTTGCTTTCTTTATTTTCTTCCACTGTAGTTTCATGTTATGTTTCTTCTTTGGAGAGTGTTTCTGTTAATTTCTTGTCCAGCTTCTGTGACTTGAGTGGGTCACACATGGGTAAAAGTTCTGTATTACACTGTTACCCAAACTTGTCGTAGTAGTAAGGTTTTGCCTATAGCCACCTTTCTTTAAATCAAGCCTTTACACAAATCTGCAGTAGTTTTATTAGTCATGTTGACTTCATTTGACCCCCTCATTGCCTATCACTTGTAAATAATTACTTAATGAATCCCAAGAGTCAAATAGTGCACCCTGCCATAATTTCAGCGTACCCAGGAAATGCTGTAAACCATGCTGTTGTAAAACACATCTTAATACCTTTCAAGTATGTTCTGACTGTGTAAAATGTCACTTGAACTAACAAAAACCCAAGTGCTCCCCATGATGTATTATTCAGCACAAAGAACAAATTATCTACAGGTACAAATAAAGTAACCTGAACTTGAACCTGAGGTCACACGTATTAACAAGGTCCAAAAATATAACACAACAAATATGCTAAGTAATTAAGGTATCAGTGTGAACTTCCTGGCTCTTTGATAAATACATGTATTTATAAGCAGGCTTACTTTGTCAAAACAGATATCAACACAGATGTTAACACGGACTAGTATTAAATCATCCTCATTTTCATCATAACAAACACTTAATCAGCTTTCCTCTCTGACAAACATTTTGAAATTGTGTATTAACCTCTCAGTTTACTTAAAATGCTAGCTAACTAAAAGAGAAATGTTGTTTCACCTGATTCTGAAAAAGCATCTTTTGAGGTTGACTATTTGATCATTGAGTTTAAAAATAATGTAAAAGCTCTCATAGTGACGAAAATCACACCAGAAGAGTTTAGAGCTTTTTGAGAGTGCATTATATCCACGGGAAGAGGCGCTGCTTAGACATGAAATTGACTCCTGCTGTTTGCAACTTCTTCCACTCAGCTGGGGTCCTTCAATCTAAAGAGCCCGGGGTTCCAAAGCCCTCTCTCTTTATACTGTTGGAAATGCACCCTAAACAAACAGCGGCATTGCCCTGAGTACAGTGATGCCAGTGAAAACGAAAAAAAAAAGCAATTGCTTTTGAAGTAAAATCTACATGTTGATGTTTATGTTTTTCTTGTAAATAAATAAAAAGATGCAGCATTTTATGTTTAGCTGAAAATGCAAGGCTTGTTCATATCACAGTACCATCTATGTCCTGATTAGTGAACGTACACCACTCAATAAATACAGTAAAATAGGAAAAATCCTATAAGACCTAATAAGGGCCTACCTAGTTTGAAAGCTAGCATTGCTATTACAATTATCAGCTATGAACAGATATTTTATTGGTCCTGTAATAAAATTAAATGCTAAAAGACAAGGATTTTTGTTGTTAGAACTTAAGCTTCTAGGCTGCAATTATTTATCAAAAGTCTATTTTTTTTTTCCAGGAGATCAGCCCTTGGTATTTCTCAGGCTTCTCATATTTCTTCTTCCTGATGTTGCTATCACTTGGTCTAGCTACATCTATCCTCTACTTACTGTAGTTTGGTCATTCTCAACCACCCTGGGGTGCATATCCTTTTATGACCTCAGGACTTTCCAGCCATACTTGGCACAGATGCTGCTGTATATACTGGCTACTTGGGTATGACATCTATTGCGGTTGTGTGCAGAACTTGCTCCTGTGCTGCCATGATTAGTGGTTCTTTGCTATCTTTCAATCCAGCTTTGTCTGGCTGGTTTGGTAGGATTTCTCGATGCATCAGCAAGATGGCTAAAACTGATCGTGTGGTTAGTGAATACTTCAGGCAGCAGAAATACAAGAAAGTAGTTAAGCAAGAACAGGAACCACCATGGAAGATCAGGCACCTGCATGACATGCACCTCCGGCAGATAGAAGAAGTGGCTGACATTGAAAAATCCCACCAATGGGAAAGAGATAAGAAAAGAGAAACAGCAGAGAAGAGAAAAAGATACTTTTGTTTTTGCTTTGATCTTTACTGGTCCAGAAGTTAACAATGAGCATTATATTTATGTTAGAGATTATTGCCTCTTTTGAAGCATGGGGCCCTTCTCATGTTAAAATGTATAAACAAGGTTCAGGTCTGCACTCGAGCAAAATTTAAGTGTAAACAATTGTCACTATGAGAATCTTAGATTATTCTGAATAATGGGTCTGGAAAGGACTGAATCTGAACAACTCTTGATAGATCCACATTTAAGTATACTTGAATGCTTGCAACAGACGCAATTTTAAGCCTACGAGACACTTCAAACGCCGTAATTAAGGTATTTAATCAAGCAAACAAGCCACTAGTGTGAAGACTTTGCAGTAAGAAATTCTCAAATACATATTGTAAGTTTTTGTCTTGCCATGAGGTCCTTTGGTTAAAGGCAGAGTTTCAGAAGTGTGTGGCTGAACCGCCTGGCTGCATCTTATTTTAGTTCCTCACAGAGGATCTTTTCTCTCTCTTTTCTTTCATGGTGTTATGCCGGTAATCCAAAACCCACCACACTTATGCACATCTAAGGCAAACTTTCATTTGTGAAGATGTGGGACTAGAAAGTTGTGAGTGTAAAAAACACAATAGATGGTATGATGTTGAACTAGGAACTCGTTAGCTGTCGTGAAAATTAAAGCTTAAAAATAAGAGATCAAAACTAAGTTTGCTTTGAGGAACAGAGTTCATAGACAGTCACAGTAACAGCTGCTTTTTTATTTGATGTAACTGTTTGGACATATCCTGTGTCTTTTAATCTATTATTCATGATTAGTATTTCTCTTTTACATAAAAAGATGAAACTAACCATTTAGTACTCCACAGATCATATTCATATTCATATTCAGTATATCTTCATGCCTAGCTTTTACTTTAATCATTAAAGTGAAAGCGTGATTTGGAAACTATGTAGTTCATGGCATCAGACTTCCAGCACACATTTACTGAGCGTGCTATATAAGAGAAGCAGCTGTGTTTTATAATGCAGTTTGCATTCTCTGTTGCCCATTAAATCCATTCCTCGGGTCAGACTTCAACTTCTGACCCCTCTATTAGCCCTTGTGCACAAGGCCTGGTGATTAGAGGAACATTAGGAAATTAAAGGCAAATTGTATTACCAGAGAAACAGATGGAGGTGCTGCTGAGGACCTAACATGCAGGACATGGAACCTGCTGATGCTTAGACTTTCCATCCCTTTATTGGCCAGTGTATGATGCTAAATGTCACCCTCAGGAAGTAGTTTCTCATGTGGCACATTCTGACAGAGCATAAAGCCTGTTAATTATGCCACTGTTTTAATCTTCAAGTTTCATTAGATGTATAGAATCGGTGCCATTTCAGCCCTGGGACTACAGAGAATATTCACCTCATATAAGTAGCTTTACAACACACAACCATGTTTACACACAGGGATTTTAAGGACTCATGTTCCCCAACACTCATTAGCCAAAACATTAAAAACCACCTGCATGATGTTGTGTACAATCCTCTTGAGCAGCTAAAGCAGCGATGTTGAGTCAGGGCATGGAAGCAGGATTTCTGAAGGTTGTTTTGCCCTCTTTATTGTGTTCCTCATGCTGTTCTTGAGCAGTTTTTGCAGCATGACGGGGCATTCTTATCAGGAAGGGCTGTTGCACTGGTATGTGTTTCCGTTTTTCAGCAGGTGATACAAACCATAATAACAGAACATTGTCTAAGGCATATACATTACAATATGTCATTTTCTGTGTGTAAATAAAGTGGATGAGACAACGCGCAGGCTGATTTGTAAATTATTTATCTTCCTCTGCCTTGATCTGTTACCTACACTTCATCCTGGAGAAAATAAACTGTTCATCTATTATTCAATAGATGGAAACTTTTAAGATGCATTGAGTACATGATGTTTTGGACCTTATAATTTTACTTGAATGGTGGTATCACAAGAAAAATAGGTGTAATTAGCATCATGAAGAGAATTCAAGTAATTACATAGAATCTAAAATCTATAATATAATCTATTTGACAATAAATCCTTAAACCTTTTAACCACCGTGATTAATTAGAAAATAAAAGAACATACAGGGTTAGCCTGTATAATTTATTCCCAACTTCATCTTATATCTGCCCATTCCTATTTTGAGATTTTGAGCTTACAAAACATGTTTGTATTTTAAATGTTGCCAGAGTAAAGCTCAGGCTCATTGTTCATCTTTAAATGGCATAGGCATGGCAATGAAAGGTGGCTTTGCGCTTTGGAGATAAGAGTAGCTCATCCATCTTTATTTAAGTTGCTGTTTCAAAAATAATTTGACACAGGCATTCCCACTGCACAATTTAATTTAGTCAGATCAAATGTATTTACCTAGCATAGCATGTGTCCATTTATCCTGGAAGTTCTCATGGTGTCTAGTACCTAGCTTCCACAGACTCAAGAACAAAAAAAGTCATGTATAGTTAACTTTAAAAAACTATTTTCTTTGCCAAATATTGTCTTAACTATCTATTAACACAGGGGTCCCCAACTCCAGGCCTCGAGGGCCGGTGTCCTGCAGGTTTTAGATATCACCCTGGGTCTACACACCTGAATCAAATGATTAGTTCATTACCGGGCCTCTGGAGAACTGCAAGACATGTTGAGGAGGTAATTTAGCCATTTGAATCAGCTGTGTTGGATCACAGACATCTAAAAACTGCAGGACAGCAGCCCTCGAGGCCTGGAGTTGGGGACCCCTGTATTAACAGATTCCAGCTGAGCCAAGATGTATTCACAAATACAAGCCCTAAATCAGTGCATCACCAATTTGTACACAAACACCAAGCCTTAATATGATTATGGCCTTCATTGTATTATCTCAGTGCACACCTGTGTATGTATATTTAAATGCAGTATATGCCAATGATAGTGAAAACTTTGTGGTGCCTTTAAAGATAATATTTGAAGCAAGATCTTTCCTATTACTGTATCTAAATGCACAAGGAAGTCACCTTCAAATTACAACACCAGACATTTCCCTCTTTAAGCCAGATTTCAAGTTTCTGTCAAAGTTTTGGAGTCATTGCCAATTTAGCAAAAATCTGACTGCTTTTAAGAGCTATACTTAAGATTTGATGTGACAGTCTGTTAAGAAAAGGTTTAAAACTCAGCTGGGGTCAAGGACATTTAATGAGCAATCACTTTAGACCTTTAAACTGAGGTAAAGATGTTTTCAAAAATAGCTTGGTATAGAATTTTATCTTCTTTTTCTATTTCTCAGTTACCTCGACAGAGCGTATTAGACAGAATAAAAACTCTTAATTGTATTTTATGAGTCCATTTGCCTTCAATAAAACACTAATTTTCACTGTTGCATACCTATGAGTGCTCTTCTGCACTTTGCGCAGTGTTGTATGCACTGTCTGTGTAACATGCAATTCTGCAATAACAAAATTAATGACAGACTTAAAGCTATATGTTTTTAGTAGTGCTGTCAGAGTTAATCTTGTTAAAACTACGTTAATGCCATAACTGCGTGCAATGGTTACACAGCGTCAATGCGTTAATGAGCAGCCATCGCAAGGGGCGATCTGCGTTAACTCGCTAACAGAGATTTGCCATGTTAATGCGATTATGGCATTAGCGTCATTTTAGCGAGATTAATGCTGACAGCACTAGTTTATAGTTTATATATATAACAGTCATGGTCTCGGTTAGCTAAAATGTCAATTACATATTTTGACCACAACAAGGTCATGATATAGCATCTCATCACCATTTCAGAAAAGAGCAAACACTTTATACATATCCAGATAACATCAACTTTAGTCTTCATTTGGAGTTATTTTATATATTCATACCCAGAAAAACCTTGAAAATCTATGAAGAAAGACCTGAAACTAATAGTAGTATGTTTGTACTCAATAATAATACTTGCTTGTCAGCAAAGGAAGTCCAGGGAGCAAACTAAAAATAGTAAGTCTTGAAAACAATTCAAAAATGCACAATGAGGTGGCCTTGAAAATTATTTTGATTGCTCTTTATTTTGGGAAGTTGAATACCTACTTGAATGACATTTTTAAGTAATTTTCTCAGCAGCTGTCTTGTGAATTGTCCGTATCAGGTTTTTTTTCCCACAACATTGCAATTCAATTCAAAATTGCAACATAGTTGCTATAAAAATAGATGTCAGGAATAAGTTACTTTGTTAAAATACATACACATAAATGAAAATAAATGCTTATATTAGTAACAATGTCATTTTGTCACAGTCTATATGTTACTAAATAATAATTTTGCTTTGATGCAACTGAAAGCAGGGATTTATAGCCATTTTTGTACCTTTGCTAAGGTATATTAAGATTCTCTATATTAGTTTTAATAGTCTTCATCTTCATTCATCAACTTTTCCTTTTATAATTCCTGATGAGCCAAGAAAGACAGGCTTTGATGAACAATGATTGACCCAGTATGTGGGTTTCAAGCAGCCAAGTTCTCAGAGATAATTCTTCGTCTTTTTCTTTGTTCATGATTAGGTAGTTGGCACGTGGCAACTTCAACAGTGCCCAGAAATTTGATTGTGTTAACACGATTGGTGTGAGGTTGGGGACTGCAAAGACCCATGGTAATCACCACACAAGGATAAGTGATGGCTTCAAAGTAAATCAAACTCAAAAGACACGGCTCTACTTAACATGTCCCTATAGTGTTTTGAAGCTTTTTTATGGGTTTTAAGACACATCACAGAACGGTTGTTTACTGGTTTGTGTTTCCTTCTCCCAGTTCTTTATTCCGTGTGTGTATGTGTGTGTTTATGCATGAATCTTCTTGGTCAGGAATTTTGATACTTGGGCATTTATATTTTCAGCATTTTCTCAGCACATATTCACAGAGCATGGGCCCACTGTATTAAAGTATTACACCTCTATCTGTCCCAGAGAACCATCTAATAGCCAATTTCATGCAAGAATGATGAAGACAAAAGTGGAGGGTTATTAGTGGAAAAGAGAATAGTTTGGTGTCACACATCAAGGATCTTTGATAAGAAGTGAACAGGGATAACTATGGACAGTTGTAGAGCTGTAAGACTGTGGCAGGGGTTGCTTGTAATGTAGTGATAAAATAAACAAACTCATAACAAGGCAGAGGCATGTCTCACAGTTTAATAAATGCACACAAAGAAAGAGGATTGACAGTCTTATTTGTGCTGGAGCTTACTCACAAAAAGCTATGGACTCGGTTGACATTTCAAATGTTTACATCAAAGCATAAAGCATTGTGCCTGCCTGGATGACTGGTACACCCATTAGCCTCTTAACACATGTCAACATTTTCTGGAAGAGCACACAGAACAAAGAAAAATACTGTTGAGTGTACTTAAAAAGGAGGTTCTTCTTCAAAATAGACAAATTAAAGGAGAAGGAGAATAAGCATTTAACATTTTGGGATTTCCTTAACTGAATGATTGAACATGCACATTTTGAATCAGATTCTCACTTAGCAAATATAAAATATAAAACAAACAAACATGTTTGGCTGCATTTGGACTCATGAAAAAAGTAGGACTCCTGTTCCAATGTTCCAATTATTATGAGTGTGCTTACACGAATACGGATACAGAAAATAAGCCTATGTCATTTTTAATGTGTTGTATAATTTGGAGTTCAGCTTGGGATGCTCAATGATGTGAAAGAAAAGAATTAGCTACAAACTTAAAGGCAGCTTGTGTCTGCCTATCTTCTGTTCACGTTCCAAACAAACTAAATTTAAGAAGACAAAGAGAATACATTAGGGGTCTTTAGGGTCAGCCGAACTTTATGAACCCACGTAATAAGGATGATTGACCAGGAGACTTTAACATTACATTTAAAAGTACTGGGTCCCGTTAAGTACCATTTTGTTCTGTGCAGGGTTAATGCTGTTAATGCTGCATGTATTTCAACAAACCAACATCAAATTAATCCTAACAAAATAGGTTTGGTATCTAAAGCTAACCAAGTCATAGAAAAAACTAGCAGCAAAAGAAAGCAAAAGAAAAGTAAGATTAGGTCATTGATGTCTGTCTTCTCTGTGATATGAAGCTATTCTCTCTGTCTTTTCAGAAGCCATTAGCCATCAATGCAACAATGCAGTGATTTAACAGTCTGATATATGGTAATATCTCTCTGTTGCACCATCTCTGTGTTGAGATCCGTGATTTTGTGTGTCTCAGTGCATGAGGACATTGTATAGTCATAAATTACAGTTTCTAGTGTTATTCAATCAGAAGGTAAGAGAACATAATGCAAAAAAAAAAAAAAAAAGATAATGAAAGGCACCGGATTAACACTGTGGTGCTCAGTATTATGCCACAGTTTGCTTTAACCAAACCTTTTTATAATTTCAATGTTTCTGCATGCAGAAAGGTATATCATAAGACATAACAGTTTGGTGAAAATGGTAGCCCCCTTAAGTGTTTTAAAAGCAAAATTAATGAGCGGTAGAGGGTATTTATTTTTTACTGTAATTTCATTCATGCAACGCTAATCAATGCATGGAAACAATCTTATTCCTTATTGCTACAAAGAAGAATCCCACACCTACTGGGGGGGCAGGATGGACGAATGATGCCTGCCACCAGTACTTTTTCATAGCCTCCCTCTCAGGCCATGATAGGTTGTAAAGGCGGCAAGATGGCACAGTTGTAGGAGTCTAAGTGGAGAATGCAGCACAGGGAGACAAAACATTAACATTTAGAAAAACAGACTGAAGTTCACACATGAAGGCTGATTTACCACCAAGAGTAGCATATGATCTGGCAAAGAGTAGAAATCCGTTCTGGCCTTAAATGCAAGACCTCTGATGGGTACTGATGGCTTGCAGATGACGCTGAGCTGGCGCCTGAGGCAGACTCCACCCAAAATGGGCGAGGCCAAGGCGCAGGGGCTGTGTGGAAAATAGAATAGAACACTCACACCGAAATTGTGGGTGTTCCAGACCAACTGTGCTGGAATAAATTATAAGCAGTAGACAGCAGGAATAAATAGTAAAGAAGAAAAATATATACAATCAAGAAAGAGATATACAAAACAAGAAAAATATATATAAAAAATAAGAAAAAGGCACACATTAGAGAAAAAATTGCAAAGTGCTTGGAAGAAGTGCAAAGAAAAGACTTCTAAAAAGAATCTGTGTGTGAATGGAATGAGTGACAGGGGTTATTCAGACCATGGCTCAGATTGGTGAGATCGGTGGGCAGGGGAGGGGTGTGGCGGGATAATGTTTGTTGACAATACAAATTGCCCAGGGGAAGAAGCTGTTTGCGAGTCTAGAAGTGTGGGACCTGATTGACCTGAGGCACCGACCAGAGGGCAGAAGCTCAAACAGGTGGTGGGCAGGGTGTAAGGGGTCACCTGTGATGGCCCTGGATTTCCAGAGACAGAAGGACCTGGTGATGGCCTCCAGGGGTGGCAGTCAATGATTTTTTTTTAGGGTGGTGTTAATCATCCTCTGCGCAGCCATCCTGTTCTGGCCCCTGCGTACCAAACACCCGGCAGTAGGAGAACGTGCTATCCAATGAGGAGTGGTAGAAGGCCAGCAGCAGCTTCTGGTCTATGTTATTCTTCTTCAGGACATGGAAGAGGTGTGAGCGAGAAGGAGTCTGTTCCCAGCAGGCTATCTTGGTGTGCTAGCCGTTGTCGTTGACAATTCACATTGAACCAGTCACAGTGCGCACATGAACTGGCGGCTTTGATTGTGAGTTGGGCATGTTCCAGGTTGAGGCAACATGAGCAGCCCTGGTGTGCGTCCTTTCTTGAGATTTTGTTGCTACAAATGCAGCGTCAAGTCCCGGAGTCTCTGCTTCCTCTGGTGTGAAGAAACAATGGCATCTTCGCTAGCTGGGATGCTAACGACAAGGCACATGAGTAAGCTGCTTTGCTAGCATTGGCCGAAGGTATCAGCTGGTGTGCTAAACCATGCAGATAAGACTGCCTTAAGGGAGTGTAAGGCAAGGCACGGCAAGTTTATTTGTATAGCACAATTCAACAACAAGGTGATTCAAAGTGCTTTACAGAGACATTAGAAACAAAAACAAATAAAAAGCATGATTTAAAATTGATTAAAACAAGCAAACTAACTAACTAACTAACTAAGAAACAACAAACAAAACAGTATATAAAATCAAAAATCAAAACAGATAAAATCAGCAGTTAAAATGTAAGTTTTGAAATTTAAGCTTAAGTGCGGATTTGGTGCTTTATTTAAATGCAGCTGAGAACAGGTGAGTCTTCAACTTGGAGTGTTTCAGCCGATCTCAGGCTTTCTGGGAGTTTGTTCCAGATATAAGGAGGATAAAAGCTGAATGTAGCTTCTCCGTGTGTGGTTCTGACTCTGGGAAGTGATAAAAGACCGGATCCAGATGACCTGAGGGATCTGGAAGGTTCATATTGGGTCAGGAGGTCACTGATGTATTTTGGTCCTAAACCATTCAGAGCTTTATAGACCAGCATCAGAACTTTAAAGTCTATCCTCTGACGGACAGGCAGCCAGTGTAAAGACCTCAGAGCTGGACTGATGTGGTCCACTTTTCTGGTCTTAGTGAGGACTCGAGCAGCAGAGTTCTGAATGAGCTGTAGTTGTCTGTCTGATTTTTTTAGGTAGACCTGTAAAGATGCTGTTAAAGTAATCAAGCCTGTAGTTGTTCATTTGTGTCTTGTCAAGATTGTCCTTTTTCAGTATAGGTTTTATTACAGCAGTTTTTAGTGGTTCTGGAAACACGCCTGATATTAAAGAAAAGTTGACGATCTGTAACAGGTCTGACTCTAAAGTCTTTGAGACCTTTTTGAAAGAACTTGTTGGCAGGACATCTAAACAGCAAGAGGAGGAGTTCAGTTGACCTAAAATGTCCTCCAGGTCTTTTCTGTTAATAGGGTGAAACTGTTTGATTGTGTTTTTCGGTGGACACAGTACATACAGTATTCTGGATCTGCTGTTGATGTACCAATTGCTTGTCTAATCTTTTGGATTTTTTCTGTGAAGAATTTGGCAAAGTCATTGCAGGCCATGGTCGAATGAAGTTCAGCTGCCACTGACACAGGAGGGTTTGTAGCCTGTCAACTGTAGAAAATAAGACCCGAGCATTATGACTGTTTTTAGTGATGATGTCAGAGAAGTAGGACCTCCTTGCACTCCTCAGTTGTAAATTATAATTGTGAAGTTTCTCTTTATAGATGTCATAATGAACCTGGAGGTTTGTTTGTGGGTAAATAGCATGAGGTGGCCAATTATCCCTGTCTGTCTAACAACACAGAATAAATATCAGAAAAACATTATTCCTTCTTTATGTGGGAGTTTGATTAGCGTCCCTGCAATTGAATTTATATTTATACATTATAAGTAGGTAGGTGTGCTATGAGTGCAAATCAGTCATACCTGTTGTTCATCCATTGTAACTAACATATCCGTGGACTTAAAAATCCTGTAAACTTAGTGATTATAAACAAAAAAACAAATACACAATTCCAGACAAAAACAGAAGTAGTCATAAATTGCTAGTCTAAAAAAAATGTTTAACCAAATGTCTTATTCTGGTTTTATATTCAAAGTCCACCATTACCTCCAATGCCTTTATCAAAAATGGCACACCTAAAGCCATTTACAAGCAATAATTACGAAATAGTCCATAGCTATAATTTCTCTTTGAAATGCTGCATGCAGGTAGAAACTAAATTACCCTAGCCATAACGGGAAAATAAGATACTTTAAAGCAAATTATACACAGTGTCTATATTGGACAGGAAGCATTTAGTTTAATGTGTAATTGTTGAATTGCTCAAGGATCTAATTTGGAACATTTTTATTCTTTCTTTATTTTTTCTTTAGTGTTAATGTTGTATGGTTTATAGAGTCAACGGTCATACACGCTCGTCAATTATAATTTGGACAAATTATTATTGGTCAAGATAAAAAGCTCAAAATTCAGAATATCTTTCTAATCTGGGTACATGTTTGCAAATACTATTACTTGTTGTTGTCAGTGAATGTCATCATTTTTTGAGGATAGTCAGGACACAAGATATTCCTCTGAATGTTGAGCTTTTATATGTGTACTAAATTGGTGGGTGAGTACAAAGCCAATAGCACCACTGGTGTGCCAGAAAAGTTAAATGAGAGTGAAGCAGTGGTCATGCCAGCACTAAATCAAAGAGAATCAAAGCAAAAGTGGAATTTGTAAAGCTTACTTGATAAAAGGGCAGAAATGAAGCACAAATATATAGAGATATGTTTTCAGTATTACAAATTTAAAAAAAAACTTTTAACTTATTTAAAAGAAAGCTGAATTATGAATATATATTTTAATACCATACCATGTATATACCAACTACCATTACCCTGAATTAAATAATTATAATTTCTGGCTCTTTAATAAGAGATTTAAAAAAATATGGGATACATAAAATTTCTTATGTTAAAAGAAAAACCTGAAATCAGAAGCCTATGGCTTATCATTGTTATGTTCTATAGAAACTGAGTGGGCAACTAAGTTATACAAACAATTATATGAAATGTAGAAGTTGTCTATTAGTGATGGGAATTCCGGCTCTTTTTAGAGAACCGGTTCTTTTGGCTCCCAACCGGCTCTTCAGGTTGTTTTGTTGCTTTAGTTAATTTATTATCAACAACAATATAAAATTATGCAAAAAAGGAATTACTAATGTAAAAAAGACGTGGTTTTATTTATATATGTTTATATATTCATATATTTATATATAAATATATGCGGTGGTCCCTAGAGACAAAGCAGAGGGAGAAAGAGAGCCAGGGACAACAACAAGAGACAACATCGTCACATTAGAAAGGTAGTAATCATCCACAATATTTTCAGTTGCGAGTGATAAAGGATTCAGAAAGTTTATCTGTGCAGTGAATCCTATGTATGCAATTCCAAGCAGGAAAGCATCCCAGACTTATATCACAGAGAATGTGCAGCTTCCTTTTATTTTGCATATTTTAATTTATATTTTAGTGTGTTGTGGTTTGCAGTGTTTTGTGTTGTTTCACTTTAAATTTGTTTAAAAGGAAAAAGCTGAAAATTTTTAATAGTTAAAAGTTGAAATTTGAGTAGTTGGTTTTTGTATTTATAATTTATTCATTACATTTTATGTGGAGTGAATAAATAAAAGTATATTTACAGTGGCCCCTAGAGACAAACATGTAGAAACTACAAAAGAAGGACAAACTCCAAAACATGTACAAACTCCAAAACAACACAAAACACTGCAAACCACAACACAATAAAATTTAAATGAAAATATGCAAAACAAAAAGAAGATGTCATATAGACCTGGGATGATTTTTTGGGAGAGTGTTTTCCTGCTTGGAATTGCATACATAGGATTCACTGCATGAATAAACTTTCTTAATCCTTTATCATCCGCAACTGAAAATAATTGTAGATGACTTCTATACCTTTCTAATGATGATGATGGTGATAGTGACGATGTTGTTTCTTGTTGTTGTCCCTGGCTCTTTTTCCCTCAGCTCTGTTCTTGTGCTACTGCGAGTGTAACTACTGCCCCTCCCCCCTCTGCTCAGCGCAAGCACAAGGCTCACATGCGGAGTGAAGCGAAAAAAAGTGCGAGAGAGAGGGTGAGAGAAAGGGGGAAAAAAAAACAAAAAACAACGGCTCGCGTCGTTCACTTCAAAGATTCGGCTCTAAGAGCCATATCGTTCGCGACCGACACATCACTATTGTCTATCTGTGTGAGATATGAAAGGGTTTCAGTACATGAAAAATAGAAATAATTGGAAGTATCCACTGTAGTGCATGGAAGTATCTTTGTTTATCTGGAAGTATCTGAGGCATAATGGATGTCTACTGTCTACCTCTGACTACTGTGCAAAAACAATTTCCACAATCAATGTGTAATTACGCCCAACTTTTATTTAAATGTGTATAAACAACAAGGGCAGTGGTGCAGTGGTTAGCAATGTTGCATCACTGCAAGAAGGGTCCTGAGCTCAACTCCACCATTATGGCCAGGGCCTTTCTGTGCGGAGTTTGCAGGTTCTCACCTTCTTTGCATGGGTTCTCCCCAAGCCCTCCGGGTTCCTCCCACAGTTCAAAGACATGCAATTAGTGGGGTCAAGTTAAGTGGTGATTCTAAATTGCCCATATTGGTGAATGTGAGTGCTAATGGTTATCTGTCTGTACTGTGTGTCAGATCGGCAACCTGTTCAGGGTGTACCATGCCGCTTACCCTATGGAAGCTGGGATAGACCCCAGCCCCCCTGCGAGATAAGATACGCGGAAAGAAATGGATGCAGGTATAAGCAAGTATACTGAACCATGTGTCCAATCATGTTTTTAATGTATACAGTAATCAGAGATGTTGTCAAGTTGTCTTTGTGCTGTAATAAATCTGTGTTGTCTTCTGTTTCTGTGAGTGAGTGAGTGTTCCTGGGTGTGGCCACTTTCTCCCTCTGGAGGTCTTGCAACGTCTACGTTATCCACTCACCATCCTCAGCTGTTTATCAACCCTGGGCTCCCTCTCAGCCTTCCACCAAATTAGTTCCAAGGTTAGTTCTTTGCTCTCTTCCTTCTTTCAATGTTATCTATCACCGCACTTCAGATTCATCTTCATCTGACTGCCTGCCTGCTCAATTGTCATTTCGTCATCTGCCTGCCACGTTCTGAGTTGTGCTTCTGACCAAGTCATTTAGCCGCAGTGTTCATCTTTCCGCCATACTCACTGCACTCTTTGTCTGCTCAGACTACATCTTTTCAGCCAACAATCCAGACTGTAATTTCGTTCTCCCCACAAAATATTGCTCACTGCCCAGCTTCAGTCTCCAGAGGTACATCTCTTAGTCCTACCAGTAATATTACACATTTGGTTTTCTGTTTTGAAATAAATTCTTAAAAACATCTCTCTCATCTACACGAAAAACACTGACTCTACTTAAAAAGCGATCTTTCCTTATGGTAGCCTCTTGGGAAAACTTAATGAGATACTCCTTAGCCTTCAGGGAACCCAACAGCTTGCGTGAGGGAAGGTGATATAAAATGTCAAGACTGTAGAGTCAACAACACTCTCTTCAGACCTCTTTGTCCACACCTTTTTCTGAATCTTTTTGGATCATGGGGTATCCACTGATACTATATTAGCTCTTGGACAAAAAACTGGTTGATCTGATGCTAATTATTTGAAATTTGGTGGCAGATTTTATTTCAGTATTTGCAATAAACCTTTGAGGTTTGTTTAACCTCCTGGGTTACTCCAGATACTCTGGTTTCCTCCCACAGTTCAAATACATGCAAGTTACAGCAGATTAATCAGTATTTCTAAACTTGCTGTCACCCCTGTGTTGGAGTAAGGGTTGGATGCAATAAACCTTTGAAAGCATCTTTCTAGTATTTGTGTCACATCTGGGTCCAAGTTGTTGGTAAAGCTTTACAGAAGCAGCGCCACTTTTAATAAAGCTCTAGAACACAACTCCAAAAATATAGTTGTTAAGCAAAGTCCTTTGAATCCTTAAAAATTCAAGATGTACAACACATGGCTTAAGCAGGTTTGCTGTATGCTTAACCTCTGAAGCTCAAAGATTACAGTAAAGTTCAGCATTGACTGTTTGGCCTGGATGAATTCATGATGCACGGTCCTGTAAATGTCGAAGAAAGTGACATGCATGTTTGTTTTTTGGTGATCATAACTAGGTTTCAAGGATACAGCTAGGTTCAGGTATTTGTACAACATTAAAATGTAATAATTGTGCCTCTGCGCAACACCACAAGTGATTTTATATGAATATGTAATTGAAGTGCAGACTCTCAGCTTTAATTCAAAGGGTTTAACAGCAAGTGTTGCCTTAAAGGTCTAAGAATTAATTGTATAAAGTAATATCATTGAGAATATAAGCATTGCTTGCATTATTTGAATAAAACTCATTTGCTCACTGCTCACATTTGACTGCCTTAAGTCTACAAAGCGTGGATGTCACCAAATGCTGTATTTCCTCCCTCTCAATCACACCACCACACAGTATTGACCCACACATATAGTTCTTACACACACACTGGACATTCTGGACATTGTTTTCACTTCATCACTTAAACCACTTTAAGCATATTTGCACTGCACAAGACATAATGTGGACACTGGTCACTATATTCTTCATTTCCAGTTAATATTTGTACAGTTGCTGTTATTGTGTGTATATATATATATTTATTTATTTATATTTCTTCATACATTCTTATATAGTTTTATATTTTTTATTTTGTTTTACAGTTATTTTATTTTCAACTTTAATTTATATATAGTTTATCTTATTCTTTCCCAGTTAAATTTACACTTTTTAATTTTTCATATTTATTTCCTATCTTATTCATAGCCTTTTCCTTTTTTTTTTTTTTTTTAGGTCACGGGCAGTTGTTTAAGCATTTCAATGCATATCGTACTGTGTATGACTGTGTACGTGACAAATAAAATTTGAATTTGAATTTTGAATTTGAATTTGAATTTGAGATCCTCTGAGAAGCCTTTATTCCGGTCATCTTCAGTTGTTGTTTGTTTGTTTTGTCTTCAGCAACTGATGAGCATGCTCTGCTGGATTGAGATCAGGTGAATTATTTCTCCATTGAACACTATATTTGTTGTGAGAAAGTCTTGTGCCACCTTTTACGGGATATTTTGAGTCATTAACCATTTGCACTGTGAAGCACTGTTTAATCAGTTTTACAGCATTTGGCTGAGTCTATCCATGTACATTGCAGAGTTCAGCTGGTCTGGTCTGCTAAGCATGTTGGTGTTGCTGAGCTGGCCATTGCATTTATGCTTTTCTGCAATGTTTATTTTGGCTTTTTGGCCTAATGACGGCCTCCTTCGGTTGTATGAACATCTCTTTGGACCTCACATTGAGAATTCAAGTGAATAGCTACCAAGTTCAACATTTAGAATCAACTCCAATTTTAACTGCTTCTTAATCAAATGTACAATTACTTTTGAGCCTCTGAAAATGGGGAATTATGCATGTGGGGTTTTAATGACAAAACAAATTTCCCACGTGTGGGACTAATAAAGGTTATCTTATTTTATCTTATCTTAAACAGTTAATCTAATACTTTTTCTTAAGCTCCTAGATTTAAAGTTGAAAAGCTGCTCTTCAGTCACACCTTGATAGATTAATTTATCATCCACTTTGGTGGTGTACATAGGCAGAAATACAAAAAGTATCAAAAAACTTATAGACCTAAATCTATCAGTTTGTATCATATGAGCCAGAGAAACAACTATAATTACCACTGATGGTCCTTGACACGAGAGTGTTTGTTCTCTGTGTGAGTTCTAGTTCTTCTTCTTCTTCTTCTTCTTCTTCTTCTTCTTCTTCTTCTTCTTCTTCTTCTTCTTCTTCTTCTTATTATTATTATTATTATTATTATTATTATTATTATTATTAAGCCGCCATGTGAAATATGTTTCAAGTCCAAATTAAAAAATAACTCTTAAGGTGATAAATGAATTCAACAAATTGTATCATGCTCAAAATAATGAACAATTACAAAACAAAATAGTGAGCAAACTTGTCTTTGATTCCAGATGGTTTTATGTCTCTGTCTGATTGGGATAGATAGATTGCTTAGAATGTTAATATAATTTTAATATAATTTGCAATATCATCTTCTCATACTTCTCTGTCTCCAAGGTTCATCCATAATTTCATATATTTCGCATATTAAACCGGGACAGCGATAAGGCAGGACACAAGACTAGTTGGGCAGATGATGTGAAAACTTTGCTCTACATTTCACACTAGACGTTGTATGAGACAGGAATCTTACAGTCAATTATTTTCATGAATTTTTCATCTCTCACATAAGCACCACACTTCATAAAGCAAAAAAAGCTTCACTAGAACTATGCAGCCCACAGGCAACCATCAACCGTGAAACAACTTTCTAACTCTGTGGATCTCTCTTAAAGCAGTAAATATACATCATTCAAGAAGAATTTCAGGGTCACTTCAAAGATGGGGGAATATGTAGGAATATAGATATTCTAATGCTGTTAATTACAAACCTCATGCCTTTTAATTATGCAGATTTGTTCTATAGTAACTAAATACAACTCCCAACAGCTTAAACTTTGAATAAATTAGGTGGAAAAAATCACCCTTCAGTTGAGTCATTAGCTGTTGGGGTATTTGTTGAAAATGAGATGATCTTATCTTTTACTGACAGATGCTACTAGTCATTCTTATCAATGTTCTGGGTATTTTGTATCCCTTGTCTTTGGCTGACATGCGATTTCCCTTAAACATCAAGACATTAGAGAGGCACAATGGCTTTAGGTAAAAAACAAACAAGAAAAAATATATTCAATTTGCAGTTGGAAAGGGTCAAGCTAGCCTCCCAGGGTTTCTTTCCACGGGTTGCTTTAACAGATGAAGTCAACCATATACTTTTCCTCACTGTCAGAATTCAACAGAAACCCCTAAAGGAAAGAACAGGTGAAAGGAGTCCCAGGGGAATAGCCTCACTGGCCGAAAAAGAATGATCAATTTGACCACTTCATTAGCATGTGTATCTATCCATTTGAGAAAATGTAGTTTTTATGTTCCCAATATTCAGTATAAGCACAGTGTAACATGTGAGTAAACGTGCAGCAATTCTTCATCTCCTGTGCTACAGCTAAACTATTTTAACATGAACAAAAAATTGCATATATCATCAGAAAACATTTCATATGATT
The DNA here is from genome assembly GCF_000239375.1 of Pundamilia nyererei. NCBI lineage: Eukaryota > Metazoa > Chordata > Actinopteri > Cichliformes > Cichlidae > Pundamilia > Pundamilia nyererei. The sequence continues at coordinate 1,023,820 of NW_005187479.1, read as the reverse complement.
CAGTCTAAAATTTGACTTTTTGTAAATCTGTTGATTAAAAGATGAAGAAAATAATTTGAGACTGGAGCTCTAGCTTTAGTAAAATTTTCAACATAGATAAGAATTTTTTAGGGTCTTTGAGATTTCAGTCTTGGAAAAATCTAATAAAGTCCAAAAGGCCTACTTACTTCATGGATACAAAGGCCCAGGGAACACATTTTAAAGAGGATGAATATATTTGTCAAACAAACTGACATAAGAATGCTAGCAAAGAGGAACAATAACGTCCACAATTTTCCAGAATGCCACAAACCTAAATTGTATTTGTGACCTTTTAATTGCCTCACCACCTTTACGGGTACACCTTCTATTCTGTTGGCTCAGCAATCATACTATTACTAAGAGACTCACTGCAGCTTTATATTGCTTATAAAGGGAAAATTGCAAGCACTGTGACAGTTTTGTACTCTTCTCCTTGGATTTACATTATCGTTGTCAAGTTCTCAAAAAATAAGTGAGTTTACCTGATGTCTGTTTGTATCACTAAGGCTCCGACTGACTAGTGAGTTAAAGTGGAAATCTTGTCATGTTAATGCGTGTTTTGCTTTTTTTAATTAATAGTGTTTTCTAAATAATTATAAGAGATATAATATAAGCAGTGTTGGGTAAGTTACTTTAAATTAGTAACTTAGTTATGTGAGTGTGTGTGTAAAAGCAGCAGGATTTATATTTCAGTTCTGCTGAGCCAAATAAGACAGGTCAGGGTGAAGAAGTGACAGCCAAAGAAAAGCTTACCACAAAACGGATAAGTTATGACAAATCAGACTATAAGGCAAAAAGAAAGTGCAGCTTTATGGTTTCATGGACAAAATAATTTCTGTGGCTGCGATATGATGAGCTAAATAACCAGGGCTGCACATAAGTGGTCCGCAGGTGTGCATTCGCTGTCAAAATAAAAAACACGCACAAGGGTTAGGGTTAAATTTAAAAACTGTACTTTTGAGTTAAAATATATATTTATAATTTTAATAAATGACAAATTAAAAAGGCATAAACATTTTATTTTGTATCGAAAAAATATCGAACCGTGACACCAAAGTATCGAACCGAACCGAACCGTGAATTTTGTGTATCGTTGCACCCCTAATATATACATATATGTTCGTGTGTGTGTGTGTGTGTGTGAGCTTGCTGGCCCCAAAATATATCCGATGCAGAATGCAAAGTTAACAAGACAAGTTAACAGGACTTCTAAGTATTAATGTAGTGAAGTCAGAGGTAAAAAAAAAACTGTGTGCTTAGACTGTGGGGAGCAGATTGCTGTGATTACCGATTACAATTTGAATCACCATTAGGAGACTGAACATGCAGGGAAATACAAGAACTTGACTGATGCAGAACAGGAATAGACATCTGAACCTTTGCTAGCAGAACTGCAAAAACAACAAAGGCACACTTTACATATCCAGGAATGCATAAGAAGTTTTATGATTTCCCACAAAATCACTAAACACAGTAAGCCATTCTCTGATGCAGAATTCATCAAAGACTGTTTGGTGGTCTCTGCCAAAATAGGCATTAAAAAAGAAGTAGCAAATGAAAATGTGACCATTTCCAGGCAAAATTTTAAGAAGATGGATCGAGGACATTGCAGGAAATCTGAAGTCTACAGTTGGGGTACAGAGTCTTTTTGTCTGTAGCACTAAGTCTACGTGGAGTCTTTTAAAAAACAGTTAAAAACATTAGTCATTGATCAGGATTTCTGTTGACATTTTATTGTTATTTATGTTTTATTTATTTATTTTTTTGTTTTAAAATGGTTCTCTATTAACATTGTGTTTTAATTGTTGTAACTGCTATGTAAATACATTTTACTCAGTTACTTTACTTAGTAAATGTGAAGCCTCACTTGAAAAACGTTTTAGACAACTTTAACTTTCTGTCCTTTGCTCTCTGCAATAGCTGTGATGTTTGTGACACAAGTAACTACATGCTTACATAGGTTGGGGTTGAAATGGGATAAATTGGCATGTATTATAACCAATGCCTGTCCAAATTGGTAGTTTTGCATTGTATCTATAGTTTCAGTCACTTGACTGACTTGCTACACTGCTGTTCAAAACATTATTCCATCATGACGGCCAGCAGTGGACAGTTGGTAGTACTGCAGAACAAAAGGGGTGTTTTTTTTCAATGAGTGTGGCCCTAATACTGCTTCATAGTCTTGAGTCAAAACTACTTTGATCATCTGTCCATGGAGGAAAACTGAAGATATGAAGAGAAACTACAAATTTTGGGGACTTGTGATCCATATTCCACCCCAGCTGATTTATTTAAATCCCTTAAAGTGGTCACATCTGTCGAAAAGCTCCAGTTCAGTGACATTTCTGTATATCTTGTAGAGCTTATACTGCTTATGCTGACCTTCCACTGTTGCCAGGATAAAAGCTTTCAAAGCGAGTACGTTTACAGTGTAGAGTATATGTAAAAATGTCTGACAGTGTTGATTTGTCACATTAATGTTGTATCATAAAAGTAAAGTTCACTGAGTATTTTTCCAGTGTCAGGTAAATCATTCCTAACTGAATGAGCTGCTACTGACAGCCTGGGTTGCTGTGGAGAAGCAGAGATTGGTGCGATCAGAGGCGTAATTTCCAGGGGGTTAGGGGGGTTATGACCCCCCCAATAATCAGACCCAACCAATATAACCCCCCCAATAAAATTATGAATTATTTTGCATAAATAGGTTTTCTTTACTCATTTAAGGTATTACCAGCAAAATGGTTGCATGTTTAATCATCGGGGAATTTAGCCAGATTTATTTATTTATTTAGACAGAGATGTTGACCCCTCACATATTGGTGCCATACTCTACCCTCTTCCGGCACCTGTAAATAAATGTAGATTGGTGCATCCAATAGCACAGCAGCTATACAACATTTGCATAGTTGCTTTTAAACTCAAAGACGTTCAAAGGATGGCTGGAGGGCAAAGGACCGGAGTACTGTTTTCCTCTCCAGGTGGGCATGTCCCAGTAGCTATGGATTAAACACCAGGATGTGTAAGTCAACCCTGTGTTGTTGATGTTGTAACTAAAGTGATAAATTTCATTGGGCCAAGAGTAAAAAATGACAGTTGTTTTTTTTTTTTTTGCACAGTTGATTTACTACTGGCAGAGGATTTTAAGTCAGTTTCACATCAGACAGTAAGCCTGGCTTTAATGCAATTGTTCAAGCCCAAAACAGAATGGATTTCTCTGACTGGACAAGAAAAACCCCAGAAACACTGTAGACGAAGTCATTAATCTACAAGCAAAAATGGCAATAGCACTTTGTATGAAGTTAAAAGTCTTTGAAATATTACAGTTATTTTCAGGAATTTCGATTAACTAGTGACAAAATGTTAGCATTTTTACTATATGTATTTCACATAGCCTAAGACTGACTTTTACCAGCGCAGTTGATGAAGAGGTCAAATTAATTCAGAGCAGAATTTAGTTCAGTTTATTGTCACAACCCTCTGCACAACAGTACGGATTTCTCATGTGAAGTGTAGAACTGCAGGCTTATGTAAAATAATTTCTATGATCAAGTGTTAAAATGTTTTTTATAGTCCCTGAAAGCTTATTCTGAAAATACTTCACTTTGCTTTAAAAACTGTTTGAATCATTTTTAGTATTTAATATTAAAATGGAAGGCAGAATGAAACGTAATTAAAAAAGAAAATGGGATGCTAATGGGATAATTTAATTAGATCGTAACACTGGTGCAATAGTACATTGTGGTCTTTATGTAAAATTTCACTATTTTTTAAGCTGACAGTTGACCAGAAACTGTACTGAGACACAATATAAAACACTCTCGAGCCTATAATTTGGCAACATAAAGGAAAACAAGAAAATAAAACAAAATATTGAGGCCAAGTTAAGCTATCTCCTTCTCACAACCTGTAGAAGACAGCTCTGAATGACTAATTCCCTAATTTGACATTTTTTAATGCATGTTTTTATTAAACTGTGTGCACAAGATAAGTGTATATACACTATTACAGACATATCTCTGTGTGTTGCAACTTAAACATTCAAACCATGTCTTTCCTCCTCACTGTGAAAAATGTGGGTCTGGAATATGAAAAATAGCTGATGTTCAGGCTGGAACTTGAATGAAGAAAATATGTTTTTGATCCATATTATGCTTTCCACATGGGTGGATGGGTAGGCGCATGGGACTTTTGGTCATCCTTTTATTTGGTTTTGTGATTTGTTTGGACAACATAGGTTTGCTCATGCCATGATGCATCGGTTATATGTATCTCTTTACGAGAGCAGGCCGTGTTAGAGTGCAGGCTGTAATGTGGCCCAGGCATTGTATAATTGTCTATTTATTTTTGATGCAGAATATTTCCAAGGATATCTCCCTCTCTGTATCACAGGAACCTTGAGCATAAAAAAATATTAAGTGTAAAAAAAAAACAGGTCAAAAGAAGCCAACACTGGACAGAAAAACATGTTAACAGAGAAATAAAGATGTTGCTTATTTACGGTATTTGCAGGACTTCTTTCCTGATACAATAAAAAAGCTGATTAAAAAAGCACTTCATTGTCAATAAGTTTATCATGTTTTGAAAGATACAAATGTCTTATTAGGAGGACAAAAGCTGCCTCTGGTTTTCCCCAACTTTGCTCTCTTGTTTATATATTATATACACAAATAGGTAATTTGTTCACATATTGGGTAAAATATTTTCTTCCATATTTGTCCAGTGTTCTGTAACATATTTCATATTAAAGTCAGCATCAACAAAAGCAGCTGTCTCACTGACTTCAATATTAAAGATGATTTTTAATATGGGTTAAACTGTACCTGTATTATCCACTTTCTATTCTCTCTAAGTTTACCATGTGTTTGGTGAGATTCAAATTCAAACCTTATGATACAAAGCTTTTGTTCTTTTCTTCAACACATACATATAAAATACATATATAATACAGTATGGGTGAGCTAATCACACTTAAGCCATTATCACATATCCACTGCAGCAGTGAACTTTTCAAGGCATTACCCACCAGAGAACACAAATGTCAAACACAGAAATATCTGACTTTACTCTGCCAAAAATAGTGCGAAGCCCTCGTGATGTTTGATTCTTCCTGTGTGAGAATAGCACAGGTAATTGTCTGGTCAATTCACAGTCCACAAGTGATTGTCCAGCATTCTGCCTCATAGCTTTACCTGGCCAGACCTCTCAGCTCAACAAAATGGAATATAAGAGAAATCTGAAGTAGGCTATATCCTCTAGTGTTCAATGGGAAAGAAAGAAACACTTTGGATTTTCACAACATTTTCTGAAATTCATGTGTGAAAATAGCCTTTGAATACAACCTTCCAGTTGTGATCTGTCTATAACCTGCACCATGGTGAGTGACTTATACTGAACACAAAGTTGTGGTTCTCAATTCATTCTGTGGATTATCCCTTCTTTCTATTGTCCATAGAATTACAGAGGTATTTCTGGATTTTAATCTCCATCCTCAGAGTTTTTCAGCCAAATGAATAGATTAAGTAATTAATAAATAAAACAGCATCAAACCTCTATTGATTGCTCAATGTTTTAAATTCTGATAAAGACACCAGCACATAAATCGCACAGGTAGTTATCTATTGCAGTTATCTATCTGTTCTTCTTCTTGTTTTATTTTTTTTTCCTCATTAAGCCACTGGCTAATTTGTGTTGTGGGTTAGCAACACTATAAACCCCAAAATAACTTGAAATCGAATGCTTTTCTTAGTTATATCACAGATTTATGAGTAATATATTTGACATATCTGCAGTCTAACTTTAAAACATACTGTAATTCAATCTGCTGAGGTTTGGTTTAGTCATCTAACATTTGAAAGTCACAGTATGACCATGCTTAGTCATAAGCATCTTTGAAAAAAATGTTTAAAGCCATGCTTTTAATTACTGGTGTATTTTACTGTGTGGCCTGTCATTAAACAGTCAGCTCATAAGAATATAAATCAACTCTTTCTAGTGTATCAACAAACAAATATAACCCACCTGTTATATAAAGATTGCTTTTGTGATGGAATACTGAATGAGAACTATGTCTCAGCTTGACTGCAGGGTCTCCTGACCAGATTTGCTGACTGGTAAGCCCTGGAGAGAAACACTGGTTAATTAGCTTTGTGGTTAGCTCTGAGGTCAATTGTAGGCCATTTCTTCAGGTCATCAGAGAAACCAGTGCTGAACACAGACCTGTGGTTATACTCCCCAGGGTGCAGTGGTTTCCATCACACTACTTCAGAGATTAGTGGACTTTAGCTAATGGTAGAAATTCACCCTTTATAAGGGAATCATAATCCACAAGTTTACTGGTACAAAAGAAAATCTACAGTAATTTCATTTGTCCCTATTTCCTTAAATTGCCTTATGTTCTTTTCTTCTCTTTTTAAAAAACAAAAAAACAAACATAACATCCCACTGAAACTGGAATTATTAGTCCTACAACCATTGAGGCTTTCAATATATCAGCTTTAAAATGTAGTTCTTTGCTATTTCCCAGCAATTGAACCATTTTCATGCTATTTTCCCAGCTTCCACTATTCTGCAGTATTCCTTTATGAATGTCTGAAAGTCATTGTATGTAAATGTGTTCATACAGATAGAGAGCTGTCTAATATCCCTTGTAATGTGTATCTAAACAGTTAGACAGATCCAGCATTTATTTGAGGACAACAATACCCTTAAACAGTAATGATAGAAGCCATCTACATCAAGTGGGAGCAACATTTAAACAGAGGAGGTGGTCTACAAAACCAATTGCCTCCCACTTGCAAACCAGTCCTGACATTCCCTCCAGACAAACACCCTACTGCACCTGTGACCCTAACGATTCACATCATGGGTGGGTGGGTCAATGACTCACATGTGACCTCAGCAATTCTTGGGAGCTAATGACCTTACAGACATGTATTATCTAGCTTTCCCCTTGCAGCAGGGCAAAACTAAAGATTTCTTCTTCATGTGAGCTGATGTCCACTAGTGTTCATTTTAACACAGAGATATACAGCGAAGTACAAGAACTGGAATCCATGCAGACATGTTTAGTGAAATAATCTTCATCTAAAGGAGGAATTATTGTAAAAGGTGAGATTTAAAAAAAAAACATTTTTAAATGTTGTCATCCCATTAAAAACTTGGTATCATAAAAATATTATGAGAATCCAGTATGACTCCTTTATTTGAAACGGAAAGTCAGGTATGGAAGAATGCAGGTACCCAAAAGTCAGTACGGACTGTGCAAAAAGCTAAATTGCTTCTCTTCAGTGGCCCAGACTGAACTGTGAGAACCCAATGTGGAAGTAGCCTGAAATAAAGAATTGAACTTCCTCTGAGATGTAATATGTTTTCAGACCAGGCGTCACATTTTGGGTTATTTAGACCAAAATACTAAATTTTGTTCTACAAGGGCCTGATATCCACTTACGAGGACATTATACTGCTACTGTTCTATCGAAATTTTAAATGAATATCCTCATAAGTGGCACACATTTTTCTCAGACACAAAAATTAGATAAAAAATTTTTTTTAGTAATTCTTTGTTTTTATATTCATCAGGTCCCAATCAGCCCAAATATCAAAGAGAAATTAAGAATGCATTCCGTGGAAGAGTTTGGGTCTTAGGAGGTTAACGTGAATTGAATTCTCTACCAAATGTGTCAAACTTTGTAGTGACACATATTTCATATAGCCCATGAAAATATCCCTCCCTCCAGTTCAAAGATATGTCCAAATACATGGGATTAGATTCATTGGAGATTTTAAATTGATTGTAAGTGTGAATATGAGTATGTATGGTTGTCTGGCTCTATGTGTTAGCCCAATGACAGATTGGGTGTATCCTGTCCCTCACCCTATGACAGTTCCAAATGAATTTCTGAATAGCATTTATTTATTTTTAATTACTGATCCTCTCTGTTTTTACTTGACAAAATCTTTGTATACAAGTGTGTGGATCAAAAAGTGTTAAGACATTATGACTTATGTAGACAGTGAAAAGGGTAAATGAAGGATAGCAGGACACTCACTTGGGAGTAGTACATTGAGCCAGACCTCAAGGTGTACTACAGATCAACCTCTCTTGACCCAAGGGGCTAATCACAATTTTAAAGCATCTCTGTGTGCCGTCTCACCATGACCCCGAGGGCAGACTCAGAGGCAACCTCTTGAGAAAGTGTCTCTGCTGAACACGTTAGAAATGGATGCAGCATTTCTGTCAGACATGCTGAATGTGAGTGTTTTGATCAGCACTGCCAAAGGAAGGAATTTAGCACTGGGTTTGCACCTCGATGTACAAAACTCATAATGGTAGCCTTATTGCAGTCAGGAAGAGTAACCCTGAGTTCAGCACAAAGCTCTGTCCTCAGTGACTCCACAACCTAGTGATGATTATTCTCTCTTTTTAGTGTTTAAAAAAAGCATCTTCCCTCTCCCCTTGAAGGTTAATGCTGAGGGTCATTTCATTCTCTGAGGAGGAAATTAAACACAAAGAGTAAGCCTTGAAATATCTAGGTGCATGGCTCCATTACTTACAGTATATCCTATAATACATCTTTGTATTTCATTATATGCTGTGCCTGCTTTCGTCCCAGTAAGCAGTCCAGGAGTCAAATACAAAGATAGCTGTTACTAAGCAAATGGGTCCCTATGCAATAGCTTTTCATCACCACCGCCACCCCACCCGTTTTTTTTTTTTGTTTTTTTTTTTCACAGTCAACCAATTGCTATACTTGGTGAGTGCATAAGAGCATCCTCTTCTTTCTTCCCAGAGGGATAAAAGTCACCTTCTTCAAATCTCATTGAACAAAAAGTCACACAAAAAATAAAAGGTAAACTCTATATTCTGTCTGCACACACGAGTTCAAGCTTAAAGAGAACAGACTTGCCGCTTTTTAGTTCTCTCTCTGTCAGCAGGAATAGGGAGAGAGGAAAGGAGAGGAAAAAAGAAAGAAGGCTAAGGCAGATGTGTGAACCTTGAAAAAAATAGTATTATTTTTCTAATTTACAAAGAAGTACATGTATTCAGTTGGAAGTCGTTGACACACTACTTCTTAGACTTCATCTCTTTCAGTAGTTCACTTCACCTCACTTACTGTACATAATTCACTTTCCCAGAGTCTCTGTCTCTCCCTCTTGTGCACTGATGTCTCATCCAAGATGAAGGAGCAGAATAAGTGAATCAGGTCATTCTAAATCATTGATAAGACTTGAGAAGCATGCAAAATTTGAATCTGAAAGGAAAGCTGTAATAAGCTCCAAACAGGTAACGTTGATGTGTTTCGATTGACAGATATTTATTTTTCAAGGGTTTTGCTAAAAATAATCCTGCCCTGTTGGCAAAGCAGCTCACACAGCTGTTCTTAATGCATTTTATCAATATTTCAATATATTATATTTCAATATAACTCATTAATTATGCTGCTTAATTGTGATTATTATCGTGCGCATTAATCATGAAGTAACAGCATTTTCATTCTTTTTCCTCAGTCCTTTCATAATGCTTTCATTTTTATCAAACTCTGCACACAGTTGTGTTTCTTTAATGTACAACAACTATATAACAAAATTACAAGATATCAGAAGCGCTAACAGGTTTCGTTTCAAGGCAACAAACACGTGACACTGATAGTTCACCGTGTTTCAAAAGACTTTGGTAGTAATCACTGTTACTATGGAAACCTGCATCTCTGGTGTTGATTGACAGTCAGCACAATCTGAAGGCTGACTCACCTCTAAAATAGAGGTACATCTACTCATTCAGTCATTTAGGATAAAGAATCTGGCACTGCCTTTACATGATCTATTATATGTATAAGTTTTAAAATGTAATTACTTACAAGCATTTGTGATGCATAAAGTTATTTGTAAAACTGTTCATGTCTGTTTAGTTATTTTATTCCATGACTTTTGATTAAACCATTTACCCCCCCCCCCCCCACACACACACACACACATACACACCTCCAAAATAAAAACAATTTCCCCAAAAACCTTCCGTAACAGCCCTGATGTCAAACTAACTGTGTTCTCATTTAGCTGTGTGCAATTTATTAGTGTATTACACATTTTATTGCTTAAGTTTTCAAAGACAATCTTCAAATTGTGCATGTACCTGTGAGAAGTAAAGTAAAATATATGTGTTAAATTTTAAGAGGGTATCAAAATGGGTATAAAATATTAAAACCGGTTTGAGAATTTGGGAGTGGAGAAAAGGCAAAGGTTAAATGTGTGTGTGTGTGTGTGTGTGTGTGTGTGTGTGTGTGTGTGTGTGTGTGTGTGTGTGTGTGTGTTTGGTTCAGCTTTCCACTATTTGCTTTCTCCTTCACCATAAAATATATTTATCCAGAATATCTGTTCAGAATTTTGTTCACTACTTACACTGACAATTCTCTGTTTTTTCATAACAAATGATAATTAAGTACACAGCAAAATCTCCAGTGTTAAATTAACACTGGAGAGTGTCTATATGGGTCCACACCTCTGAGTGTTAAATACAACACTGATGAGTGGTAAATTAACACTTTTGACAGTGTTATATGTTTAAAAGTAACCTAGTCAGTTTTGAAGGTTAACAATGGCTAACACTGAGCAGTGCTGATTTTCTAACACTGGAAAATAACTCAAAATGTTAGAAATATATGTGTACAATACTTTCCCCCAGTGAGCTGCCAAAAGCAATGTGTCAACATTCTGGGGGCATGTTGTAATGGCTGTAAAGGAAATTTGGAGAGGACTTACAATGGACAATGAACTGGGAGGCTAAGAGTGAATTATAACAAGTGCTAGTAAAATTTCTAGAGAATTAAATAAACTATGTCTGAAAAGACTTGTAGAATGTTAACTTGATAAAATACAAACCTTTTGCATACACTTCAGATCTTGTGATCTTCCTTTTTTTTGTCTTATGTTTTGTTTTTGTTGATTGGCTGTTTTTATATTATTCAGTAACAATGCGGATTCTTTAGTCTGTATGTCATGAATTGCAAGAGAAAGACCCGAAGAAAGACTTACACACTAGCAAGAGTAAACAGAAAAGAATCCTTTATTGAGGTTGTTGTCAAGAGCCCAAAGTGTAAAATCCAAGTGGAGAAACACAAATTTCTTCTAAGCTTCTTGAGACAAGCAGGGAGAACACAAGGGCCGGTAAACAGACAGTATGACAAAGACTGAGGAGCAGGGCGGGGCTATTTGTACACATGATAGTAATCAGGGAGAGTGGAAACAGGATAATGAAACACATCTGAATTCAATCAAGATGAGACAGGGGGAGTAAAGTAAAACCAGACAAAAAGACTTAGGAGACAATCAAATATCAAAATAAAACAGGAAATTAGAAAAAAATAACTGGCACATGAATAAACTTGTGTGGAGTCATGTGAGTGGTGACATAGGAGGATGAGGGAAAACCTCTATCAAAAAACATAAACTGGAACTAGCAACCCAAGATTCAAAAGACTAAGGAAATTTAAGAAAATCAAAGAGTAGATATCCAATAAACTAAGAACTATACAAAGACAGCCAAATAATAACAGGAATAAAACTCCACGATACACAAAAACCCTGAGAGAACTCCACAGCTGCCCATGCCTTGCGTGTAACTGGCCATCTTGTTTGGAAACAATGTAGAATTGTTATCTCACCAACAGTGAAGTTTTGGCTGAATGTGAAAGTTTTCCCTTCAGAGTAAACTTGTGTCTTCCTGCTTGGTTCACACTTTTCACAGTTTCAATGCATCTCAACAACCAGTTGGGAAGCCTGAATGACTAAGGCTTTAGCAACCAATTTGACAACAGTTTCTTAAAAAATAAGAATTTTAGGTGCAACAGTATATGGAAAAAAATAAATAAATAAATAAATAAATAAATATATATATTAAAAACACTCCCAGCACGCCCCTGCGGGCGGTTTATCCTTCAAGCTCGGGTCCTCTACCAGAGGCCTGGGAGCTTGAGGGTCCTGCGCA
>NW_005187479.1:1007182-1011509 GCF_000239375.1 Pundamilia nyererei | reverse complement strand
AATAATAATAATAATAATAATAATAATAAATAATAATTTAATTGATGAAGATTTTTCAAAATTTACTCTGCAATCATTTCACAAGGGCAGCAAAATCAAACCCCAGGCATGAAGTGTCATGAGTTGTGGAGTTTAGTAGCAGTAAGGACTCAAATGCAGAAATGGGCAAAATGAAAACACATTTTATTATATTGATGCAATTTTCAGAAATACACAAATCCAATAAATCTTATGTAAAACACAATAACAGCCAGTGCAAAGAGGCTAAAACAACACAGAAACACATTTGTAGAGATCCAGTATGAGGTTGTACAGTGTGACAAACATAACTACAAAGAGGAACTGTTAATAAAGAACTCTTTTGTTACGTTTTTTGATGTTTTAATGCTTTGTGCAAAGTACTTTGAATTTAGTTTTTTTTCTTCGAGATGCCAAATAAAAATATCGTATCGCCTGCAGCGGCTGAAAATTTATTAACTAATATTAGCTTTGTATACTTTGTGTACTCATGAATTTTACTTCAAGTGAAGTTCTAGTTTTACTTGTGGAGAATATGGCCCACTCCAGAAAATTTTAACAACATGCTGTGAAACTTGAAAGACGCTGTGATGGAGCTTCAGTGAAAACCTTTCCTTGACTACATACCAATTCAACATAGCAAATATCCAGTGGTGTGTGTTGAAGATTGTGTTAAGACACAGATGCAGTCTGTGTGTGATGAAATTTTACACACAATAAAATCCAACACATAAATAGTACAGCATTACATTTAAATACATGTATTGTGCTATGAGGCCACCAAGACTTCCTGTCTGTGCTTATGGCAGGGGAGCTGAAAGACATGATACAGTTCTGCTGCCAATCCAGTAAGTGTTGCAGTGTTTGGTCCATTTATTACCCACAGTCATTCACGATAGCCACAGTTATTTTGACCACATCTGTGTCAGCTGATGGAAGACCCAAGCTGAATTTGAAAAACAATGACAGAAGAGAATTCCTTGCTCTAGTAACACGAATATGTTACTACTTATGCTAATACATATGTATGTATGAGTTTGTTTTTCAATAGACGGTGCTATACCTAAACAGTTTTAAGGGTTAACACGTAATAAAATTTAAATCTCTAAAGCACACACACACACTAGAGAATATAGGTTATAGATATATAGACAAGATATATTTGCTGGTATCATTCCCTTACCACCACTAAACTCTAGTTGATGGGTTAATCCCCCCCCATCCCTCATCTCGCCCTCCCACCACTCTTATTCTCTGTCTTATCTGGTCACCCAGGTGTATAAGATAGGGCCCACTGTGCATTGGTCCGTTTGTAATGGTAGTCTGTGTTGTGTGCTCAGTCACCCTGCTGTTTAAAAGATGCTGTGCTTTATCTGAGGCAGACTATGGTTATTATAGAGTAGGGGGCAGTAAGAAACACTGGTCCACTGGGTAAATGTATACTGTGCAAGTGGATGAAGTCTGTGATTATTCCACTACAGCCTCTGCATGCTTCCACTTAAGTGTATTCCAATGCATCTATTATGCACACTGAAGGGAAAGATATTTGTCTTTGTCTAATTTAATTTTTTTGCATCACAATACCAGAATAAACTTTATAGGATAAAAATGTACAACCATGTTTTTCATTACAACCTTTCATGTGTGTCAAATCAATAACAGGAATATAGATTTTCATTTTAGATTATGTGCTAAATTAAGTGCTGCAAAGTAAATGCATAAACATGAGGTTAAAATAGAGCAAATAGTTCCATAAAAGCTATAAAACTGTTTTACACTGAAACTTTAAAAGTGTAGTGGTTATTGCTATTTACATTCCACATTTTGTTGGTGCAACAGTTATAGTTTAGTTAAGTGAGGGAGGATAAGTTGTGATACCTGTTTCATGAAGTGACAAAAATTAAAGTGTTTTTGCAAAAATTGGAACATGTACTGACACTAGCTCACAGTCACGCACTTACTGTATCGTGCCAGCTCCCTAAAGTCAGTGAGCACATACAGTAGATACACAGCTATTCCTATAGATAAATCTGTCATGTTGAGATATTGCGTTTGTGGTGGAGCAGAGGAGAAGTGCATGCCTCATGCGTCATCTGTGTTTTGTTTTTTTTCCTTTTGAAAAGAAGCAGAAAAGACACTTGAACAGTTGGTGAGGCTCTTTGAATTCTGACCCACTGTTAAGGCATTTTGTGGAGATTGGAATTCTCGTTGGCTTTAAGGGTCAATTTCATTCTGAATATGGTTTGTTTGTCGTTCCATTACACTATATTTGGAGAACACAGTGAGACCAAGTGAGGATAAAGCAAATGGAGTAAGGCAAGTGCTATTCAATTCAAAAGACCTATGGTAGAGACCTGATAAAAATTCATGCTTAGATGTGCCCTCAAGTGTTGTGATTGGTTAATACCATGTGGGAGTGCATCCCCAAGTCAATAGCATCCTGGTTATGTTTGATAGGGAGCGGGAACAAGCCTGACAGCTAATTTTCCTCATTCCATGCTCACCTCTTTAAAATGGAAGAGCTAAAAGAAAATGATTCATGGAGATTATTAGTTATCTGTGTTTTAATTTTTAATTTTTTCTACCTCTGTAAATAAATTAATTTAATGTGTAGAAAAGACTTGGGTTTGAAAAATGAAAAAAAAAGAACAACAACAAGGGAATTAATTAGATTTTTTTGGCATAGTACACTCTACACTATATGAACAATCAACGTATCAACCACACCTCTTAATATTTGAATTCAGATGTTTTCATTTTGACTGCCACAGGTATATGAGACTAAACGTGCACCTCAAGCATGGTACTGGTACAATTTTACTTTTGGGTAAATAAGGTGTTATCTCAATCCATCAAGAAATCAAACTAAGAACTAAGTTACTCAAAATGGATTGATTTTGATTTTTCCATCCATCCATCCATCCATCTTCTTCTGCTTATCCAGGGCTGGGTCGGAGGGTTAGCAGCCTAAGGAGAGAAGCCCAGACTTCCCTTTCCCTGGCCACCTCCTCTAGCTTGTCCGGGAGAACACCCAGTAATCTCTCCAGCATTAGTCCATCCAGTCCATTAGGCCCAGCCGGGCACAGCCTGAAAAACAGCCCATCCTCCTGTAGGCCCATCACTCGCAGGAGGTCCCGTAGAGGTTGGGTACAATGTGTGTTGGGCAGCAGTCTTGGTCTTGGTAATCTAATTTGCCAAGAAACAGCAAAGTAATACCTTTCATGACTATACTAGCCTTTAACTTAGCTAGCAGTGCAATCGGTTTACCCCTCTTTTGCTTCCATGCACATCAGTTTTTTGTGGAGTCTAGTATTTTCCAAACTAAAATTCTATTAGTGTGCTAAATAACCCTGTAGTAATATAAAAATAGCACATAAACTGAATTAGTTTTATTCTTCTTTTCATTGTAATGAATAATAAACACCATTCATTCGGAAACTAAATGCAATAACTATTTTATTCCAACTATTTTTTTGCTTGTTTTTAAAGACATTTGTGCTAACTGAAATTATACAGTGCATGCGTTCATGCGTGCATGTGTATGTACGTGTGTGCGCGTAAGGTCAAGGAACCATCTATCGAAGAACTCTCCTACCTCAGGATATCATTTCCTGACCCCTCACCTATGTTTGAAAGGAGAGCTTTACTTGCATAAAAGCACCAGCTCCAAGCAGCAACTCTGTTTATTCCTCATTTTTTTCTCTTTCTTACTTCCTCACCCTGCTTCCCCTGATATTAAGCCCCATGAAATCTACACAGCTTTCAAATTAAATGTGGATGAAGGGTATATTTCCTTAGGATTGCATGGCATGGTGGTTGAAATCCCACAGTAAATATGATTTTGGAACCAACAGCATCAGTAACAGTGTGCACTCTTGGACACACAACCTTTTGCCAGAAACTTATCCATTCTCAAAGCTTACAGAAGATGTCAGTACACCTCTCCGTCTTAACATTTCTAATGCAAATGGAAGGTGATTGAAATAAATAGGGATGGGTATCGTTTAGGTTTTATCCGATACCGGTGCCAAACCGGTACTTTTGAAATGGTGCAGGTGCTTAAACGGTGCTCAAACTTAAAGTGCTTAAAGAATGGAGAACACAAAATTGGTCCAAAAACCTCTCATGTTCAGCTGTTTTTTTGTAAAAAGATAACAATGTTAGCCTTTTCTGCAGCTATGGGGCATATATGGTATCACTCTTTGCTGCAAGCAGTGCTTAAACAATGGAAAAAAACACAAACTTTGTCCAAAAACCTCTCATGTTTAGCTGTTTCCCTCTTTTTCTTTGGTCATTTTAGCCTTTTTGG
>NW_005187479.1:995074-1006989 GCF_000239375.1 Pundamilia nyererei | reverse complement strand
CACCCGCAGTAGATGTGCTCGGTGTGAGGCCTCCCAGCAAGCTATCAAATACGGTGCATTTCTCGGCTTTTAAAAAAAACGCTATGCGTTGCCAGGTGTTTCATCGGGGTCGAGGTGTTACCTCCTTTGCACAGTATCACAGTATCACCTTAAAGCACTTGTTGCAGGCTGCTGAGTTTGCATATTTTGCTGTGAAGTAAAGGCAGACTTTTGATCACTTCGCCTTGGGCATTTATAATCTATAGCTCTGCTCTAAAAGAATGTACGTACCTGGGCCCGCCTACTATCCTCGGAAATGTAAAATGATTGGCTAGAATCCAAAGTGTATCACAGCTCAGGAAAAAAAAAGCACCGAAATAAAGCACCAAAATGTGCGCTGCCTTTCGGTCTGGTTACTACCGTTTATGTCAGAACCGGTGCCATGGATACCGGTACCCATCCCTAGAAATAAATATATCAGTGCAGCTATATGTTAAGAGAAAGAGAACAGATGGAAGGATGGATAATATAATTGATATTTTAAACATTAAAACTGTTTGTGGAAAGTAGTGAAGTATAATTAATTCCAATAAAGTAAAATCAGCTATTTATACCACTTAAATATTGTGTTTTACAAAAATGTTGGATAAGAATAGGCCCGCAGTAAGAAGCTCTTGCTAACTATTTCCAGTTTTAGCCTCATAAAAAAAACTTCCTAGAATACCAAGAACCAGACAGCTCTAAAAAAGACACTGAATAACCAAACAGTCAAAGCCCATTTGTGTCTGATCTGCAGTTCAAGACTAGCAGTTTGTCCTAATTGCACAGATTACGTCTCTGTTGTTGGAGCTATTCGGGGACAGAGCAAGCTGACCTTGCCTCAGTGAATGTGCCAGTATTTGTGTCTGTGCGTCATGTGGCAAATTGCGGTTTTATTGGTGCTTCTACATGTGTAGCAAACATGCACGCATGCACTCACACAAATGCTTGTCACCAAAGAAATACACATATTTCTGAACATGACACATGGGCATGCATACACCTAAATTGATGCATTCAACAAAGCACCTTCATGCTCAAGCACACACACAAGCTGCTACACTTACTAGACTTTTGTTCCTGTGTGTGTATTTCAGTGTGGGATTTTTGGAGCTA
This sequence comes from Pundamilia nyererei, assembly GCF_000239375.1. Taxonomy (NCBI): domain Eukaryota; kingdom Metazoa; phylum Chordata; class Actinopteri; order Cichliformes; family Cichlidae; genus Pundamilia; species Pundamilia nyererei. Next base: position 1,005,855 of record NW_005187479.1, on the reverse strand, counting down.
AGTGCTATTAGTGGACCATACAGCTGTCTGGAGACACACACAAAATCATTTTCTGTGCCCCGTTTCTTCTCTCTCTTTGTTAGACTCCTTGTCTACAACATATATAGCAGATGATTGCTTTAAAGAAAAAAAAAATCACATTCACTAATGTACTGAAATATTCTGCTGTTCAACTAAGGTACTTTTGCATGTATTATGTTCTGGTTGGTGTGAATGATTCACATTTGCACACACTTACACAGTACAAATTAACACTCATAAGAAATATAACACTGTCAGCTATCAAAAGGTGTCATACTGCCATTTATCTGTCACTATTAAAAGAACTATATCTTTAAATCCAACAGTGATGATTTATTTCAGGTATTGAAACCAGAATCTGACAAAATGCTTTATTCATTTGTTTTCATTGGGAAAATAAACAAATAAATGAACAAATAAATGCTGGATTAAATAGTCAAAGGAGCTTGCAAAGAAAAGCGTCTGGACTTCTTTAAGTTACTTGAAGACATTTCACCTCTCATCCGAGAAGCTTCTTCAGTTGAAAGAAGTCCAGACGCTTTTCTTTGCAAGCTCCTTTGACTACGATGACCTGGATGACTGAGAACCTTCACAGACATGCTGGATTAAATATTTTTCACATAATAACAACTGAAGGGTTGCAAACATGTACATCTAAGTTATTTTCTAGGAATGAACAAAAGCACCATTGCTGTCATTTGCTTAATTAGCAAAACATTCATTTTATACATTATAGATGCCTTCTAACCCTTGCAGTGCCATTGTGTAACAATGGCAGTGCTGAGAATGCCTTATTATGAACCAATTAGCTGAATATTAAATGTGATTTCAGCCTAATACATGGCTGTGCATCCACATCATTCTTATGCTATTCTCCATTACTATCAACAGCATTCCTCCAGCCAACACCATTAAAGACCCTGATACCCCAACTCAGCATGTGGGCAGCCATAACCCTTTTACAGGAAAATATGAATGCCATTCTTGGGGTGTGTGTTTGTGTGTGACAGTGGAGGAGCAGAGGGATGCAGCAACTGGAGAATGTGATTTGATGGTCTTCTCCAAGGACCACAGTGACCCCTGCTGGACTGGTCAACCTCTTGGACTGTGAACTTTATTTATTTATTAATTTATCTATTTATTTTGGGGAGGGGGGTCTTGAAGATAATTAGCTTAGAAAGGGACAGCGGGGTCAAACATATATCATTAGATATATTTTGGAATTTATTAGACATTTACCTTCTGTTGATTGTAGGAACTGCTATTTATTGCATTTGCTTTGGGTGTCTGTTAAATCTTTATGTGGCTTAAGGATAAGGGAGAAATGAAACTACAATAAATGATTGACGTTAGTTTGATTATAACCAGTGTTAATGTTGCTTGTGTAGTTTATCAGGTACATTTGTGACTGGACAGATGGAGCAGTGAAAAATTGAAACCAGCTAGGTAATAGTAGTATTGCGCAACATTAACTTTAACCAAAGCTTGTTATTAATACTTGTAATTCTCAGTGCATTCCACTAACTTGTTAATAAAAGAGTAAATTAATAAACTATCCTAGATACGGTGCCCCCTTTTTAATGGAGTCTTCTTACAAGAATAGCACACAGTTCTGAAACAGGTGCAATACAAAAATAATGCTGCAATAGTGTGACAAGGAGCACATCATAATACTAGCTCATTCAAAACTCACTTAATGTTATTCAATAGACTGACAGGGCCTAAAACATTGACAGAAAAGAGCAGCTTGATCAAATATGATCTGTCTTGTCACTAAATGTGTAATTGTGGCATCTATCAGTGGGAGGAGGAACAGAAAACTGTCTGTGAATGTCTCACCAATGGGAGGGCTAATGGATTTACAGTACTGCCTGACAGATTTTACAGAACTTACATCATGTTTTTCAAATATGTATTTTTCTCATTTATTTTGAAAGCGGAAGCTCAAGCCTGGCAGTCAAGCATTAAATAACTCAAATGCGTTTGCCTTCTGGCTCTGTTCAAATTTGTCTAAATAGCTATAATGGTTGTATTTACTTTTATGTTTGACACTATTTTTTATTTATTTCTTATTTACACTTTTTTGAAATATGAAGTAGTGGGATGGAAGTGAGCCTTGCTATTTATGCTTCCATAAGGCAAACTAATCCAAAATACAGGAACTTCAGATTTCACAATGAGAGATAAAGTTGCACTGCAGTGTGCAGATCTTGCTAATGGTGAGATAAACAGATTTCCAGTAAGCACCTCTCACTTCCTGGTATCAGCTACATGACAGTTTGTAGAGTGAATATAGTGAACTGTTCGTGTATATATGCTAGCTGAACATCATGCACTGTTGATTAAACTCTAAGAGGAAATGTTAGGTGAGTGGGTTCACCAGCTGGAATCATATTAACATTCAGATCACTCAGCTCATTATTGTAATTTTCACGTGGCTTCAGATGAGGATCAATTATGGGGGTACGACAACTGCCCATTATAAAGCTAACATGCTTATCTCTTTTCTTTGTCCCACAGGCTTTCAAATAAAAACAAAATAAATAAGCACATAAGAGAACCCCCAAATGCTCATTATCTCACATTCAAAAGCATTGTGCCATTGGAGACTCACTACATAATTCTTCCTGCAGGGTCTCTGAAAGGTTATTTGGCTAGTAGCCTCTAACATTCCTTTTAAAATGAATTTTTTAAAAAGCCTCCCAAATGATTCCAGAGCTGTCATGCTAATTAGGTTGTGTGTTTGTCATAATATAGCTCTGAATAATACTTTCCTAAAACACCCAAAGACATGAAATGAGAGGAGAATAGTCTGGATGACAAAGGAACAAACATGAAAATGCATTCTCAACAAGCCCATCTCTGTGCTTGGTGTTGCTGTTTGACCCCACAAAGTGCAGCTTCCTTGATGCCTCCTGCCAAGCAGCTCAACAAGCTAAGTGCACCATGTTGTCTTTGAGCGGTGATGCCTTTGTTGCCTAAAAATGAATGCGCTGATGAACTCTGGGAATCAGGATGTCATTTAAAGATGCCATCTACTTATCTTGTGCTCTTGAGCGGCACTTCAATTATGACTTTGCCTGGATACAGTCTGCATGGCATTATTCAGCACGATCTAAATTTAAATCAACAACATCGCCAACATGTGACACTTCAGTCTTGAAAGAGGTCAGACAAGCTGCCGTGAATAACTTTCATTAATTCTGACACATAGCTTTTCTGAGTAAGAAATCACCCAGTGAAGCTAGTTATCACCAACTGCACTGAAAAGGAGGGTGTCAGATGGATTTCATTCAGCTCCTCACGCCTCACAGTTTTTAAAAAATATACAAATATATTGTGTTTGACATTTAAAGTGGCATCAAAAGTAACATATTCCTTGCTGCCTACTACTGTACAGTATATGACTTATATCATAAAACAGAGTTTGAAACTCTCACTTAAGGACCATACATCATTTTGCTGTGATTGAACATTTGAGTTATTCGTCTTGTCACTGGGGAGTGTGTGATTTGTCTGGTGTTTGGTTGTCTTACTCTGCTTGTGGTGGGTAAAAAAAAAAAAAAAAAAAGCAAATAATTTCCACAGTGGACTGATGGATTGCGCTCACCTTCAAGTTGCTAGCATTATTTATCTTTTTTGTCCTGTACACTACATTTTCATCAAACGGTTCTCCCCTATAATTTGCCACGATGTTTCTCTCAATCAAGAGAGCATGGTTTAATGAAACTGCAATGAGGACAGATGTAATCATGTCCTCAGACTGTGTCTATTGAGTAGTTTTTATTTGCTTAAATCCTAAATGGGAGCATAAAGATGACCACCCATTTATCTTCATTTATCTTCAAAAGTCATGCATAAGTCAAGTATCTCTATAAAGAAAATCGAAAGTTAAACGAATAGCTAAATAATATAAACTGTGAGTTAAGAAATAAATACATAAAAATGAACTGGTCTGTCAAAGAGCAGATCAATTTTATAGTTAAGCACACAAAAACACACATTTCATTTACTTGTGCAGTAGGCAGCCTTCTGCCTACTCAGATACATTAAAAATAGAAATAGATATTGAAATGTTTATTTTTGTTCCAGGCTTAAAGTTTTCTTTCCGATCTCCTTAAAGCTACAATAAATATTTTTTTTAGATAATTATGCTTAAGACAATGATTGAGGTCAGCTATGAAAAACAGAGAAATGTCACCCAACTTCACAGTTACCGCAAACACTGCAGAGAATTTTCACTACCCACAAATTTTGATTGTTTTAGCTTAATCTCAGAACTAATCACATTTCTTTCCAGTTTCCAGAAAAAGAAAGACACAGCTATTAAATTATCCTACCTACACACTTCCAGTCCCTAAAGACACAGATATTTAGTTTTTTCGAAAAGTCAGCACTTCAAGGAGAGCACATTTTGGACTGGCAATAATTAAAATTAAAAAAAAAAACACAAATGACTCAGTTTTGATTAATTTATGTCAGAGGTAAAACTAACATTCCTTTTTAATGAAGCAATTAAAAACTCTTGTCATTAGCAGCTTCATAATGTACAAATTAATGCAAAGTTTGATAAAGAAGAAATCTAAAGCCTCCACTATGAGTGGAAAAAACTATCTATAAATGATATTGCAACCTCTTTGAATTATCACGAAATTTCTCGGGGTCTCCTAGGTTGACATCTGCTGTCACAACATTTTACACTGTAATTCTCTGTTAAAGCTTTTAGGCAATCAGAGGAACAGATTTCATTTCAAACCTTGTAAACATCAAAGATTCAACTCTCAGGCTGGTGTCACATTAAGACAAGCTATAGATGTCGACTTTGATCTCTGAAAACATTATCGTTATTCACCAGTGCTCCTAATGTTTTATCTGTCCACAATGTCTATACTACATATGAGGTTCTGTAAAAACCTGTGCAAGAATTAGAAATAAAAACAAAGAAAAATGTACAGTTTAAAGATTTATCATTGTGCATAAGCTGTATGTCCAAGTATGTCCAAACATTCTTGTTCACCTCGTCTTCCTCTTCGTCTTCTTTTCATATCCTTATCACTCCATCCATTTTTTCACACATTCCTGCAATCATTTACACAGTAGATTATTGCCCCGTCTTCTTATGATAAAATGCAGTGATAAAATGAATTAAGGCTTCAAGTATTTCTTCCGAACTCTTATGAGTGAGGCTGGTATATTACCATGTTTATATGACACACATCCTCCTGTAATCTCTGGTAAGCGGAAACGGAGACAGCCAGCCTATAAAACACACTGCCCTCCCCAAATCCAAGTATTTATGGGAATGAATACAACAGGCTTTAAATCTGTGCCTCAAGAGCCACTGAAGACATAACTGGGAGTAATGTTCTGTCCAGTCCTTCGCTGCTGCCTAGGACAAGTTCATTTAGTGTAATGCAAGTCATGTATCTTTTTGTTTGTTTTGTTTTATTTTGCTTTGTTTAACATGTTTGTATTTGACCTCATTTTAAGCCTCTTACATTTAACCAAGCATGTTTTTATAGTTGCCATAGCAGTGCTAGTAACCTTTGCGGGACATAATAATGTTCTTCTTATATAAACAAGACGTTAAATTGTATATTTAATAGATACAGGCCAACGTTCTATGGTTAAAGGTTTAAATGTATCAAATATCCATTATACTGATTGTGCTTTTTTTCTGCTTCAGCTACGCTGTCCCTCTCTATTCGCCAAGCTGGCTTTTGTTTAAAACAGGAGGAATAATGTGGTCAAGTCTCAAAGCAGCTTTTGCCCTTAGGCGCTGTGAGGTCAACACGAGACTGTTCTTGTTATATTTGCTTTCTGTGTCTTGGGGGGATGTAATCAATCAGGAGTGAGGGCGAAAAATATAATAATACTATAGTGAGTAAGAAAAAAAAACAGCCCCGGTGCAAATGGCTGGCTCAAGTGACAGGTGACTGAACACTCACCGTAAACAAGAACTCGGAGGAAAACTAGGTTGTGAAATTGCGTGTCCCTTAACTCTGGCCATTCAGGAATTCTCTGTGGAAAACAAATTAAGTGAACGCTTGTGTTTCATGTATATTTCTAAATATTTTTTCAGTCAGCTCTTTATTTTCTGTCTTCCTCTCTTTTCCATATTAATGTTGTTATACTCATTTTTTGTATTTCTTAATTGCAGAAAAAGTGTGTTAATATAACACAATCAAATTCAGAACTGTGCAAAAACCATCCTCTTTTCCTTTGAAATTTGTTTCCAAAGAGCCATGTTTTCTCTAATTTTGAAAATGCTCTTGAGCAATACTTTCCCAGGCTTTCTGAAGATCTTTGAAAGTTTGTTTCTGGACACTGGCTGCTTTTTCACTCATTTTCAGTCCAGTCCAGTACCTAACGCCAGGGATTAACCAATGCTGTGTCAATACATAAGACAATATAGCAAAGAACCAGTTTTAAATTGTATCTTTGCTACTAGCAGCCTCTTGCAAAACACATAATTTGCTCCTATTCCTTTAGTTGACATTTTTTTTTGTACCAATAAGGTGATTCCACAAGAGTTAATAATGAAAACTCGGCATATCTCAGGCAGTGATGGGAGTAACGGCGTTACAAGTAATGGCGTTACTAATGACGTTACTTTTTTCAGTAACGAGTAATCTAACTAATTACTAACTAACTAACTCTTTCTATCGTTACAACACCGTTAGTGTTACTAACAGGAAAATACGGTGCGGTCGCGTTACTATTTTTCAACAAACAGACGGTTGAAGCTGTCTTCAGCTTAGCATCTTATATCAGTTGCACGGAAGTAGCTGTCTACCTAAGTAATCTGGGCGCTACAGCTTTAATCACTTTCAGCCAGACGATCACTTTTTGACACAACACCTGGAGCTAAGGGGGCAAACCAATCGCATGAGTGCTGCTGTTTGACTGAGGAAGAATAAAGTAGTCATGGTAAGCCAATCACATGACAACTTCAAGATGACAAAGCAATAAGGTGATATATACCAGTTTTTAAATTGTGTTGATAGGCCACGTAAAACCAGAGTAATGATAAACATATACGCAGCGGTTTTTTCTCAATACTTTCGTCACATTTACTGTATAAGGACAGCGCTAGCAAGCACTCTCTGCTTATGACCAAAACAAAAACAAAAAAACCCCAAAAAAACCAGCCCGTTAGTGTTGGTGGAAAAACACACTATATCAACCAATCAAAAAATGACATGGCAACATGACATTTGGTTGTTTAGGAAGAGGGGGAAGTTTTAGGAGTGACGGCGAGAGAGAGAAAGAAAGACAACAGAGAGAGAGAGAGAGAGTTTTGAGATGTGAGAGATTTGTGACGTTTAGCGTGTTTGGAGTGTGTAGTTCATGTTGTGTCTTGTGTAGTTAGTGTGTAGTTTTGTGGATAGTTTTACGTTGTGTGTCAGAACAATGAGGCGACTGCTGTCTTCAGGTAGAGAACAGGAGTGATATACCTGCTGCTGTCAGGCCTGCAGGTGTCAGGCAGTGATGTTCTCCTTTACAGTGGACAGATATTTTTGGAGTGGCATAAATAATTTGTGTGGCATGTTATTGAATGCAGAACACCTGATTGTTATGTAAATAGTTTGAAATTGTTATTTAAAAAAAGGGCAAAAGGTAAATGGCTGCAAATAACTTTTGTTTGCAAAACTTGTGCATATGATTTTAAAATTGTCAATTTATATTTGCATTTAAAGTTATGAAATATGATTCATTAAACATGTTTATGGTTGTTATAGCAAAACTTTAACTTTTCTACATTGATTTTATGTTTTTTTTCTGATTTTAGATCAATTGTGTTAGTACAGTATGTAAAAATGAAAACATAACTGTAAATTCAGACACGTGATGTTGTGCTGAAAAGAATGATACCAAACAAGGCAAAGTAAATAGTTTTTAAAGTTGAAATGTAGAGGGAAAATCAAACGTAGTTAAAACTGGCCATTAGTTACTTTTCAAGTAACTAATTACTTTTAGAATCTTGTAACTCAGTTACTAACTCAGTTACTTTTTTGAAGAAGTAACTAGTAACTATAATTAATTACTTTTTCAAAGTAACTTGCCCAACACTGATCTCAGGATAGTGTGCAGTGTGTCCTTAAATAAAATGTGAAAAATCTGGACAAGTGGAGGACAAAAGAGGTCTAAAAAACTATCTACAGCAGATGATCAATATCTATAAGTCATGTCATTAAGAAAAATGAAAAAATCCTATAAAGACCAAAGAACCTGAGAAATGCATCTGGCCCTTCAGTTTATCCATCTACTGTTTGGAAAAGCCTCATCAGAAACAACGATGTTCCCCATGATGTGATAGAAAACAAAATAGTGATTAGTTGAGGATATCATAAAATGAGATCATAAAGAAAAAGATTGCTTGAGGTCAATATTCATATAATTGGCTGAAAGTGAGACACATGCTTTTGCAATATTGCCAACAATTTGCTCAGAGTATGACTAACTCAGGACTGGTGATAGTCAAAGCACAATTATGGGCAGCTTGGTACATTCACAACACTGCAGGAGATTTCTGACCCTTGCTTTCATTGCCACTTTTTGTTTGCAGCAGTGCTAATTAAACTGTCAGATGTTTCACTACTCTAAGCTCAACCAGCATCAGTAATAGAGGGAAGTTTCTCATTTGTTTTTACACAAATGGTATTGAGTTAGTACTTGTCAAAAAAATCTCTATGTAGAGATTTTAACATAACTCTGAGGCAGCATTGCAAATTTACTATACATTCATTTTTAATTAATTGCCTCTCAATCTTAACCCAGCATGTGTCTTAATGTGGGTGAGGCTATGGTTCAAATCAGTGTGTACACGCAACCAAATTCGTGGAAATTTGTGACAAGTTGAAAAAAGATTAGATGCCTTTAATTCAACAGCAAATAGTTTTCAGTGCATATCACAGTTAAATATAAGTTAGTGTTGGGGTCTCATGAAGGTTTTCTTATGTTTGTGTTCTGGAGCAAGTCATAGTGGTCATCATTATGGTTTGTTGAGAATACGTCAGGGGTAGGGTTTTACATTTTAGGGCATCCTCAGATCTCGGGAAAACATTGTCAGGCATCCGATCAAGTGGCCTCAGACAAGGAAACATTACGATTTCCTAAAAAAAAAACTCATGAGACAAAACGGAAATTGAATCAGAAAAGTCCAGAGAAAAGGTTATGTTATGCTCTGCTACTGTCGCATGTTGATGATGTATTTGGAAAATGTTCCAGCTGGGACCTGACAACAGCTTCGCCTGCAGTAAGTGTCACCTGAGGCACTTTTATCTGAGACCTTTTTGTCAGATGCCATTTTTTTCTTTTAGTTGGATGCCATTTTTCTGATACTTTTTAGTTTGATGCCATTTAATCAGAAGTCTAATGGGTTTTTTCAATAATAAAACATGATGCTTTTTTTGTCTATAGTCTGACATCTGAGGCCGTTTGATGTGATGTCTGATGATCTTTTCCTGAGACCCAAGGATGTCCTAAAATGTACACCTACGGTATAGGGGCTCACACTTAATGCTTAGTGGACAATTAACATGCACCCAAAATTATCACCATTGTCTACTAGAAATTACAGTTCTTCCTGATTAGGTTTTATTTAATAATGATAATAATACCCATAGGTGTGAATGCGGGAGTGAATGTGAGTGCGAATGGTTGTCTGTCTCTGTGTGTTAGCCCTGCAACAGACTGGCGACCTCTCCAGGGTGTACCCCGCCTCTGGGATGACAGCTGGGATAGGCTCCAGTGCCCCCCCGTGACCCTGAAAAGGATATACAATAATAATAATAATAATAATAATAATAAAAGTAGTAATAATAATAATAATAATAATAATAATAATAATGATTGGGCTTTCATTGAATGTTTTTGTCTGATATTAAATTTTTTTTTTTAAATTCTAAAACAGAGGTGTCAAACTCATTTTACATTGTGGGCCACATACAGCCCACTTTGATCTTAAGTGGGCCAGTCCAATGAAACTCCCCTTTCTGTCAGTGTAAAAAAAGTTACATATTTAACTGTTTTTCTACATGATAAACAACAAAACTGCATTGACAAAGAAACAAATCTGTCAGCATGACTTAAATTGTAAGAAATAAATAAAAAAGTAAGATTAGAGAAAAACTTCTGGTAGCCCAGAAACTCTTTTCGGGTGGTTTTTGTTTTATTTGTTTGTTTTTGTCTGTTTTTGTTTTTTTTTTGTTTTTTGTTTTTTGACAGTCATAAACAAAACAGACACTGAGCCATGACTCTGTGCTACATGCACATTCCTGCATCTCTGCCATTCAAAGATCTTTGTATATAGTTTATTTTGTGCAATATTCAATAATGAACTGCAAATTTAGTCTTTTCAGGGAAGTCAAGGAAGGGCTTTTTTATTCAGTGTTTTCATAAAAGCCATATTTCTATGCATTACTATTACTAGGGAGAACACACAAGAGGTTTAAGGCTTGGACAAGTTTGAAACCTTTTGTCATCTGCAATGGAAAATAGCTGAAAATAAAAACCGGTATCACTTTAGCCAGCTCCTAATTGTATAAATTCTACACTCATAACGACTGTGTTGAGTCTGTTCCTTCCCATTCCATGCAAGGCCACCTGGGTTGGCTGGAAGACTGTTTACTTAGCCTGGCAGGGCGAAGGACACTGTCTCAGCTGAACTATGGACACGCACACACATACATATACTGATACTGATAAGCACTCACTGATGCATCACCCTCCCTACCCCGGATCCAACGCCACCTCCA